>NC_091837.1:91286712-91619712 GCF_037783145.1 Equus przewalskii | reverse complement strand
AAGAGGGTGATGGGGAATGAGACATCGCGGCCTATTAGAGCAGTGCTGGACTGCTGGGCCTCTCACAGAACACTTGACCTCCGGTCGGTAAAGGAAGGATGGGGTCCTCAACACCCCTCAGAACCGTTTGGTCCTAAGTGGATCGAATGCAGAGAGCTGGTGATGTTCACTAGAGTCGATACGTCCACAGCCACCCAGTGTGCGAGTGACAGGGCGGGCTTGCCTACCTTTCCCTAAGATCTTAGATTTATTACAATTCGACATAACTCCTTAATTTTAGTCATTAATAACACCATGAGTGAGAGTGATAGTCAGTAATTCAAATGAAGTTGACATTAGTTTTGTTTTACTTTTTCATGTAATTTGTTTGTTTAAATCAGAGCATGATTTAGAGTTTCAGTAATAGATGAAAGGAGAAAACAAGATAGGTGGTTATAGATTCTTCTTAAGTCTTTGAGCGCCTTCAAGACGAGGGTGTGTCTTTCTTTTATCCCCAAATCCCAAGATACATAATAACCCTTCAAAAATGGTGAAAATGTGGATGGATCAACAGAAGGATGGATGGATGGATGCACAGGGACAGGTTGGAAGAAGAGTAAAATTTATATGAGTTGATTGACTCAGTGGCATCTTAAAAATGGAAAGGAAATTTCCATTGAACATGGAGTTATGTTATATTAATGAATTAGTAATATTTCTCAAAGCATGACCTACACACTACATATGTCAAAAAACAAAGGGGCACTTGTCAAAAATGCAGACTCCTGGGCTACTCTTTAGACCGTCTAAATTAGAATTGCTAAGTCTGGGTCCAGGAATATGCATTTTCACAAGTTCTCTATGCATAGCAAAGTTGAAAATCACTCATAAGCAGCATTACAAAATCAAGAAAGTAAGGCATCTTCTGTTTTTTTAGTACATCTGTCCATTTCTATGTCTATGGGACAACTAAGAGAAGGAGAAAAGGAAAAAAGCAGCCTCTCACAAGGGATGACACCACATAAGCCAGAGTAAAAGCAAACCAAACTCAGACTGGTTACTCGAGAGTAGACTGAACCAGCCGCTCTGCGCTGTGGCATAGGAAATGTGTCTCTGAGCCTAAAGACTCTCCGGGCAATAGTTTGAGGATTATATTAGCAATAGTCTGACATCTCCATAAGAGGAAATAGTGAATAATTTTATAAAATGATACTTTCTTGGGCAGAAAAGTGCATCTTGAACATTTTAATACAATATGAATGAAAATTACACAACAGAAATATCACAGTCTGTTCCCATCAGTAATGTGGAGGGCAGTGAATTCTTATGTAGTAGGGCAGACGTATCATGAGATCGGAAGTGTATTTCAATACAATTGCCTAGGGGCTTAGCACATTTTGTATATTAAAATTTAAAAAAAGACATAGGTGTATGTTTAATGTGCATCACCAGAATTATAGTGAAGCTTATGGGTTCTGTGCATTTCCTTGAAGAAAGATTCCGAGAAGCTAATGACTTTAACACCAGTGCGTATGACTCAAGCTATAGTTTAAATATTTATCCTCAACACATTCATGGATGCATAATAAATCTTCAGCCTTTGCTCTAGGTCATTCTCCACGAGAAGCACGGGGTCAGGAATGCATTTATTAAACCCCCTCCCTCCGCATCATCTTCATTTCCTCTCTTCTCAGCCTAAACGGCAGCCAGGACTGACCCTGCTGAACTAGCGTGTCGGTGGCGACAGTATGGAGGGTCGGATATTGTTTCATTGTGTGACGTTGCTGCAGATCAGAAGGCACATGCATGTTTTGAAAAAGTGAGGCTGCTCCTCTAGGCCCGTTACGAGACAGACTTCACACTGAAGATTCTCAGCTTTTCAAAGATTAAAAGATGGACGCATTGGAAGTGGAAAATGTTCTACGTAGTACTCCAACCCAAATATCTAACACGCAGACAGTAGAAGTGCCACCTTGGGGTCAGCCCGGTGGTGTAGTGCTTAAGTTTGTCCACTCTGCTTCGGTGGCCTGGGGTTCACGGGTTAGGATCCTGGGTGCAGACCTACACACTGCTGATCAAGCCATGCTGTGGCAGCATCCCACACACAAAATAGAGGAAGATTGGTACAGATGTTAGCTCAGGGCCAATCTTCCTCACCAAAAAGAAAAAAAAAAGGGCTGTCTCTCCCAAATCCTCAAGACAGCATCAGATTTCAAATACAAAGAACTTTATTTGTCGCAGTTAACTCTCTGAGTCTGTTTCCCTGTGTATGAAATGGCCATAATACCTATTTACAAGAGTGATTAGTATTCCCCAGGTGTGCTGGCTTGCCATGTCCATATCCATTACCCATTCTGGTTCATTGATACTCATATGGGTAGTTAAATAATTTGAATATCATCCATGTCTATTTCATGCAATTGTTCAAATCAGATGAAATCATTATAAGCACTATTTATTGAAGGAGTCGTTGTTCAAATAATTGGAGGACTTATAATTTAAGTCCGTAAATGGTATTATCCTGTCCAATTAACTCATCTTTAGAGATGAGGAAATGGGACCCAGGTGCCCTCGCCTCATAAGTGGCACTGTGGGTTGGAGCCTGGTTTGCCGCTCTGCCACTGATGCTCTTACCGCTGTGCCCTGTCACTGCCCACTCTTCACGGGAAGCTTCACAAGTTGTTTTCGTCTTCGAACACCTACGTGAGCCTTCTCCACGTCGACACCCTCTCTGGCATTCAAGCGGTTAGAGCAAGAAGGCTTTACAAGCAGGCCCTCGGGACGCGGCTACTGGGACAACAGTTCACTGTCACATTAAAATGAGTGAAGAGTAGCATGAAGTAGGTAATAAACAAACAACAGACAAAACTCTGAAAGCAGATGTGATCCGTGGCCGCGTTCACAGAGGCAGGGCCACCGAGAGCGCTACCCTGGGGATGAGACGTGGCCCCTGGTAACTGGACTGTTTCCAGAGGTGAGGGACGGAGACGAGGAAGATCTGGGGGGGCCGAGGCCCCGCGCAGTCTGAGGGTCTGAATGGGAGCAGCCCCGAGAGGGAAAGGTCTCAGGGGCATCAGGATGGCGTTCCCAGGACATCCCACCATATGGGAAATTTGACTTATTATATAAGGCCCCGGGCTGGGGCTGGGGAAGCAGGATCGGGATATAAATGGAAGCCACAGTGAGGCAGAGTTTGGTTTAGAGTAAGTTCAAATTTGAAAAAAGAAAGACTTTTAAGTCGAAGCCTATTTGTTGCGGCCTGGAGAGATCTGTGGCTGGCCTTGCGTAGGTCCAGGTCTGGGAGGCACTGAGCGGCGGCCCGAGCACAGTCAAGCCTTTGATCTACGTTAGGGTTACATGGGCTCCCCATCTTGAGATCCGAGGACTCTAAACTACGAGCAAAGAAAGATACTCCTCTTTTCAACTTGTTATCTTGTGCTCAAGACCTGCCATCCGTCAAACATTTTATGTTAGTTGGTTGAGTTATGGGTGGCCATTGGGAAGGACTTAAGACATCAGTCCATAAATGCTGTTCCTTGATTCCACAGATAGTTATCAGCAACCACCATGAGCCAGGCCTGGTTCTGGTCACTCGGATTATATCCGTGAACAAAACAGACCGACATCCCTGCTCCCGGGGGGCCTACAATCTGACAGGCAGACCAGACACTAAGCAAAGGATGTAGGGCACAAGTAAATGAAGCGGTGTTGGAAGAGCAGTGAGCAGTGCATGGAGGACGGACCAGTGGGTGCAGAGGTGGAGGAGGGATGACGTGTAGGGGCACACGAGAGGGCGAGGAAGTCATGGGGCCCTTTGCAGGGAACTCTGTGGGTAGCTGAAGTCTAGAACACTTTCGCACCTCGCTGGCTTCACGTTAGTCTCTCAGTCCAACACTGTTTGTCGCTAAATTTATTACATGTGGCCCAAGTAAAGAGCGAAATTGGCAGATTGGAATTTCACTGCTGTTGATGCTGCCTTTGCTGTAGGTCATATGTCAACACAAGTTTGCGTAGACAGTGGGCAAAGGAGGAGGAAGAATTCGGGCTGATCCGGGGCTCACTCTGCCCACCGAGGAGACGCCCTGCAGTTTTCCCAGAGCTCCAGCTGTGGAGACGGGTTTTCCCGAGAGGGCGAGGAGGTGTGGAAAGCGTGCAAACCTGGCTGAGCAAACTGGCCCAGCAGGGTTGGAAGCAATTTAGCACAATGCACTCGGTGCCATAAAAAATACTCAAATCCTTTGGCCCTTTCATCTTCCCTTTTAAATAGTCACACTGTTTTATATCATTATAAGAGGAATATCTACTTGTAAATAATTGCAACAGTGCAAAAGTAAAAAGAATAGAAAATGAGAGTAAAAGTCTTCATAATTCTCATAGACTCATGGATACAAGGTTTTTTGTCAGTCCTTCCAGACTTCTTACCGTCCATTTGGAAATAGATGTGTGTGTGTAAGTATGTATGTATGTTTGTGTGTCTAATTGTATATAGTGCGCATGTGTATAATGATATACAGAAGTATGTAGGATACTTGGAAATATACTAACTTATTTAAACAGAAAAAAGTTCATACATGTTCTTTTCTGTGACTTAAAAATATGTCATGTGGGGCCCACCCAGTGGCATACTGGCTAAGTTCACATGCTCTGCTCTCATGGCCCGGGGTTCACCATTTCGGATCCTGGGCACTGGCCTACACATCACTTATCAAGCCATGTGGTGGCAGGCATCCCACATGTGAAATAGAGGAAGATGGGCATAGATGTTACCTCAGGGCCAATCTTCCTCAGCAAAAAAAAAAAAGAAGAAGAAGAAGAAGAAGAAAAAAATAGGAGGCTAGGTAGCAGATGTTAGTTCAGGGCTAATCTTCTTCAAAAAAATAAAAATTCATGGATATTTATGTATGTCAGTGCAATATAGATCCACCTCATTTTTATTAGCAGCAGCATATAATTCCACTATATGACAATAGTATAATTTATTTATCCAATCTCTTTCTGATGAATATTTGGATTTTTCCAAATTTTCACTGTTAAAAAAATTCTGCAAGAGATGTTATTAGACATATATATACAATGAAAATAAGATTCTAGGCCTCTGTTGAATGTTTTTTTGTGTTTTTTTTTTTTTCCACTGAGGAAGATTCGCCCTGAGCTACCACCTGTGCCAATCTTCCTCCACTTTATATGTGGATCACCACCACAGCGTGGCTGCCAACCAGTGGTGTAGGTCCGTGGCCAGGAACCAAACCCAGGTCGCCGAAGCAGAGTGCACTGAACCTTACCATTAGGCCACAGGGCCGACCCCATGGGGAATACTTTTAAAGATAGCTTCCTGTAAGTGGAATTGCCAAGTCAAAGGGTATGCATATTTAACATTTTGATAGATATGTTAGTTTTCCTCCAAAAAATGTGGTGTCATATAACAGGTGTGCCTATTACTCATGTATTCACAAAAAGTAGTATTAATATTTTAGTCTTTGCCAATCTGATAGGTGAAAGTTAATATCCAGTTCTGTTCATTTTTATTTCTTTGGTTGTTATACCTCAGCACCTCTCAGATAGCCATTGTATGTTTCTATGTCTAATGACTGGTTGTTGGTGTGTTCTGCACATTTCTCTCTTGAATTGCCTTTTCTTCTGGACTTTTTGACCTTTCTATATTAGAGAGATTAATACTTCATCTATTGGATAAGTTACACATATTTTTCCCATTTGTCTTTTTTTTTTATATCTTTGGCCAAATCAATTATTTTTTCCTATATATTTTCTTGGTCTTGGTCTTATGCTAAAAGACCAATAAAACCTTCTCTACTCCCAAAATTAAGATATTCTCCTTAGTTTATATTTTTACTTTCTAATATATGCATATATATTAATCTATCAATAGCTTATTTTATGAATGTAGTAAGGTTGATAGCCAAATTTTTTCTTTTCCCCTAAAGATTATCCAATGTCTCTTGCTATTTATCGTATAATCAAGTGTTACTCCTTTGATTTGAAAGATGATCTTTATCATAAGGTTATAAAAGCCCCAAAATGGACATGGGTCTCTTTTACTACTCTTTAATTTGTTCCCAAGATAGTTCGCCTCTCTGTCCATTAGCACTGTTCTATTACAGCTGGGCACGGAACAGATGCACCAAAGGCACTCAGTCTTCTTTCTCAAACTTTTCTTAGCAACCACAGGACATTTGCACTTTCAAACTGACTGTACATTTTTCAATACAAAAGTGAGATTTGGAGTAAACTTGGGGAGAATGAACTTCCCTAGAATATTGAATTTTCTCATTAAAGCACAAGTTATACTTTCCATTTTTTTAAGCTCTCATTTTTATTTTCCAATAAGATCATTTAGTTTAATGCACAAACCTTTCTTGTTCTGTTAGGCGTTAGGTGTGATATAGTACTTACTGCTATTCTGAATCATTATATATGGAGTATGGAATGTTACATGCATGTAAAAAGGTAATACGTTTTATGTACTTTAGCTACTTTTCTGAACACTTAATATTATATTTTTAGCTGAGTTTTTGGACTTTTCTAAGTCACAACCATATAATCTACTCAAAAAGAATATTAGCTTGTAATTTCCAGTAATTTTACATTTTTTTCTGATAATAATAACTGAATATCCAAAATAGATATAATACCAGTAAGCCACGTTGTCTGTTTCTCTCTTGAATCTTCACATTCTAGAAATTTCTAATTTTTTTTTTTAAACATTGGCACCTGAGCTAACAACTGTTGCCAATCTTCCTTTTTTTTTTTTCTGCTTTATCTCCTCAAACCGCCCCCGTACATAGTTGTATATCTTAGTTGCAGGTCCTCCTAGTTGTGGGATGTGGGACTCCGCTTCAACGTGGCCTGACGAGCGGTGCCATGTCCGCACCCAGGATCCCAACCCTGGGCCGCCGCAGCGGAGCGCGCGAACTTAACCACTCGGCCACGGAGCCGGCCCCTAGAAATTTCTAATTTTAATTAATAAAAGTCTGCATCAGGAATCACTGTGAAATTTTTAATCATTATTTTAATGTCTATCTAAAAGAACATAACATGTATCTCCTTTAATCTGCATATTTAGTGAGTTGCTCTTGCTTTTCAAGAATAAAATCTACTTGGGTGTGGTACTATGTTTTTTTTAATACACTGTAGATTCTTTTGGATTTTTTTTTTTTTTTTAAAGATTGGCACCTGAGCTAACATCTGTTGCCCATCTTTTTTTTTTTTTTTGCTTCTTCTCCCCAAAGCCCCCCAGTACATAGTTGTACATTCTAGTTGTGGGTCCTTCTAGTTGTGGCATGTGGGATGCTGCCTCAGCATGGCCCAATGAGCAGTGCCATGTCCGCGCCCAGGATTCGAACCAGCGAAATCCTGGGCCGCCCAAGTGGAGCGCGAACTTAACCACTCGGCCACGGGGCCAGCCCCTTGGCTAGTATTTTTAATTAAAATGTTTGCATTAGTTTCCATAAGTGGTATTGGTCTGAATGTTCTCTCTCTCTGTCTGTTTTTCGTTTGTTCATTTTAATCTTTTTTTGAAATGTCTTTGTACATCATGTGCTTATAAAATGAATCACCATGCTCTGAGATTAGTTAAGTAACCTAGGAATTACCTGTTCCTTGGGTTTGTAGAATTTTCCTTTGAAACTACTAGCTAAATCTTTGATACTTTTTAAATTTTGTTATGGCTATTGGTAATTTGTTCCATTCATCCTAAAGAAAAAATGGGAAAATACACAATGCAAAGATGTTCACTGAAGCAGTATTTCTATTAGTGAAAAATTGGAAGCAACCTGAATGTCCAACGATAAGGGAATAGTAGGCAAATGACCAGTGATGAGTTAGATGATTGTGTAGCCACTAAAACTAACAAGCGTGAAAACTGCACAGTAAAACAAAGAAGTTAGGATTTAAAAGTGATGTGTATTGTCATTTTAATCTTGTAAAACAATGTATACGTGAAAAAGAAGGGTACCCGTGAAGTGACCTTATGGGATTATAGACGGCTGCCTTCCTTTTTGCTTTTAATTTTCCAAGCTTTCTACGACATGTTGTAGGAACTAACAGCAAGGACTGGGGGCTGGCTGCCTGGGTCTTAGTCCAGCTCCCCTGCCTACAGGCTCTGTGACCGTGGGCAAACCCCACACCCTCTCCTTGCGCAGGTTCCTCGTTTATCAGTTGTGAAGATCAAACATCCTAACGTATTTAGATAAACACACAAAAGTTTCTGGCACGTAGCAAATACTGCTAAGTCTCTGCAAGTTTTACTAAAAGACAGAAGTGTTATTTTCTTCCTCAAATGTATCCCATTAAAACACCTGCTTCGATAATAGCCTCCTGCTATTCCTTAACTAAAAGAAGAAGAAAATTGCTAAAAGATAACATCAAGTTGGGATGTATGAACAGACAAGATTTCATTCAAGAAGCAGAGCAATCTCTTTTTCAAACCAGAAAATACTTGCACAAGAGCCCTGGCACTTGAAAGCTATGGAAGGGAGAAGATGACAGGAGGATGATTTGCGGTGGCAGAGAAGAGGAAATGCAGAAAGAATAAGTCTCCATTTCCTTCCAAAGACAAGTCGAGGTAAAAATTTACAAGGCTGGCTCTTTGATCTGTCAATCGTGGGTGTCCCCAGAGTGGAGCCTGCACCATTCCTCCAGCCTGTTCCCAGACAAGCTCAATCTTTCCTTCCTGTTTATTTCACCATCTTGATGGGAAAAAATATTCCACTCCTGGAGCAGAGAGCAAATATTTTGACAATGAGCACAAACAGTTTCACTGCATCTTCGACTGTTAAATCAGGAGACGGGGCCCCCGAGCATTTTAATTTGGCAACTGTCCGGAATGTTCTGGAGGCTACTGAGTCAAATCGGAGGAAGGCACAGTCTTTCGCTCTGTGTTGGTTATTTCTGTTTGGACAGCTCGACTTCAAAGCGCAGTATTACTGCTCCATACATCTCAGACTGCCAGAACTTTCCATTAACAAATAGAGGTTCTGCCACAAATGGTCTCCATTTCCCTTCGCTGCACGTCAGAAAGCTTTCTCTCTCCTTGGTGGGAAGTCTCTTGCGCCAGAGTCTGGAGATCCCAGCTGCCCACACTGGGGGTGTCGGTTTGCTCTTATCCTCAGCTGGGGCTTAACACCGACCAGGGCCCAGGCAGCCGCGTTCTAAGCCCCCAGGGCTGCCTCTGTGAGGTGCACGGATTGCTCTGTCTCGCAATGCATTTCCTGTTTACGCAGGGGCTGTGCAGAGGAAAAGGCAAGCCTCTGGGAAAATCCTGATAATACCTGTCTCCCCCTGCCTGTCCAGGCTCCTGGCAGCCTTCATTAACTTAATCCTCAGACTACCTAGGAGAATGAATGAGCCCTTTCCATTTTGTAGGCAGAGAAATGAATACATATGGAGGAGCAAAGGGAAGCCCCTTCATCACCACTAGACTGTTTATTTCATCAGCTGATAAGGGGCATCTGCAGAAAGATTTAAAGCAGGATCTTTAACTTCTACCAGCTTTGAATCCAAGACACGTCACAGCACACACTAGGTGAACCAAACTAAAATTAGGAATAAATCTGAGACTTCCCATAGCATTTGGGGAACAGAAAGGATTCCCCCGCAGTGGCTGCAGGGGTCATGAGGGCAGAGGGGCCCTTAGGGGGGCGTGGTCTGCCCGGGAGCCGGGGACAGCCTGGGAACTGCGATGGGAGGGTTTGTTTGCTCGCCTCTGTTAGCCTGGCAGAGTGGGGGCAGCCTCGCTTCCTGAAATGAGATGCTCTGGGGCTTATCTCTGCTCTGAGTCTGTGATTGTTTCAGAGGCGGGGTTGACGGTGAGATATCACAGTTCTGTTGGTAAAATGTCTGCACAGCGGTTGTGGCTGAACCCCTAGAGGTGACCCGTGGTAGAGTCCCAAAGTTGATGGCAGACACACTGAGAGTGGGGACATCAGGGAACCGGTCCAGTCGGGGAAAGAGACAGAACCAGGCTTTCACCCCGACCCCAGCATTGCCCCAGCAAAGGGCTGAGACAAGTGAGCAGCAAAACCAGGTGTTTGGGGCCCGTGAGATTTCTCTGGGACACTCTTTCCACCACTGTGAAATGAGGGGTCTGAACTCAATTCTCTATAAAACTCCTCACCATTCCAAACTGTGAGTCTTTTCTGAAAAGCACACCCTAGACTGCCGGGCCTCCTTGTTCTCAGAAAGGTGGGTCTCGCATGGCGGCCTTGGGGCTCTTTGTAAGCCCACCACAATCCGTGACAATGGTTGAGCAGGGCAATGAAAATACAGACATGGTGTTCAGAAGCCTAACCCTAGGCACTGTGGAACGCGTGGAGGAGAAACTGAGGTAGGGAGTGGCCCCCAGAATAGCCAGTGGGGATGGGTGGGCCGTAACAATGCCGAGTAGGCCGGGCCTGGAAAGAAAGGAGTAAATGCAAGAATCGTGAGAGCCAACTGGCTGGCCTCAGAGGGAGGCAGGCATGGAGGTCCCTCTCGGGTCTCAGTCTGCATGCTGCACCGAGCATTTAGTGGAGAAGTGGTTAAAAATAGGCACACAGCAGCTTCCCCCGTGGTTCCGTGGTGTTCTGCCGGGGGAGGTGGAGGAAAGTGACAGCAGTAATGAAGTAGAAAGCTGAGGGTCTGCAGAAACCAGAAGCATCTTAAGCTAACATTGCCCGAGCCCTCAACAGGTACCAGGATTCTTTTTTTGATTGAGGTAAAATTCACGTAACATAAAATCAACCATTTTAACGTGAACAGTCCAGTAGCATTTGGTCCCTTCATGACGTTGTGCAAACATCGGCACTATTTCTGGAACGTTTTTGTCACCCCATTAAAATTGCCCTACACCCGTTAAACCGTCCATCCCCATCCCGCCCCCCACCCCCCCGCCCCCGGCCCCCATGGCCTCTAATCTGCTTTCAGTCTCTGTGGATTTGCCTATTCCGGATACCACAGAAATGGAATTGCACACTGTGTTGCCTTTCGTGACTGGCTTCTTTCACTTGGAATGGTTTAAAGGTTCGTCCATGTTGTAACATGTGTCAGAACTTCATTCTTTTTTACGGCCGAATAATGTTCCACTGTATGGTTACAGCATGTGTTGTTCATCTGTCGTCTGGTGGTGGACATTCGAACTGTTTCCGCCTTCCGGCTGTTGTGAATAGTGCCGCCGTGAGCGCTGGTGTGATATGTCAAATATGTCACACGCGTCACTAGTTTTCAGAAACTCTGGGGCCAGCCCCATCTTCCTGGTGAGGACATTAGGTGAAGCACCCACCGACACATGGCTGGTCAGTGCTGGACTCAGAATTCGACTCCAGAGCCCGTGCTCTGAGCCACCACCCTGCCATCTGGTGGACCTGCCCAACCCGCCAGTAGGAAAGGTCCCCAGCCTCACGCCGTGGAGAGCTTTCACATGTGGTTCTCTAGGGGTCTGGATCCTGCCCACTCTGACCGCTGTAATGTAGACGCCCGCGCCCCCCAGCACGTGCTGACCTAGGAAAAGACCCTGTCTTCTGGAGGGAAGACGTCCAGCTGCTGGCCTCGTGAAGGACCTTCCCGTGGAGGCAGGTGGGGGGAGCTGAGTCTCCAAGAACACTTGACCAGGAGGCGGTGGCTTCAACCTGCCTGAAATTAAGGACAAATTGGAAAAGATCAAGGGGAAAAAGTCCAGGACGTGCTGCTGGAACAATTTGAGTTTTGGGGGTCAGTGTAGAGAAATGTGCACGCTAGAGGAATGGGGGCCGTTCCGGAGGGCTGCCTCTAAGTGCCTGGGCTGCACCACCCGCTCAGCACCGCCTGGCAGGGAGCTGCGGATCTGAGTGGAGAAGCGACAGCCAAGGCTTGAGGGCTTAATGTTTCTCGCGACGTTTTATTGCTCCTGATTTCAGCATTTTTCATTGACTGAATTTTTGAGATACTCCTCATTTAGTAAAGGAAGTTTTATGAAGCCCCCTTACAGGATGCTGGCTTTTCTGAGCCACGGGGGAGAAGGGATTGCAGTGTGAGTATAATAAACCTTGCCAGAAGCACAGCTATTTCTAAGACTGGTTGTTGTGAGTCTTCATAAGAAGCTCCACAGATTTCTTTTAATAGATTCGGAAAAGAATTAATATGCCTGAAGAGCGAATGAAAGAAATTCAGAAGGGGGCTCCCAGCTTGGGAAAATACCTCGCAGGCATGAATCCTGCCGGAGCAATTTCCCAGCTGTGATGGATATGGAAACTAATGCCGCCCCCCCAGAGGAGGTGTCCTGTTTTACCAGAGCGAGGGGCTCCCTGACTCGAGTGGGCAGCCATCGTGCTGTAAATATTTCATTCTTCTTCCTCCCTAAGGTAGCGCCTTCCGACACTGAACCCTTAAATGAGCATTTCTTACCAATTCATTATTTGTCTTGAAAAACAGATCCGTGAGCCCATCATGAAACCATCTCTGATGGCTTTAGGCCACCCTGAGCTCTTTTTTCTCTAAACTCCCTTAAAGCACCAACAATCTGTGCCACACAATTTAGCACATAATTGGTATTCTCTTACTCAGTTCCTAACTGAGTCACTTCCCATCCCCCCACCTAACCTACAATATTGTATCCTGTTTGAGAGAGAAAAACTGTAGTTTATACTTTTTCCATACCTTCCTATTCTCCACATGCAACACCCTAACACAGTGCCAGCCACAGGTTAAGAAATAAATTTTGATTATTAAGTAGTTGGAAAAAAATTTAGTTTCAGGATTTGAAAAAAAGTGTGGTGAAATTCAAGGACAAATCATAGAGGATACTTTGTTTCCTGTATCCAGGGAAGGACTGAAGAGAGACAGAAATAGAGGAAAAGTACATGTTTGACAAAACTGCTGATTTTGGAGAAGACACCCACCTCTCTGGTTACGGCGTCAAGCAATTGTTATGACTTTGACAGAGTTCGCATAGACAATCATCAATCATACGCATTTGCGTCACTTTAAAAGATTTAATTGGGGCCAGGCCCATGGTGTAGTGGTTAAGTTCAGGCACTCCACTTCAGGGGCCTGGAGGTTGTGGGTTCGAATCCTGGGCATGGAGCTATGCGCCACTCATCAACTCACACTGTGGCTGCATCCCACATACAAAATAGAGGAAGATGGGCACCGATGTTAGCTCATGACACTGTTCCTCAAGCAAAAAGAGGAAGAATAGCCATAGATGTTAGCTCAGGGCCAATTTTCCTCACCAGAGAAAAAAAAAGATTTAACTGCATAAAAATTTGAAGACAAGGATCATTTTTTTATGAAGAATAAAGAAATTGTTTCAAAATCTGTTGCTGGCTCTGCACACATTCCCTCAATGATTTGTTAGCTCAGTTTTTCTGTGAGTCCTGGGGAGTCAGCCGGCCAGCCGACCAGAAAGAGGGAGGACCTGGCCGGTTAATACCCGTGAAGGGGGATCCGGAAACGCAGCAGCGCAGAGCCCCGAGCGCTGCCCGCACGTTGCCTTGCTGTTCTCTTTCCCAGGCCAGGGTGGTTGTAAATCTTTGCGTAGCACGACCTTCAAAGGTGGTCCTTCTTGGCATCATTGCCTCTGTGCTTCCATAAAGCCCAAGAATTCTTCTTGGAGTTAAGCCTGCTCTGCCCTGGTGAAGGACCCAACAGCTTCCTACCAGCCAGGGCTCTCTGGGGCGGCTCTTTATCTTGAGCGGGAGGATCTGTGTGTAAGAACAGCCCCCGAGGAAACAGGGGGGCTCTCTGAGGAAGTCCACAGTGGTCCCCGGTAGGGGGCAATTTTGATGCTTATCTGGGTAACCCAATCTTAATGGGCCCTGGGTGTATGGCCTGGGCTCCATCAGCACTCCAGGCCCCTCTGTCCAGCAAGAACCCCCTCCCGGAGCGGAATGCACTCCGGAAACTTCACAAGCTCCCAGAACTGGTCTGAAAGTTCAGCTGGATTTTAGAATTGGTCAGTTTAATATTTTGGCACAGTTTTTACAGGTAAAACATTTTGGTTAAATTTGGAAGGTTTTTTGGTTTCAAATTTCAGGGTTTTTGTGGGGTTTTTTGATAATTCCCTAGAAGAAGCCTGACCTTTTGGGGGTGGTGAGCTAGTTCTGGTTTTTCAGAGCCTTTCCTCGGACAGGGAGCTGTATCTGCAATGTACTATTCATTATTCATTAAGGTTCGACATGCCCAGGATGCCTGTGCTGCACTCAGTTAAAGTAAAAAAAGAAAGACAATAAAGCATTTATTTCAGGTTCTTAAGTGACAGTCATCTCTTCACTGCACAGCCGCAGCATGTGGCTTCTGTGTGCCCCAAATGAGATTGTGATGAGCCAGTTTAACTGCTGTTGGCACATATAACCAAAATGTGATAATTTTTTCTTTTGGGATAAACATAGGTAGCTGCCTTGTAATGAAGACGCCCTTTCCACCTCATCACTGAGAGTCCAGCGATGTGACTGAGTTTTTTAAAAAGCTGCTTTGAAGTTTGTGATGGCTAATTTTATGTGTCAACTTGCCTCGGCAATTGTCCCCAGTTGTTTGGTCAAATGCGAGTCTAGATGTTAGGGTGAAGGCGTACTTCTAGACGTCATGAACACCTACCTTAGTAGGCTTTGAGTAAAGCAGATCACCCTCCGTAGTGTGGGCGGGCTTCGTCCAATCAGTTGAAGGCCTCGAGAGCAAAGACAAAGGTTTCCTGAAGAAGGAATTGTCAAGACTGCAACAAAGAAACCCTGCTCGTGTTTCCAGCCGGCTGCCCTGCGGAATTCAGACTCGGGACTGCAATATCCCCCGTCTCCAGCCTGCCCGCCTGCAGACTCCATGCAGTCTGGCTCCTCCCACCTTGTGAACCAATTCCTGAAATCTCTCTCTGTCCCCGGGGACGCCTGGGCAATGCAGAGATCACATGGTCAGAGGCTCTTAAATAATGGCGTTTAGGTTAAAACAAGCAAACAATCTTTCTCCTTCCCAAACAGCTTGAGTTTAGTTAAGAGAAAAACATAAGATATACCTTGACAGCTAAAAAAAGGGCTCATGTTACTCAATCCTTGTAAGATTGGTAAATGTACAATTTTTTTCATATACACAATTTTAAGAACACCAGTTTATAAAATAAAATATTTAGGGTAAATAGAGATAACTATTTGTTTAAATGTTTTAATATATTTTAATTTAGGGTAAATAGAGACAACTATAAATTTAAATGTTATTTTAAACAGCAACAAAAACATTCACTCAAATCTGTACGTGGATACAGATAGTGTAAGGGGTCCAATAGTAAACGTAACTTTCACGAACAGAAACCCCCCCAAAAAAACAAAAAACAAAACTATATAGTTCAATGAAGAGAGAAAATACTATGTTTGTTTGCTAAAATGAAGACAGAAGTGACAGCTTCACTGGAAAAAAAATTAGTTTTGTAAACAAGTGGCGTTTTTCCCCAGCCTCAGTCTCACGTGGTGACGATTTTGCCGCCGTCTGGCTGGAAGACGGGGCTGGCTTCAGATCCCGGGCGGGAACGGCTCGCCCCTGCTCTGGGGATGCACAGAGCGGGTCACCTTGTGCCACAGCTAAACCGAAATAAGTGCCATTGACACTGAGGGCCTTGGGGCTCGAGACAGCCTTTCACAGCATGGCCTCCGTGGGGCAGGACGAGGGAAGCACTTGCCCCGATTATCTAGGCGCAGGTGCCGGGCAGGTGAACACAAGACCTCCTAGGAGAGGCAGTCACGTGGTGCTCTTATCATAAAAATAAAGTGATGCCCTGTAGTTTCATAAGATGAATCTTCATTTTCCACAGAAATAAAATTAAAGCCATTTCTGAGATTTCTCAAATTGGGCTTCAGAAGTAGAAATTTTTTTTTTTTTTTTGAGGAAGATTAGCCCTGAGCTAACATCTGCCGCTAGTCCTCCTCTTTTTGCTGAGGAAGACTGGCCCTGAGCTAACATCCGTGCCCATCTTCATCTACTTTATATTTGGGACGCTGCCACAGCATAGCTTGCCAAGCAGTGCCATGTCCACACCCGGGATCCGAACTGGCGAACACCAGGCCGCCGAGAGTGGAACAGGGGCACTTAACCGCTGCACCTCCAGGCCGGCCCCAGAAGTAGAAATTTTTGTATAAACCAATATGAAAAAAATGCGATGACACTTTATATGGTTTGTAAAGTTTACAAAGCCCTTCCCCCCGCTTCTATTTTTTTTTTGTTCCTTTTTCTCCCCAAAGCCCCCCGGTACATCGTTGTGTATTCTTCGTTGTGGGTTCTTCTAGTTGTGGCATGTGGGACGCTGCCTCAGCGTGGTCTGATGAGCAGTGCCATGTCCGCGCCCAGGATTCGAACTAACGAAACACTGGGCTGCCTGCAGCGGAGCGCGCGAACTTAACCACTCGGCCACGGGGCCAGCCCCTCCCCCCGCTTCTATTTTTGACCCTCACAATAACCTCCGGGGTTCGGAAGGTCAGGCAGTACTGTTACCTTTGAAGAGCAGAAAGTAGATTCAGAGACTCCAAACAGACCTGGGCAGGGGGCACAGCCCTCCCGGCAGAGCTGAGGGTGGGCCCAGGTGTCCTGATTCCGGCCGAGGCCCTTGCCCGTGGCATCTGAGAGTTGTCTCGCACAGCGGCCAACTGTGGCTGGACCGCGTGTTGGTTCTCGGACTGGCAGGTGACCTTTGCAGTCAGCTGGACCTAGGAAAGGAGGAGAAGCTACTCCCAGCTTTCCTCGGGGAGGGGCCCTGGCGTATTCAGGACCCTCCGCTCCTGCAGAGGAGCATCATGAAACTCTGTGACACGACAAGGCTGCGTTTCGGTGGCGCCGACTGCACCCACTTGGGAGGCCCACTCATCTGGACCGCACCCCCTACACCATGGCTGTCAGCCGCCTCTGCAGGGACGAGCGCCCAGACCGTGCCTGCGACCCCGGGGCTGTCGCGTATCTATCGGCCTCCTTCTTTGGCCCCCTGAGAGCTGGCACTGCCAGAAGAGGCCTCAGGGGAGACGACTGATTGACAAAATGTGCTACCAATAAGAATAGTGAAGAAAATTCATTAGCTTAACTGAAAACTCTCCAAATACAGATAAAATGTGGAGAAGCACAATATATGCCTGAAGAATGGAGGAGAAAGGGGCAAGTTAGTTATGGTTTCTTACAGAAATGCAGCCCAGCCCTGGGAAGAGAAGACCCTGGTTTGTCATCCGATGATCCCAGAGAGAACTCCCTAGTCTTCTGCAAACACGCTCTGGGTTGTGTGTTTTTGCTTTCCTTAAAAGACAGACTACCATTAGCCAGCAAGCAGATTTTGGAAAGGAATTTGACAATTTTAGGAGATGCAGAGATTCTATGAAAACATGCAAAACCGTAGACTAGCATCATATTAGCACACACACACGAAATCGGCTCACGCTGTTACAGAATTGCTTTCAGAAGAGATATGCATGAAGATGCTTCCTAACTAACTATTCTTGTCTTTTCCTGTGACATCAAATCCACCTCTAAATTATATCCATTTACATACTCTGGAAGTTCCACTTTCTAGTTTTCCGGAGCCCACATTTTCGACTTGCACAAATGCATAACTGAATGTTCTGTGTGCCTGCGAGGATGTTCCCTAATTTTGGAATTAAAGGGTGTCTCCATTCTCTCTCTGAATTGTACCTAATGGCTTCAGAAACAGCATTTACGTTTTCTGCTTTCTTCCCTTCTGCACAGTTATGGTCCAGCCAGACTGGGGATAGCAGCTGAGAGGGGCAGGCCCGAGGCCACATCCCAGGACACAGGCAGAGGTCCTCCAGGGGCATGGAGACAGCTGGGCTTGAGTCGGTGAGATGATCTTAGGCACGGGGAATTGACTCCTAAATCCTCAGAGCCGCCATATTTGAAGACTTTTGGTAAATAAGAAGCGCTCTTCATGGTCCCCACTACTCTGGGGGTAAAGCGATGTCACCCCCACGGCAGAAACCACCCGAGGACCGCTGGGGTGACTCTTAGGATGTCTCAGCATGAGCTCTGATGGCTCACACGGT
The DNA here is from genome assembly GCF_037783145.1 of Equus przewalskii. Classification (NCBI taxonomy): domain Eukaryota; kingdom Metazoa; phylum Chordata; class Mammalia; order Perissodactyla; family Equidae; genus Equus; species Equus przewalskii. The sequence continues at coordinate 91,601,746 of NC_091837.1, read as the reverse complement.
GAAGTCTAGAACCGCCCTTCGTGAGTGTACTGGCTCCCTGGCGACGATAGTCTACCGTCTACAGTATCCCCCGGACCCAACAAACTTCCAACGAGAATCCATAAGAGCCAGTATCTATTATCTATCAACAGGTACTTAGAATTTTGATGCTGATACATGAATCCAACTTTAATACTGATGGGACATCCACTATGGACCATGTAACAGGGAGCTGGCATCTGCTATCTTCCTGCCCATCCTTAATACGTTTGCTACCACCTTATTGAGCAGGTGTTATTGTTTCCATAGGGTAGAGGAGAGGCCGAGATTCTTGAGGAATTAAGCCATTTGCTTGTCGCTCCTACTAAGAGGCACAGAGAGGCGGGACTCGAACCTGAACGCTGCAAATACTTGCTGAGGACCGGCTGTGACTGCTAGTGAGCTTTATTTCGTTACAGCAAACCACTTCACTCCTACTTTGAAAGATGAGAAAATCGAACCCAGAAAGTAAGTTTCCTAATTGACACAGGATCCAGGTAACTAATTCTAGTTCATTTATCGCTGCTATCTTAATGAGCCTGTATATGTTTCATTATTTGTTTTATATAAAAATCTATGACAAGAGGCCGGCCCAGTGGCGCAGAGGTTAAGTTCGCACGTTCCGCTTCTGCAGCCTGGGGTTCGGCGGTTTGGATCCCGGGTGTGGACATGGCACCGCTTGGCAAGCCATGCTGTGGTAGGCGTCCCACATATAAAGTAGAGGAAGATGGGCACGATGTTAGCTCAGGGTCAGGCTTCCTCAGCAAAAAGAGGAGGATGGGCAGCAGCTGTTAGCTCAGGGCTAGTCTTCCTCAAAAAAAAAAAAAAAATGTATGACACGAGCTGGCTTGGTGGTAGTTAAGTTCACGCACTCTGCTTCAGCGGCCTGGGGTTCACAGGTTCGGACCCTGGGCAGGGACCTACATACCACTCATTAAGCCATGCTATGGAGACATTCCACATACAAAATAGAGGAATACTGACACAGATGTTAGCTCAGGGACAGTCTTCCTCAAGCAAAAAGAGGAAGGTTGGCAATACATGTTAGCTGAGGGCCAATCATCCTCACCAAAAAAAAAAAAAAAAAAATGATAAACTATATATGAGTCTCATGAGTTGTTTTCAAGGATCCTTAACAAACTCCTTCTATCTAATAAAGACTCTATGAAGCCCTCTAGATGCTATTAACACATGAATACCCGGATTGTGTCCACACATGCAGAATATTAACATCAATACTCTGGTTATCAGAGGGGACAAAACTAAGTAGGCAGTCCCATTTCCAGAACTCTGTCTTACTGAAGTTTATTTCTGTTCAGAGTTCTATATGTCACAGCAGCAATATGGGAGGATAACATATAAATACATGAATCTTTTCTGCCTTCAAGGAGCTTGGTTGAGTTGAGAAGAATGATACTACATAAAATTGGACACATGAAATGATTTGAAATCGATTTTCAAGTAGACTTGGTAACTTCTCAAGGGTTCTGAATAAAAGAGAAGGTCCTGGGCATTCAAGCACTCAGGTCCTTAAATAAAGATCTGCTTATTCTACATTTAAGAAAGGTGTATGAAATTTTGGTTTTGAAACCCAGGATACGAACCCATATTTAGATTGATAACTTATTAAGTGCCAAACACACAAATTGAATCCCATACAAGTAAGAGGACAGATAATAGAACACTGACAAGGGTGAGATGGAACTAACCATGGAAGGCTGCCTGTAGGAGGTAAGTCTTAAGCTCCATCTTCAACACCATCTCTCAGTCATCATATTTGCTCTTAATGAGAAAGGAGGAGATCACACCTGGTATGAGGGACTGCCTCCGCTGGTGTCCAATAGGCTGCATCTCTGTTCTGCTGTTTCCAGTCTGTCCTTGCATGTTCACCCCGAAGAGAGGAAGGGTGCTCGTCGGAAGCAAGAGCAAGAAAAACCAAACAGACACGTGAACTCGGAGAAAGGTGGGAGTACCACCAGAAGGATTTGATGGAGGAGCAAGGACGCGTGAAGCCGGGAGATGCAGGAGATGGCGCGCAGGCAGTGAGGAGCCGTGGGACAGCCCTCGACCTGCTTTAGCTCCTGCCTGTATCTGAGGTGACTTTCCGGGCGACGGTCACATGGGGGGAGCCGAGGTTGTCTTCCCAAAACCAGACGGAGAGTGCATTGCACGTGATGAGCATTCCAGGGATTGCATGTTTCACTGAACTGTGTGTATCCTAGTTTATAGGGACCCCACCCTCTTCCACAATTCTAGACTTTTTCTAAAAGTCCACATCCTCTTCAAAAGGTGGGAAATCCCACGTTTGGCAGCTCGTTAACAAGCATGTATAACCAGGTAAGCAATTTAGTAAATGCAAGAAGCATCCACGTGAACTAGACAAGGATACAATGTTTTATTGTTTTTGCAGGAGAGACACCCAATGCTCACTGAGAGAACCAAATAAAAGGGGTAAAGTCTGTGTTTCAGTTGGCCTTGTCTACCCTCTGAACTTCTTGGGGAGGCTCCGAAGATGAAACCACTCCTCCTGGGAATGAATCTTCCTACCACAAGAGAGAGGGCTGGGCGTTGATCTGCAGAAGGAGAGGCGTGGGCAGAGGTTGGGGGCCCTTCACTCAGCATCTGCTCACGGGTCTGAAGGCAGGTTGGGGATCCTGGAGGTCGCGTGCACAGGATCTCTCGCCACCGGCCGGTGGACAGGAAGGTCTTGATGAGGGGCGGACAGGAACTGCCTGGCGGAACTCACCACTGCCTTTGCCCCACCGTGTCCTTCCTGGGTCACAGGCCCACATACTGCCACCAAGCTGCCCTCGTGCTCCTGGCTGCTCCCCAGTCCCTTCCAATCCACGAGCATATGCAGACCATCACACAGTTAGGGAGGGCGGTGCATGCCCCATAGACACCCACACCTGTGCTGACCACTCTGCAAAAGGTCCTTGACAGGGGTGGCTGGACCAACAGCATATGTCCCTGAGCCCTGGCAAGCCACCAGCACCACCCCCAGTCACAGATCCAGCAATAACTCCCGATTCCAAAACCTGAATTTCAGTCCCACAGGTCCAGCTGGCGGGCTGACCTGCCTCCGGAAGGATAGACGTAGCCTTTGCCACCCACACTTCTGCAATCACAGGACCAGTCCTGGGGAGATGTTTAAAGGTGGCCACGTTGGCTGGAAGTACCCGGCTCTCACTGGCTGCGCCGAGGCCTCGCTCTCAGACACTCAGGAGATCCACGTGCAAGCCCCCCATGAAGACCTGCATCGAGGAAGGAATCTCCTTTGAAAATTCCTCAGCAACCTCTGGGGAAAAGCAACACAGCCTGGTCCAAATAGATGAAGAAAGGACTCAACATTAGTCACTCACACTTTAGTCAAATTAAGTCAAAGTATTACGTCTCGCAGTAGTATTTCTGCTTTAAGCCCTAACTCTGATGCTGGAAATGCTTCCGTAGAGAGCAAGCGCGTTTGGAAGACATGAGAGGATGCAGTTCCTGGGCTCCTGACATCCCACCAAGGGCGTCCAGCTGGGGGGTCCCCGCTCCTTCCGCTGTCTCTGCCTTCTAGCGACCACAGTGCCTTCAGTCTGAAGCTCCACCGCAGGGACCGCTCACGTCACTCCCTCAGCCTGACCAGACAGCCTGCTTCAGGCCCCCACTGCTGTTACTGTCTCAGATCTACATTTACATTTGTATTTGTATTTGTATTTGTATTTGTATTTGTATGAGGCCTTATCTTCCCAACTGGAATGTAAACCCTTTGCAAACTCTGTGCTCCCCCTCCCTCCTCCCCGCACTGCCCAGCACAGACGGAACCAGTAAAGAGGCTGAATTACAGCATGATGTAACAAACAGAGGGGAGGAGAGAGGATGGGGCGGAGGAGGCTCTGCCTCTGGGGCGTGCCCACGCCGCGTGCTCCTGGTTCCCTCCTTGCCCTCCACGCAGTGCGTGGGGCTGCAGTGGGTCCTGGAGGAGGAGGGAGGTGGCTCTGGAGGCCGCGTGCTCCCGGCGCCCCTCACGGAGCAGAGCGAGGCGGAGCACGCTTCCTTCTGCGTGTTCCGCACAGTCTTGAGGACCACTAGGGGACGTTGACGCCGTGACTCGAGCAGTGATCCTCCTGGTAGAGACAGAAAAAGGTGTCTATCTAACTGTTTGCCTGCTAATCGGACCCGTGAGCCAGGTGTCACTCAGACTTCGTCACCTCAGCACTCTGCCTCATCACGGCTGACTCTGCACCGTGGGATCCACGGTTGGAAGGACCACTGGGCGTCATCTGCAGGACACAGAGCGGGGACGGCTGCAGGCAGCGCGAGTGTGGACGAGGTGGGCACACTCTTTTCTTTTTTAAAGGACAAGATTTTCTTAAATTCCTTTTTACAAATCGACACCTGAGCTAACATCTACTGCCAATCTTTTTGTCCTTCTTCTACTCCCCACAGCCCCCCAGTGCATAGCTGTATATTCTAGTTGCAGGTCCTTCTGGTTGTGGCATGTGGGACACCGCCTCAGCGTGGCCTGATGAGCGGTGCCATGTCCACGCCCAGGATCCGAAACAGCGAAACCCTGGGCCACCAAAGCAGGGCGCGCGAACTTAACCGGTGGGCCCAGCCGGCCCTGCGAGCACACTCTTGATTTCAGCGGCCGACTCTCCCGCAGACACGTGGCAATGCGAACCCTGGAGGGCCAGGAGGGAGGCAGCTTTGTTTGCTGATGCCTTGAAATAAACTGCTTTCAGCCCAGGTCCCGGGGGTGCCTCCTTGAACTCAACGACTCAGGGCAAAGGCTCTCCCTGGCTCTCCCCGGCTCTTCTAACAGGGATGTGCAATTTGGGTTGGCGGATACGGCATCAGACGCTGTGTCAGATGTATGGGGTCCTTTGGGGTAGGCTCGAAATGGAGCACTAAGGGGTGGCCGGCCCAGAGCTGGGGGCTGTCTCCCCCAGCTGCCCCCAGAGAACCAGCTCCAGGGTGTAGCCGGTTGGGACTTTTCGCTCCCAGAGCAAGGTGCTTCCCCCTTGCTTCCCATGGAAGGCAAGTCCTAGGTGGCGAGCAATAGCAGCTGTTGCTCGTCGGCATGCTGATGGAAGGTAGATGAAGAGTCATTAATTAGGACTGCAGACTGAAGTCCTTCGCAGCCAGCGCTGCCAGCTACTCTGTTTAGCTACAAGAAAGTCCTCAGAAGGAAAGGAGGTTAGTTGGCCTCATTTTTGCCGCAAAATTCTTCAACCTTCTGGCATCCCCTCTGAAGGACATGTTTCTCTCCGTCTTGCATGGTGGTGGTGACTGAAACCCTTCCTGCCAGGGCTCAGGGCAAACAGAGAGTTAAGAATACTGAGCAAAGTGGTGGGGGTCAGGACGAGGGAAGCCCCTCCACGCAGGTACGCCGGTACAGAGAGTAGAAAAATGCATGTCAGGAGCAGAACCACAATCCTCTTAAACCGGAGACTGAGGACACGCCGACAATTCCATTCCTGAAACATTTCACTTATGCGTGAAGTTTCTGGAAAGAAAATCTTGGCCCCAAATCTAAACCAGTAGCATTAGAGACAGACCCCTGCCCCACCTCTTTAAAAACCACTGGTGCTGGTTTGGGCAGAAGTCAATTCATTCTGATTATTTATGGTCTTTAAATCAATGAAACAAAATATATGACTGCTTCGGGCCTCTGTCTGGTGTGTGTGGGCATAAAGGCAAGTCTGGTGGTCAACAACCATTCTAGGCCGCTGAGATTCATTTATCAGTGTCGCCCACACAAAACCAAAAGAGGTAATCTTAAGTTCATTAATACCCGTCCCCAGAATCCTATAAGAAAATGTTCAGTTTCACATTACTGCTGCTGATGTATGTGCCCCTGGTCTTCTCACTGCATCCCCCGAGAAATCCAGTTCCCCAAGCGGACTTTGCCTCCGTGCTCTACCCCTCCCCTCCTCTCTGTTCCACAGCGCACAACCACACCAGCTTTCATTCAGAATAAGGCGGCTACCGGAGGTTTACTACCCACGTGAATGCAGGGGGTCGCACCCCGTGAGTGCCTCTGATGACGGCGGTCTCCTCCACTTTGGGGACGACCTCTCACCATCCATCTCAATGCCGCTCATTTTTATTTTAGAATCTTATGTTTTCAGAAACTACTTTGCAGTTATTTTAAATTTATGCACTATTTGTAACAAAGAGACAATTTTATGTTGACATTTCCCCCATTTCTTTGATGGAACAGCCAAGGAAATGTCAAAATCTAAGCTGGGATTAAAATTCCAAAACTCTAGGCATCAAGATTCTGCCCTCTGGGGCCGGCCCCGTGGCCAAGTGATTAAGTTCGCGCGCTCCGCTTTGGTGGCAGCCCAAGTTTTCTCTGGTTTGGATCCTGGGTGTGGATATGGCACCGCTCATCAGGCCACATTGAGGCGGTGTCCCACATCTCACAACTAGAAGGACTCACAACTTAAAATACACAACTACGTACTGGGGGGATTTGGGGAGAAAAAGTAGAAAAAAAGAAAAAGAAGATTGGCAACAGTTGTTAGCTCAGGTGCCAATCTTTAAAAAAAATATCCTGTGCCCTCTTCATTTCACCTCTGTATGCCTAGATTTCCTTACGGAAAGAGCTGACTCAGAGGCAGCCATCTCCAGTCTTCAGCTGAAAGGGTCTGTTTCTATCCCATCCTCAGCGCTGTGAAATGTTAGGCTGATCTAGATACTGACTATTACCACACGACACAAAATTAAAACTTCCGTGGGGCGTCCCGTATTCTTATCAAGATGTCACATCAGTCGCTGTCTTCACAGGGGATTGAGTTTAACCCAAGAGATGGCAGGGCAGGCTGGAGGTCAATGTCGTCTGAGGACACTTGTTCCCAGGAAAAGCCTAGCTAAGGAAAATCCACTTAAAAGAGAATGAAAATTTCATAGTAAATAGTGAAAAAAGAGTCCAGTTGGGGCCAGCCCGGTGGCGTAGTGGTGAAGTTCACGCTCTGCTTCGGCAGCCCAGGCTTTGCAGGTTTGGATCCCAGGTGTGGACCCAGCACCGCTCGTCATGCCACGCTGTGGCAGCATCCCACATAAAATAGGGGAGGATTGGCACAGATGTTAGCTCAGCAACACTCTTCCTTAAGCAAAAAGAGGAAGATTGGCAACAGATGTTAGCTTAGGGCCAGTCTTCCTCACATACACAAAAAAAGAGTCCACTTGATTTTTTAGCTTGAAAACAAATGAAAGCAAATTATATAAACTAATTTATTTTACACCAAATTTATAGTTACAATTATGCAATCATCCTTGGACTCAACAACAAAGGCTTCTAATCTTATTGGTTTTCTGGCACAATGTTTCCAATAAAACTGTAGGATAGCAGGATCAGACATCTGTAAACTTTCAGCACCATCCCACAAAAAGTCATTTTTGCAAAACTGTTGGATGGCTGCCTCATTATTCTCAAAGGCTTCTTTAATCATTGGGTGTGCAAATGCGCGGCTTTTGATGCTATCATGCCATGTTCCTTAGTGATGACTTTTCTATAATTGCTGGTTGTAATTGGAGGTGTGTCAGTGGCTGTGGGAGCGTCTGGAGCAGTTCCCTGACATCACTTCCATTGATTTGTGAAATCCCAAATCGTCTGTGAGACTCATAATCTTATTTGACATTGACCTATGCAGATCTGGGGCCTCAAAGAGGCCAAACCTCCTCCCTGGACAGCTGGACATGGGGTACAGACCCGTGGCTTCATCAGGACCAATCGGAGGGGCCATCCCAGGTCCAGAATTCCCCATGGAATAGTCAGAGGCCTCAGTTGCAATTACATTTCAATTCAACTCCTCCCCGGGCCCTATTATTCTCTCCTCACTCAATTACGGGGTTCTCCCCAAGAGCTTGCCTGATGACTCCCCAGCACACAAAGCTCCTTCTCAGCATTGTTTCTGGGGGGCCAGAAGACACATGGGCCAAGTGCACTGATCTCAAACGATACTTGGATTTCCACCCATCTTCCTGTCATGTGATCCCACAGCTCTTCTACATCGCAGGCAAAGATATCATTCCTTTCATTGAAGGCCAAGAACACTGAGCCCAAAGGGAAAACAGCTCATGTGCTGGCTTGCCAGCATGCTGGCACGTCCTGGAGTCGGCTCATACCCAGGGCTCATGACTTTTGCAATGGAATCAATTCTATCCCCCCATATTACTGTGTTGAAACCCCAACCCCCAGTGCAATGGTCTGTGGAGGCAGGGCCTTTGGGAGGTGATTACGTCATGACGGTCGGGGGGTTGGGAGGGAAACTCATGATGGGATTAGTGCCCTTATGAGAAGAGAAGGAGACCTGAGCTCGCTCTCTGTCTCTCCCTCCACCATGCGAGGACACAGTGATCAGGTGGCTGTTGTGATCCAGGAAATGGGCTCTCTCCAGATACCAAATCTGGCAGCACCTTGATCATGGCCTTCCAGCCTCTAGAACTGTGAGAAATAAATGTCTGTTTTTAAAGCCGCTCAGTCTAAGGTATTCAATTATGGCAGCCGAGGTGACTGAGACAACTTTCACTCTAATGCACAAAGCCAGAGAGGAGGACTGGAAACAGATGATAATGACGATGACGATGATGATGACAACAATGATGATGACGACGACGATGATGACAATGATAATGACGATGATGATGATGACGATGATGACAATGATGATGATGATGACAAACAGAAGAGACCCACCATGCAGATGTGGAAATTCTCCCCATTCCAACATCACAAAGGGATTTATTAATGGCATCAAGATCCTCTTGTCTTGCCACTCTCTTCACAAATCAAGCCACCACAAAACACAAGACTGCTCTCGGCTGACAAATTAGAAGTGATTGATGGATCTGTCTCTCACACTAGTTATTGTTAGAAGTTCCCTCATGATGTCCCCTGCCACCCTCCTCGACCTGCCTTATGGAGCCTGCAGGAGTGAGATGGGGTCAGCTGCTTGGCCCACAGCTTCCTACCTCATCGCGGGAACAAATGAAAAGACCAGGGACAAGCCCGGGAGAAGGTGTGTAACTCAAAATCTCTCTCCTTTGTCCCATAATCCCCATGAGTCCAAATTATGTATTATGAAATTTTAATAGTTTATTCCTCCAATATGTTCCCAAGCCAAACAAAAAACAAAAAATCTGTGCCTGCTGTGTGGATCTTAAATCTCTCTTTGATTCTCCTATTCATTAACTTGCCACAAAAACTAAAAGGCTGTGTCTTTTCTGAAGAAGACCAGAATAAGCCTGGACTCCCCTGCAGGGTGGGCTGCAACAAGCCCCGGCACGCGCGCGGGTGTAGGTGGAACTGCTGCGTGGCTGGCCGTGGGCTGCAGTCCTTGCTGTGCACTGAGACCCCGGCCACCCCCCAGCATCCTGGCCAGCAGTTGGACACACGTTCCCCTGTGCAAATGTCATCTGTGCAGACAGGCAGCCCTCATGAAGAGGCTGCTCAGACACAGCTCAGTGTAAGGTGTGTGCCACTGAGGCCATCCCGGGGGCTCGCTTCCCACGATCTCCACAGAATTTCATCAAGGGGCCTTCCAGTTCTGAGGGGAAACTGAGGGCTGTGCTACCCTGTGGTGTCAGAGTGATAACGATGTATGATGTCACACACAGCTGCCCATTCCAGGGACCATAAGCCGAACTTGGCGGGTTGGAAATGGGTGCATTCTCATTCTGCTCCCACCCCAAGTGACAAATGCCCAGGGTTTGCAGAGCCCCTCAGGTGAGCCAGGCCCAGAGCAACAACCCTGATGATTATTATGGGTTGAATGTGTCCCCAAAAGATGTTGAAGTCTTAGCCCCCAGTACCTGTTAATGGGTCTTATTTGGAAATAGGGTCTTTGCAGATGATCAAGTTAAGGTGAGGTCATCAGGGTGGACCCTAACCCAGTATGACTGTGTCCTGATGAAAAGGGGAAATTTGGACACAGACACAGACAAGCACACAGGGAGAAGGCCACGTGAAGATGGGGGCAGAGATGGGTGATGCTTCTACAAGTCAAGGAACGCCAAAGATGGCCAGCAGACCACCAGAAGCTGGGAGAGAGGCCTGGAACGGATTTCCCTCCCAGCCCTCAGAAGGAAGCAGCCCTGCCGACACCTCGATCTCAGGCTTCCAGCCTCCAGAGCTGTGAGAGGATGGAGTCCGGTGGTGCAAGCTGCCCCAGCCGTGGTTCTCCGCTACAGCAACCCCAGGGGACGAACACAGAAGCGGAAGAGCCGACGTCTCAGATCTCTCAGCACAGGGGCATCCCATGGACTGCCGGGCCCCTGGGGGGGATGTGCTGTCCCTGTCCACCTCCAGTTAGTGTACTCAGGACCACATCAAACAGCCCACAGAAGAGACATCAACTAGAGTCGTACAGGCAAGAGGAGGAGGGTGAGGCCAGAGAACGGAGAGAGAGAAGCTCCTGCTGAAGCCCGTGGCTGACAAAAGCTCAAAGGGAAAGTAGAGGAACTCCTCAGAAGGGCTCCTCAGGGACACAGGGAAAAGGAGGAAAGTCCCTCTCAACAGAGACATCTTATTAGAGACGCCCCCTCCAGTGCAGACCTGCTGGCACGGCTTCTGCCTGCTGGGAATTTGGCGTCGGGCAGGTTCTCCCTCTTTAGACCTCGAGGAGGGGCAGTTTTGCGCCACGTCATCTTGAAGTGTGGCGCTTACCTCCCAGCTGACCACGTACAGGTGCCCCACACGGCAACCTTCTCAGACCAGTGACCATCTCAGCTGCTTCGGAAGTGCCCCGAGAAGAACCTTCTCTCGCCGCCTTCTCTGCTGGTATTGAGAGACCATCCATATTACGTACCACCCTCCCTATCCTCCCGGAGCAGGGGGGCGCCGAGGAATGTGGGTGCACACAAACGTGGCGCTCGGGCAGAAATCTGTTTATACCTGGAGGGGAAGAACAGATATTTCTTCCCGGCATTTTCACGTAGACACTCATTCCTCAAGGCACACAGAGAAGTGAGGGCAGGCAGCCCTCTTGGACTACGTCCACCTGCCTGCTGAGGGGGTCTGGCCCAAATCAGAATTACGTTTGAGCATTTTCTTCTAGTTCCCCACCCCCCCAAACTGCTTCATTTATACGAATATCAACATGGCATTTAAAAAGTCTACATCTTGCTCTCATTCCCAGCTGGAATCGCCCTCTGAAGTCGGCAGTGTCCAACTCCAGGAGCGTGTTTGCACCGTGTCCCTGTGGCCATCCACAAGCCCCCGGCTCGGCCGGGCGTTTTTTCAGGGCTCTGGAATGAGTCCTTATATAGGATCCATTCGAAGCCATAAGCCTGATTGCAGGGCGCAGCCAACATCTGGAGCAGCGGGAGATGATCGGACAGCATTGCGAAACATAAAATGTGAAACTTATTAACTTTTTCCTGTGTTAAAAGTATTTTAAATGGAAGCAATCTGATAGTGCATTGAGCAAAACTTTATCACCCAGAAAAGTTAAGAAAAAGAAGGAGAGTTCAGTCATTTTAGGGTTTATTTTATTTCTTTTTGCCTGAGTTGCACTTTTGCCAATTTTAGAACATCATTACCTTGCATAATGGATTTTGCTTTAAAAGCATTCTCACACCTGTTTGCCTTTGCATAAGGACTAATGTCACGTTGAGCCCAAGAAAAACAAGCCATAAATCAATGTATTAACGAGCAAGGAAATTCAAGGTGCGGAGGAGTGACTGTCATTCCTCAGGTGCATGGGCACGATCTTGCAGTCTCCTGGCAGCTCCACCCATAGGCGTGCCGTGTGCACACGTGAAAGAGCTTTCCTCGGAATTGCTCTAGCAGCTAAGGAGCAAAAGGAAATCCTAACCAGAGCTGTGACATCCCCCCAAGTCTGTATTTCCCTGTCATGATGGCGCTGCTGGAAAGGGGCTGCAATGCAAGAGACCTAAGGAGATCTGCCCTTGGATTGGCCCAGCCACCGCTCCTCCCATTATTGAAACCCGAGTCGCAGCCGTAAATATCCTCAAGTCAATCTCTAAGTATAAAAACATCCCAGAAATGTTGCCTGCGCACAAGCAATTTCCCCCAAGAAAGGGAATCTCGTAGAAAGTGGGGGAAGACAAAGGGCCAATTTGGAAGAGATACAAATTGACTATGAACATGATTTCTTTAATTAAATGAGAAAGCATTAAATCTTCTTTAGGACAAAAATACCAAAAGTCTATGTATTCAGCAAACACAATGAATCAGTAAATAGTTTTTTCAAGCCTTCGAGGTTAGTGAAATTGACCTACCGTTTTAGCTAAAACATATCTTTGGCTTCCTAATGTTGCACAACCTTTAGAAAGCTTAGAAGGGAATATTCCAGCTCTGGGAAGGCCAACGCCTTCCTGACGCCTAATGTCAAACTTTAAGCCCATGCAAATGTGCATCTGAGTCGAAGAAGATACCAAGATCGCAGACCAGGCACAGGCCGGGTGCCAGACGCAGATCCTGTTAGGAGGGTCCGTGTAAATTATCTCCTCCACTCCCCAAAGGAACCGTGCCAAATATGTCTGACAGTGTCCATTTTACAGATGCAGAAATGGAGGCTCAAAGAGGCCAAGTAATTTGCCCAAGATGACAGGGACAGGAAGCAGCACAGATGCAATTCTAACCCAAGTCCTTAACTCCAACCACTACCACAACGGTCTTCCTCAAAATAGTAAGGAACTACACATTCATGGCAAATTGCTTTTTTATTCATGAAATAAATTGCCATTATTATGTTCACCTTTTGGAAAAAAGTTAAGAACAAGAGACTCAAACACCGACATTTTCTGCTCCTATGTTGAATGGCCAGGAACTATGTAAATGAGAGGGCTGGGCCACCCTGGTTTTATTATCATGTTTACCACCTGCTGCCGCGTACAGAGCGCTCTGCCCTACGTCTTAGCGTGGATTGCTAGAAGAATCCTTTCAAGTTGTATACAGCAGGTATGAGTCATTTTCTCATTTTGCAAATGAGGAAACTTCGGTTTAGACAAATTAAATGACTCACCTAAGATCAGGCAGTAGGAATCTAAACCTAGAGCACCATACTTGAAACAATGATTTTTAAAGAAAATTAAACCTTGAGGATGCGACTCCCAAAGTCGTCTCAGTTACGTCCATTCTAAAAGTCTATTCATAAATTCACGTTTTCTAAGGATTTTTGGAAAATTTGTGGGGAAAATTCTCATCTGATGCTTCCGTCCCACAAAAGAATTATTTTTACATAATCATTTATCCTTTAAAAGGGAAACATTCATACTATTGACGGACTTAAGGTGTGAAGACCTGGCCACAAGCCACAGTTAACCGAAGGACGATTCCTCCCGCAGGACTGTGCAGGCTCCGAGGGGTTCTGTCATTTCTGTCGTCCCTGAGTGGGCTTCTCAATAGCACGTGGGATAAATAACCTTTCCCGCAGAAGAAGGTGGGTTCACAGGGATATTCAGCTGCGTCGCTGACACCAGTTGATTCATTTTAAGTCAAGAAGCATCTGCTGGTCTTCCCCTGCCAGCGTGGCGTGAGGCATCCTTCATCCTGGTTGCACCTGCCATGTGCAGGCTCTTTGGGACTCTGGAGCACACTTGTCCTGTCTCAGGACAGCCCTGCCCAGCTCCTCCCATGGGACAGGATCTGAACCAGGTCTCCTCACAGATCCTGGCTCAGGGGGTGGGAGATGGCATGTCCAGGTGGCAGGTGGGAGCTGGAGTCCAGGCGGGACAATGGGACCCAGGCTGTCCAACAGGAGAACTAGCCTGTGGCCATGTGGGCAGAGTGGGGCGGGTGGGTGCAGGGCAATGCTGTGTTAGTCTGCTCCAGCTGCCACGACAAATGCCACGGATGGGAGACCTGAACAACAGACACTGATTTCTCACAATTCTAGGGGATGGAAGCCCAAGGTCACGGTGTTGGCTGGTTTGGTTTCTGGCGAAGCCTCTTCCCTCTGTTTGTTGACGCCGCCTTCTCCCCGTGTCCTCATGTGGCCTTCCTGCCGTGCGTGCAAGTGGAAAGGGAAAGAGAGAGCTCTGGGGTTGCCTCCTCCTCTTCTCAGGACACCAGTCTGACCAGATCAGGGCCCCACCCTTATGACTTCATTTAAGCTTAATCACCTCCCTGAAGGCCCCACCTCCAAATGCAGCCACAGTGGGGGGTTAGGGCTTCAACATGGGAATTTCAGGGGGGCACAGCATTCAGGCCAGAGCAAATTGCATCCAGAACCCGCACCATTCCTTACTCGCTTAGTGGACAGGGCTCTGGCCCTACCAAGGGCACTGGCTGGGGCTAGGTGGACACTAATCCAGGCCTGTTCTAGAAAGACTCCACCCCACGGGGGAAACGGCCCCAAGCTGGGCCTAGACGGAGGCTGTCCCCGTAGTCTGCCGGGCAGGGGCACCACGTTCCAGGGTTTGTCCTTCCAGAAACTTGATTGTGGCTCTGTCAGATGTGCCAAGCCTACCCCAAACCAACCAGACCCACTGACATATTAACACACGGGCAACACATATTTATGGAACATATCCACTTGCCAGGTGTCGCTCTAGGAAAATGGAAGTGCACAGAACCGACAAAATTCCCTAATCCCGGAGCATATTACATCCCAGACAGAGAACGTGATTATCCCATGTCAGCGATGCTCAGGTTTACACCCACTGGACTCTCTCCCCTGGAAGGGCCCTGGGACGGGGGGGCGGTTAAGAATCAGCTGGGTCTTGTTGCCCCAATTCAGAGAAAAGAGTAGCACTAAGTAGTCTGGGAGGGAATTTCCAGGGAGAATCAGGATGGAGCCCACCTCCTCACTGACCAGACACTCTTGTCTCTCTCTATTTACCAGTCTCGGGGCAGTCAACCCTCCCTGGGCTGGACCCTTGTCACTCGGCTTGTGTTTGCACATTTCTCAAATGTCCTCAGCACACACGAACCACGTACAGGGCGGATCACTTCTACAGACCCGCTATATGCCCATCTGTGAACTTGTCTCACTGCCGGAAACTAACCGAATACCACGCCTGGTTAGATGGCCAGCATCCTCTGATGCTCTGCCTGGAAGGGGCGCGCAGGTGTCAGGAACAAACAAGGGCCGTAACTCGAATCTGGGTCATTTGTGCAGGGCTGGACTAGAGCAGGGGGGTAGGCGCTGACCCCAGAGGGTGGCACTGTCTCAAGCTAGAGCTGGCCTTTGCTCCAGGATGAGACGGAGCCTGCTGGGGTTCGGCAGCCCCTGCCTGAGATGACATTCATGATGTCACCAAGGGAAGGGGATTCCAATGCATTCTTTCTCAATCCTCAAAGCCTGAAGTCGCACCTTTGGAGAGAAAAGGTCTAGAATTTTTACACACATCTCATTCTCTACAGGGTAGAATGCTAAGAAAAATGGCAAGAAATTGGACATTGGAGGCAACGATAATGCCTTATAAAGAAGACTTTTTTTAAATGCTTTTTTTAAGGGGAGCACTAACGCGGCTTTGGATACCACCCCCACCCTTGCCGTAAGTACGTGAACTGTGGCCAAAGGAATAAATGGAATGAGAGCTGAGTGCAGAGTGAGAAGGCCGGAGACACATGACAACTCAGAGGGAAGGTCCCATGGTGTCATTTCTGCACATCTTCCACAGGCCAGTGAGAGCCAGACAGTGACAAATGTCAACGTGCGGCCAAGAGTTATGAAAACACGTCTGCTGCACACAGCAGGTGTGAGTCTGTGTGACAGGAGTTTACTTTCCATTCACCTAGGCATCAATCCTGGCCGTGGTACCAGGCGGCGGCATCCAAGCCCTGGTGCTACTGCCCTTGGATGGGAGCCTTTCTCCAACCTGTCTCAAATGCTGGTCAAGGACCCCAGGGTGGTACCAGTACATGTAGACACACACACCACAAGGGAGGCACGCACACCAACAGAAGACACACACACACAGGAGGCACACACACAAATAGGGAGCCAATCAGAGGTGGCCAAGACCTTTATTGGTGAAAATAAATCGGTGTCTCTCTCTAGTCTTCAACTAATTTAAACAAAATGATTGTTAGAAACTAGGAGAATTTTGTGTGTGTGTGTGTGCGAAAGATTGTGCCTGAGCCAACATCTGTGCCAGTCTTCCTCTATTTTGTTTGTGGGATGCTGCCAAAACATGGCTTGATGTGCATGTGTAGGTTGGCGCCCAGGATCCGAACTTTTGAACCCCGGCCATGAAGTGGAGCAAGCGAACTTAACCACTACACCACCGGGCCAGCCCCCAAGAGAATTTTTCTGAACCATCTTTCTTTTCAACTTCATGTCTGACTCTACAATTCCTTTTCAATTTACTCTGAGGCAGGCACGTTCAGCACGAGCTCATCTAATAGTTACATACATAGAGATCACCATTGCTAACCACCCCTCTCGAAATTTCCACACAGGCTCACGCACATGCACACGTGCACGCACGTGTTTCCTAACAGATCATACCGTGCAACAGGATGATAACTGCATGCGTGAAGATGAAACAGATTGATAACGCGAAGAGTTTAGACGTGTGCCCAGGGCATGGTAAGTGCTTGGTAAATGTCAGATTATTATTATTGTTGTTGCTATACTATTGTTTTCCAGTACATGGTATTCTTTTGTAGTCTGGTTTTTTGTTGTTTAATTATGCAGTGATCAAGTAATGGGGAAAGCTCCCATTCTGTGCTGGATTTCTCTTGACGGCGCTCATTTCATTCACCAGAATACTTGACAAACATTTGGAGTGGCGCCTGCTCCAGCAACAGCAAAGTCACATCTTCACCTGCTCACCGCCTTCCTAATTTACATAGTTAACGGCTTTCTTGCACACTGACAGGTACCTGGCTTGAGCAGTGTCCTCTCCTGCCACAAGGAGCTTCTAGCATGAGATCGGAGATGGCCTCTCAGAGAGAAGAGCGTGTGCAAAGGTGCAGAGACGAAGAAAGGGCAGCTTGTCTTCAGACGATGTAGTCAGTGCAGTCAGTGCAGAAGATGCAGCAGAATATGGGTGTGGGGGGCAGGACAGGACACGGCGTGCACGTGGGGAAGCCGCATAGTGTTTGCTAAGCTGGACACTGGTGGGAGACATCTTCCCGAGGGAGAGATGACCACCGCATCCGATACTACCACTGACCTGGACTGAATGTTTGCGATCCCATTAATGCAAAGAATCAGTGGGAATGAATCAATCTGTGGTGTCGATCTGCTGTCCTCACAGAAAGTTCACCAGCGGTGCTCCCTCACTCACGTTTTATGAAGAGACCTGCTCCCCCTCGGAGGTCCCGACCACAACCAGGAGGCAGGCCAGAGCCACTGACCGAAGGAAATCTCTTAGGTAAAAAGAGAAAAAGGATAAACGATGAACAATTTTGCAGTTAAGAATGTCAGAAACATGGGGCTGGCCCCGTGGCCTAGTGGTTAAGTTCATGCGCTCTGCTTTGGCGGCCCAGGGTTTCGCCAGTTCAGATCCTGAGTGCGGACGGACATGGCACCGCTCATCAGGCCATGTTGAGGCAGCGTCCCACATGCCACAACTAGAAGGACCTACAACTGAAAATATACAACTATGTACTGGGGGTGTTGGGGGAGAAAAAGCAATTTAAAAAACAAAGAGAGAGAGATTGGCAAGTTATTAGCTCAGGTGCCAATCTTTAAAAACAAAAACAAAAAAACTTGAATTGGTGGTTTAAAAAAAAGAATGTCAGAAAAAATGTTGAGCTATTTTTTGTCATTGGGAAATGAGTTAACAAGCCAGTCCCTAAAAATTCAGATTTTTATGGAAGATTTTTGTGGGGCAAAAACTATTGGGGGATGGAGAGAAACAGGAAGTGACTGGTTAAGACATAGTTCCTTTTTGGGAGTGATGGAAATGTTCTAAAATTGAGTGTGCGATAGTTGCAAAATTCTGTGAATAAACTAAACACCATTGGACTGTGCACTTTAAATGGGTGAACTGCATGGTATGTGAATTATATCTCAATAAAGACGTTACCAAAAAAAGGAAGAAGAATGTCAGGTATTTCACGTGGCAACTCTACCTGAGACTGGACTGTGTGTGTAAGAGGTTAAGTCGGGCGGCGACCTCCCAGTCTCATTGGCTGTAAGTGTCCCACTTAAGATAAACAATTCCTCTCCATTCAACTAAGAAATTCTAGCAAAGGCATTCATGAATAGGACCATCGTGGGCAGTCCAAGAAGGGGGCACATGAGCCAGGAAGCGCCGGTTAGGGTCCTCCCCAAGATTTTTCAAATGGAAGGCCAAGGAGAAGACGGTTTCTTTCTGGAGTGACAAGCTGGAAGCACAGGGCTCTGGAGGTGCCTCCAGCCACGTTACCCAGAGCAGGAAGAAACTCCACTTGCATTTCCAGTCTTGCTGAGGCTGTGCTCCACCCCGCCTGTCCGCACTCCACAAATCAGTACACAGTGTCTCCACTTTGTTTTAAACTTACGTTAGTTTGAATTGAGTATGTGGCACTTGCAACAAAAAGTCCTAACAAATGAAGTATTATGATGTTATAAAACTTATTTCTGAGCCCATATAGCACTAGAATTCATAGTGTCTCATTGTCTTAATTTCTGACTTCAAAACTTTCAATATATAAAATTTTCATTTAACTTGGAAACAACTTTATGCATTTATTATTGTGATAATGTTTTATAATATTATTTTAATTGAGAGCTGTAAATAGGTATTCAAAAAACACAATTAAAACACTAAGACATAATAAATAGGATTGATAGTAAGATGGAAGCAGCTGAAGAAAGAATTAATGAGTTGAAATATCAGATTGAGGAGTTTTCCCAGAAGACAATAGGAAAGGATAGAGAGATAGAAAATATCAAAGAAAGGCTACGGGAAATGACAATAGAAATGCCAGTACATATCTGGATAATAGGAATCTCAGGAGGAATGATCAACAAAGCCAGAGAGGAGCAAATATTTGAGAAAATAATGGAGGTGTATTTCCAGAAAGAAAGAAAAGGCTCACAGAATCAAACAAAAGGGGGAGGCAATAAGGAAAAATCCACGTCTAGACATGTAGTGAAATTTAAGACTACCAAATACAAAGAGAATGTTCTAAAAGCTTCCGTAAGTAAAGAGCAGGCCACCTACAAGTGAACAGGGAATTTCTCAACAGCAACACTGAATGCAAGAGAACAATGGAGCAATATTTTTAAATAATTGAAGGAAAACAGATTTGAACCTAGAATATTATTTCTAGAAAAGCTGGCATTTGTTTACTCTTTTTTATTGCTGTAATATTGGTTTATAACATATAAATTTCAGGTGTACATTGTAATATATTTCAAATTCTGTGTAGATTACATCATATTCACCACCCAAAGACTAATTACAATCCATCACCACACGCAAGTGCCTAATCACGCCTTTCTCCCTCCTCCTTCCCTCCCCCCTTCCCCTCTGGTAACCACCAATCCAATCTCTGTTGCTATGTGTTTGTATATTGCTGTTTTTGTCTTCTACTTATGAGTAAGATCATACGGTATTTGACTTTCTCCCTCTGACTTATTTCACTTAGCATAAAACCCTCAAGGTCCATCCATGTTGTCGCAAATGGCCAGATTTCATCATGTCTTATAGCTGAGTAGTATTCCATTGTGTGTATATTCCACACCTTCTTTATCCATTCATCCCTTGATGCACACCTAGGTTGCTTCCAAGTCTTGGCTATTGTGTATAATGCTGCAATGAACATAGGGGAGCATGTATCTTTACACATTCATGTTTTCAAGTTCTTTGGATAAATACCCAGCAGTGGAATAGCTGGAGCATGTGGTAAACAAATTCTTAATTTTCTGAGGAAACTCCATACTGTCTTCCATAGTGGCTGCATCAGTTTGCACTGCCACCAGCAGTGTTGAGGGTTTCCTTCTCTCCACATCCTCTCCAACACTTATTGCTTCCTGTCTCATAAATTATAGTCATTCTGACTGGAGTGAGGTGATATCTCATTGTAGTTTTGATTTGCATTTCCCTGATAGTTAATGGTGTTGAACATCTTTTCATGTGCCTCTTGGCCCTCTGTGTATCTTCTTTGGAGAAATGTCTGTTCAGATCTATTGCCCATGTTTTAATTGGGTTGTTGGTTTTTTTGTTGTTCAGATGTATGAGTTCTTTGTATATTTTGGATATTAACCCCTTACCTGATATATGGTTTGCAAATATTTTTTCCCAATTGTTAGGTTTTCTTTTCATTTTGCTAGTGGTTTCCTTTGCTGTGCAGAAGCTTTTTAGTTTGATGTAGTCCCATTTGTTTATTTTTCCTATTGTTTCCCCTGCCCAGTCAGACATGGTATTTGAAAAAATGCTGCTAAGACTGATGTCAAAGAGCGTACTGACTACGTTTTCTTCTAGAAGTTTAATGGTTTCAGATCTTACATACAACTCTTTAATCCATTTTGAGTTGATTTTTGTGTATGGTTTAAGATAATGGTCTACTCTCATTCTTTTGCATGTTGCTGTCCAGTTTTCCCAACTCCATTTATTGAAGACTCTCCTTTCTCCATTTTATGTTCTTGGCTCCTTTGTAGAAAATTAGTTGTCTCCAGATACATGGATTTATTTCTGGGCTTTCAATTCTGTTCCATTGATCTGTGTGTGTGTGTTTGTGCCAGTACCATGCTGTTTTGATTACCATAGTTTTGTAGTATATTTTGAAATCAGGGAGTGTGATACCCCCAGCTTTGTTCTTTTTTCTCAGGACTCCTCTGGCTTTTTGGGGTCTTTTGTTGTTCCACATAAATTTTAGGATACTTTGTTCTATTTCTGTGAAAAATATTGTTGGAACTATGATAGGGATTGCATAGAAGCTATAGATTGCTTTAGGAATATGGCCATTTTACTGCGTTAATTCTCCTAATCCAAGAGCACAGACTATCTTTCCATTTCTTTGAGTCTTCTTCAATTTCTTTTTTTTTTTTTTAAAGATTGACACCCGAGCTAACAACTGCTGCCAATCTCCTTTTTTTTCTTTCTGCTTTTTCTCCCCAAATCCCCCCAGTACATAGTTGTATATTTTAGTTATGGGTCCTTCTAGTTGTGTTCAATTTCTTTCAACAATGTTTTACAGTTTTCAGTGCACAGATCTTTCACTTCTTTGGTTAAGTTTACTCCTATACACTAACAACGAAGTAGCAGAAAGAGAAATTAAGAATACAATCTCATTGACAACTGCAACAAAAAGAATAAAATACCTAGGAAAAGCTGCCATTCAAATTTGAAGACATAATAAAAGCAATCCCCCACAGAGGGGATTTGCCATATAGATGTATTGCCTTACAAAGACTGACTTTTTGTGAGAAAACACTTTTGGAGAAAGTACTTAAAAGAAACAGATCACTAGAGATTCCTGTAAAAGACAGAAAATTAAGGGAACCAAATATTTTGGTAACATTATTATTTGAGAGAACTCACAATGTAAATTCTGGGCAGTGTCAACATCAAAGGCATGAAAGAAGGATATTAAAGAGATACAGAAGTGTCGTAACAGACTTGTCTTGTTAGGAGAAAAGTATAGATACTGGTAAGTTTAAGAAGTCAGTAGGGATAAATACATACGAGAGTTTGTCTTCAGGTAAAGGCATCAACTGCACAGATGAAGATGTGCGACTTTTAACCCAGCAGAAGAATATGGGGCCCATACGACAGAAAGTAGGAACAAAAATTAAAAGGAAGAAATAAGAAGTTCAGCAAATTAAAAATATAATAAGACATCAGAAGTAAGTTTTTTAATATGAGTAATTATGATAAATGCGAATAGGTTAAATTCACCAACTAAAAGACAGATATGCTGAACCTCAGCTTAAAAACAAGAATGTAGGGCATCCCACATGCCACAACTAGAAGGATCCACAACTCGAAGATACAACTGTGTACTGGGGGGCTTTGGGGAGAAGAAAAAGAAAGAGGAACATTGGCAAAAGATGTCAGCTCAGGTGCCAATCTTTAAAAAAAAAAAAAAAAACAAGAATATAAAAGAAACACATTGAGAAAAAAAAGTCAAAGAAACGTTGAAAATAAAAGGATTAAAAATTTATACTAAGAAAATATGACCCTAAAGAAAGTTGATATAGTAATCTAAATTTCAGAAATTCAAAATAGAATATAAGACCAAAAATGCCATAAAGGACAAAGCATGACATAACCTGCTGGTCAAAGTCCCGAGAGACCCAGAAGCTCTCTCCTTTGTAAACGTCAGTGCAGCCTCAAGCCTCACCGAGCCCCAGCGACAGCCCTGCAGCCACCAGTGGGAGACGTCAGGACAACTTTTTCAAAAGTGAACGGAGAAGAAGCTAAAATCTAAGCATAGCTGTCAAAGATCCAAACAATATCCTTAATAAGCCTGAGCTATTAGATGTAAAAAGAACTCTAGACCAAACCAAGGGAAAGTCCACAATACATTTGCAAAATAGGCCATGCATTAGGCCAAAAATGGATCGACATCATTCAGATTATGTTCTCCAACAATACAGCGATAAAAATAGAAATTACTGACACAATGATGGTTTTTAAAAAGTCTGTATGCTTGGAACCCAAAAAACATACTACTAAATAATGCTTTAATTAAAAAGAAAATGAAGTAATGTTTAAACCTGTGTGATAATGAAGTCACTACACAACAAAAAAATGTGGGACATAATAAAGACAGGATTTAGGAGGGAAATGTATAGAATTTCTAGTCATGAATACATTTATGAGGAAAGACAATTACACTTAAAAGCCAGTTGGTCAACTGAAAAAGTTGAAAAAGAACAGCAAAAATAAAGAAAATAATGAAAATAAAGACATGACTCAAGTTAATAGAGAACAAAAATGGTGGAGGAGATTAACCCCAAAAACAGAAGCTACTTGTTGGAATAAATTAACAAGAGAGACTTCTGGCAAGATTGAATTGGAAGGGAGGGCACAAATGAGATTCAGGCGGAGCAAGGAGACTATTTAAGGCACAACTTCTTAAAAAGACTGCTCTGAACTATTTCTGCTAATAAATTTGAAAAGTTATATAAAATGGATGACTATTAAAGAAAAACGCCAAATTTCAAAATTTACACAGGGAGAGAGATGGAAAATGAAGAGACCAATAGTTATTATTAAACACACTGAAATGATCACTAAAGATTTCCTTTCCAAAACGTCCCGGGCACAGATGGCTTTACCAGGGAGTGCCTTCAAATGTTTTTTTACACAGCTTTTACAAGATATAAGTTACATATAAAGTTCATCCATTTAAAGTGTACCGTTCAATGGCTTTAGTATATTTACAGAGTTATGCAACAATTAACCTAATCTAATTTTAGAACCTTTTCACCACCCCCGAGGGAACCATTAGCAGTTACTTCTCCTTTCCCTTCCCAAAATGATCATCCCTCCTCCAGCCCAAGGCAACCGATAATCTACCTTTTGTCGCTATAGATTTGCCCATTCTGGACATTTCATATAAATGGTATTGTACGATGTATGATCTTTTGTGACTGGTTTCTTTCACTTGGCATAATGTTTTTCAGGGTTTCTCTACATTGTAGTGTGTATCAGAAATTAATTCCTTTTTATTGCTGATTAATGTTTCATCGTATCAATATACCGCATTTTGTTTATCCATTCATTAGTTGATGGAAATTTAGGTTGTTCTGATTTCTGTAGCTTTGCAGTAAGCTTTATAACCAGGAAATTTGAGTCTTCCAACTTTGTTCTTTTTTAAGATTGTTTTGGCTTTTCTGAGTCCATTCCATTTCCATATGAATTTTAAGGTCAGCTTGCCAATTTTTACAAAAAGTCAGATAAAATTTGATAGTGATTGCATTAGATCTGTAGATAAATTTCAGGAGTATTTTTATTCTAACGTCGAGTCTTCCCATCCATGGACATAAGTTGTCTTTCCATTTATTTAGGTCTTCAATTTTTTTCAGCAATGGTTTGTAGTTTTTAGTGTGCAAGTCTTGCACTTCTGTCATTAAATTAATCCCTAAGTGTTTAATTCTTGCTGATGTTACTGTAGGTGAAATTATTTTTAATTTCATTTCAGATTGCTTATTGTTTACATATAAAAATATAATTGAGTTTTTATATTGATCTTGTATCCTGCAACCTTGCTGAACTCTTTTATTAGTTCTAATAGCTTTTAAATGGTGTGCCAAATTTTAAAGAAACAGTTGTCTTTTTCTACACAATTTTTTAATAAAATACATAAAATGAATAAAAAGTTGCCCAGTTCATTTTTATGAACTTGAATTATCTTGATTCCAAAATCATATAAAGGTAATATAAGAAAAGAAAATACAGGTTTGAAAATCCTAATAAAATATTAGTCAATAGATTCCAACATTATATTTAAATAGTCATAAATCATGGCCAAGAAGGGTTTATTCTAGGAGTGCGAGGATGGTTGAATATCAGAAAAGTAAGAAATGTCTTTCTCCCACTAATTTATTGAAAGGGAAAAGTTATATCATTATCTCATCAAGTCAATAATGCAAGAAAAGGTACTTTATGAGACTGAACACACATTTATGACAAAGTACAAAATCTCTCAGCAAACTAGATCATAGAAGGAAATTTCCTTAACTTGACAAAGTTACATATCAAAAATCTAAAGCAAATATACAGAAAAAAACAAGTTTAGGTGCATTCTCTTTAAATTTGAGAGGAAAATAAGGATATCCACTATCATGTCTACATTTTAACATAGTAATAGCAGCCCTGGTCAATGGTATAAAGAAAGAAAATAAAAAGAAGTGTAAGTGGCAGGAAAGAGATAATGCCTCATTACTCATTTGATATAATCAGTTATCTGAAAATACAAATATATCGCTATTAGAACAAGTTAGAAGCTTTAATTAGGAAGTTAAATGTAAGATAATTCCATAAAAATATAGCATTTCTCTATACATGCAATATCCAACTAGAAAATAAAGTTTTAAAAATAAAATTTATAAGGAGAACAAAAACTTTAAAAAATATAGACAATGTACACCTACAACCCAGATCTTACTTTCTAAATACCATTCTCCAATAAAAGGAACAGGAACTTCTTGGAGAGATGGCTGGTTCCAGGGCTGTGACGGGGACAGCACAGATGGGCTGGAACACGTTTGGTGTCAGAAAATAAGGAAGTGCTCAAAGAATAATGAGACTTATCTGGTGGACACAGGAGCCATCTTGTATGGTCAAATGGAACAAGTTGAACAACATAATAAATAATAGTAGTCATGGATTGCTACTCATACAACAAAATTAATATCCATGAGTTCATGCTGATATTGACTAAATATACTGAGTGAGAATGCACAGCTTTTCCTTAAAGTAGAATCCCAAATAATAAATATAGAAGGAATAATAGACACAGTAAAAACTCCATTATGCAAACACCCCAGTAATCATTGTCGCAGGCAAAAAATCACCAATAGACGCTAAAATTAGCCAGTGAAAGTTTGATGAGAAGTAGGCTCTTGTATAGACTCAAGGTATCTCTCCACAATATACTCACTAATTAAAAAGAGGAAAATAATAGCTTTACAGTGGAGAAAGCTGCCAGACACTATCTCAACCACATAACCAAAGCTAACGAGAGCTATCAAAATTATGTCCCATCCCGTCCCCCTGCCCCGATCAGACGCCCTGAGAAGGGCACAGAATCTCTCAGGCACGGACTTCCCACCTTTGGCAAATAAAAATACAGAATGCCCAGTTAAATTTGAATTTCAGATAAATAAGGAACAACTTTTTAGTGTAAGTATGTCCTATGCAATATTTGGGTGTCCTGTATTTTCTGTGTCAACCATAGTTATATGGCGTTCTTGCATTTAACCGTAAGGAAACCTGAATTATTCCTGTGGAAACATCAGACAAATCCAAACAGAGACGTACAACCAAACAACAAGCCAGTTATCCCTTCTTCAGTGACAATATCCTTCCGCAGTGTTGAATTTACACAAGGCAAAGAAACACTGAGGAGTCCCAGATCAGAAGAGACCAAAGAGGGGTGATGATTAAACGTGCTGTGTGGTCCTGGGTTGCTCCTTAGCCTACAAGGACACGAGCGGGACAACTGGTGAAATTTGAATAAAATCTGTAGATTAGTGAATACTATTATTTCAGTGTCCATTTCCTGATTTTGATCCTTGTACTATCTGCGTACACTGTTAACATCTGGGGAAGCTGGGTGAAGGGTTTATGGAGAACATTTTTGTACTCTTTTTGCAACATTTTTGTAAATGTTTCAAAATGAAAACTTAAAAATAAAAAGTAAAGATATAAATGATTTGAATAAATCCCATCTTATGTAGGTTAACTTAGTATTTTAAGTGCTTTAAATTATCCTCAAATTATTTTATAAATTCAATGCAATATCAATCAAAATTCAAGTTGGACTCTTTTAAGGACCTCAAAATTTTATATGAAAGAATAAAGTTCCATAAAATAGTAAATGAACTTGAAAGAAGAGTAAAGAGGGGCGTGTTCTCTGCCTGATGTTGAGACAAAATGCTAGTTGATCCTGGATTGTTATTGTTATTGGTGTGAAAGCAAACAAACCAAACGGAACAGAACTGAGGGCTCAGGGTGATCTGAGCTTTTCCCGCTGACCTGTGAAGCCGCCTCTGATGCAGACTAAGTGATCCCACACACACCTGGGGCTGTTTCTGGGGGGGATGGTGTAGCCACACCACAGAGCAATCTAGCAGCACCGAGCCACATGAAGCCTACGCACCGCCCGGGACCCAGAAACCTGCTTCAAAACGATGCTCCCACGTTTCCACCAGGGAGCACCCGCAACGATGTTGACTGTCTATGAGATTGTGTCTCCCAGTGTTATTTTGGTAGTAGGGGGTTGGAAGCAATCTGAGTGTCCACATTGCAAGAGCAGAGGGGTAATTCCGGAAAGAATTCATACTGTGGAGCCCTCCCAGCAGCCAGAAGCTACGGGTGATTTGTAGACATAATCAGAACGGTGAACGCCACCGCATAATCCTGAGTGGACAAAATGAGAACCAGAATAAGCTGTGCAAGACAATACCTTTTACATTTATTAAAAACACTCCAGGGGCCGGCCCCATGACCAAGTGGTTCAGTTCACATGCTCCGCTTCCATGCTCCAGAGTTTCGTTGGTTCTGATCTTGGGCACAGACCTGGCAGGACTCATCAGGCCACGCTCACGTGGCGTCCCACATGCCACAACCAGAGGCACTCACAACTAAAATATACAACCATGTACTGGGGGGCTTTGGGGAAAAGAAAAAAAATTTCAACAAAATGATACACTTTCCAAGAAGACATATGAACTAAAAGGCACACATCAAACCCATTAACACGGTTGCCAACTGTGGGGCGAGAGTCAGGGAAGGGATGAGGATACAGGAATAAGGAAGTCTGGTCATTCACTGATTAATTACATAAACAAGGCAGGGGCGCTGCACAACCCAATGGTGACACTGTGCCACTAACTGAGGAGGAAAAAGTAATTTACTCAATCCTCTGAGTAATATCTGAGGTTAAATACTATAAGTATATATATATATCTATCTTACGCTTCAAGTGTGTCATAAAACAAATAGTCAAGATATTTTTCGAGTACATTTCATTCACTATCAGACATGCTGAGAACCGAGTGAGCGACACGCAGGCAGAAAGGGAAACACTATGGCGGAAATACGAAGTCTGCATCTAAAAGAAACGACACAAGTTTTACAACTTTAGACCGTGAATCTTTCTGAGAAGCTTTACTGCATTATGAAGAGGCTTGGTTTGCTCTCACACATCTTTCTCTCAAACATAAGTATTACTCGCCCATTAAAGTAAAAGTTTAAGAAAACGTGCTACTTAATGTCTAAGAGACTTGCAGCTTGCGTTTCTGCCCGACGTCCTCGGAGCATTGCTCTCTTGGTCGTCCCGTTACGTTCCCACCCGAGAGGCTTGGTGGCAGCGCAGAGCTTCACAGCTGGCACCCACCAACACTAACTAATATTTCTACCCTCTGTACACACATGCTGGCTAATTTCTTCCATATACGTCGCTTTACATAAATTTACAATTTATGCACCGCTGTCTCACTCTGCCTGATTACGGCATATTAGTGAAACTTTTGTTCACCAGCTATTGAAATCTCAAGTGTATAATTAATAGGGGTTGTAAAGGTTTAAATCAGTTTCTATCAGCATCTATTAGAGGCGATGCCTCAGACAATGCACTGCCGAGTTGCCAGGCAGGCGAGGGAGGCCTGGCTCTTTGAGAAATGTCATTCTGAAGAGGTTGGACCGGGGAAGAGTAAACAGCTTAAGAGATTTTAGATAGCTGCAAGGAGGCATTTCCCAGCTAGAGGATGGCTAAGTCTTTGAGTGAATTACTGGAGAAGACTGCGGGATTCGTTCTTAGAAGAGCCTTCAAGACAAGATAGTGGAGGGAAAAAGTGAAACAAGCCCAATGCAGGCAGCGTTCTCAGCTGCCCCCTCTCTGAGAGCAGTGTTAGGCAGTGGGGCTCAATAAATGCACACTGGATGGATGAAAGCAGTAAAAATACATTACAGTTATTCTTAATAATTTAAATTCCCTTCCTGTCCCATGCTTTTTATGATAACATCATGTAGAATTCTGCTGAGGTGTGTTTTCCTAAGGTTTAGAATTCTGGCCAGTCTTTACATGTCAAGATTAATTGCATAGTTATACGAGGCATACTTGAGACTCAAGTGCAGAGAGACAGAATAAAATAAAATTCTGTACTCCCCAGTCTCCTGATTCTGCAGTAGCCTCGTAATTGTTTCCAGTAAACCTGTTTCTCCCCAGCCTTCCTCCCCAGGTCCGTTGTCAGAAGAGGACAGTGCACTAATAAGAGCATGGGAGCCTCATAGAGCAAGGCTCGCCAAAAAAGGGAAGAAAAGAAAAGGAGCAGATTCACAGCTGAATCCTTACAAAAATAAACGAAACGGAGCAATTGGACACACAACCACAACCATCGCTGCCTCTCCACCTGAGGAGGCAGCCACATCTTTGAACCTTCCTGTGTCTGTCCAATTAACCGTGACAATTAGGAGAACAGATGCCGAGGTGCACACCGCGAGCTTGCCTCTTCATTTCCGGTGAGGAAGCGCGCACATGCTAGAGAGATGGGCGTGAATCACATCAGGCGGGGAATCGTTTCTGTAGCACGATCTTGGAGCAGGTCTCCTGTCTGTGGTTCTTGACACATTTTAAAACAAAAAAGAACATGCCTCTTTCTGCCTCGGCAATGTCTGTTTCTTTGCAAGTCTTTATGTTTGAGACCGGGATGGGAGAAAGCAAGCACAGGGAGTCAGCTGTGAAATGCATTCTCTCTTATCCAGCAGTTTGTTAAGTGGGGGGGGTGGCCTGAGCTCACCCCACCGCCTCCTTTCAGGGTATACGACTAGGACCAATGGGAGATTTGGCTGATCCTCCCCGCTCTAAAGCGACAATGTATCGTGATCTCGGGCAGCAGGCAAGTCGCTCATTCAGTGCAGTGCCTGGACCCAGGGACCGTCGAGAAAAGGTGTCACGACATTAGGACAGGGCCCCGTGCCTCCGTGGGGGTCACAGAGTTGCAGAATGAAACCTGATGAGTAGTGCTGTCATCCCTCCCCTGAGGTGGGATGGAACACAAAGCGAAGCAGGCCTGTTTCCTCGCCAGGCCAGGCCATGGGCCATCGCTCCCCATCCCAGCGTATCTGAGTTCTATATCTCGTACTGCAGAAGACGCAATTTGTTGGAGATAACAAAGGTAGAAAAACCTACGGAGCCAGGTTGTAAAGTGGAAACTGAGCGTGTGGTGTGAGTTGTGCATCTTCTGCCCAAATTGCAGACAACGGACGTGTGATCTTACCTGTGGCCTGGAGGCCTTTCGTGGGAATGCGTCCAGGGCAAAGCCCTGGCTTGTTCTATGGCTCAGGGTCCAGCCTCTGGGAAAGCCATGCTATGTCACACGATGTTGTGCACTTGGACTCCCGGGAGACGAGTTCAGCCGTTGGACCGCAAACTGTCCGCCGTATTGTTTCAAATGGCTCAGGTATTCAGACAGGGCTGGGAGCACCAGAGCATGCGGTGCCTGCCTGGAGCGGGGTCTCCAAAGGATGTTAGGATGTTAGGATTGGTCCCCCTGAGTCTGACATTTACACAGCTTCCCCTGGAGAAAAACAGGGCCCATTATCCCTTTCTTTCCAGATACAGGTCTCTTCCTAACTCAGGGGTTGTCATAACACTGTTTTTTTCTTAAAACAGTTTTCATGACTCCCATTTCAATATTCCAAAACATTGTCCTGATACTGATCATTTCCCTAAATATTTAAATGGCCCGATTCGCAGTGACTCCCCCTGCACACACCCCCTGGAAAGCCGTTGTTTAAACTTGGGGTAACTTCAGAACACTCTTGGAAGTAGGTGGAACCCTCGAGGTAGATGCTGCTGTCACCATTTGACCCCCAAGGACACGGAGAACCCAGAAGAGGAGGCTGGTGGCCCAACATCACACCATTGGCTGGCGAGGGAGCCCCGAGTGGTTGGCAAAGACACACTTTTCACAATTTGCTGCTTTTCAGCATTTATAGAGTGTTCCGCACACCAGGTGCTGTTAGGCAGTTTATGGGTAATTTCTTAGAAGAAAATAAGTGGAAGAGCAAACACACACACATAATGAATCCCCTTGGCCTTGAGGCAGTGGGTCCCAGGGCAGGCTTCTGGAGACAGCTGGGAGAAGAGTGTTGGAGATGCCCTCCCCTCCACGTTCGTTCATTCTCCTCTCAGGACGTCCTTCCCTTTAGTTTACTTCAGCCCTGAAATCCTTCCTGTCTCCTCCCCTCCAGCCCAGACCCTGCTAGGGCCGCTCTGAGGGGAAGTAAGGGGGAGGGAAGTAAGCTGAGGAAGCACCACACTCAGCTGCTAATGGGGGTGCCCCACTCTACCCTAGCAGGGTGCTACATCTCAGAAGCGCATGCCAGCGCAGAGTAATCCTTTCATTCAACTAACCGAATGCTTAATAATGTAATTTCACAAATTGGTGGCAGATGACACCACTCAATCCATATTACACGGGTCCATCTGCTTATTCATAAAACACAGCCCTGGTTAGAATGCACACATATTCATTCATTCATTCAACAAACATTTAGTGGATGCAATAAGTACAAGGGATGCAAAGATAAGAAAGATGCACCACGCCTGCCCAGAAGTCCTCCGCATTGAAAAGGATGACACGGAGACAGATACCAGTAAAAATACGTCACGTGCTCCGGTGAATGAAAACGCAGAGCGATGGGCACCTTGAGGAGCTGGCAGATAACTCAGGGCTTTCCCTGCCATGTCCCTGGCATCCGCACAGACCCGCCTCCACTCCGAGTTCTGCTCACGATGAACCAAGCCCTCCAAGCCTGAGCTGTCGTCTCTTCTGTGATTGCAGCCCCATCCTCTGGATTTGTCTTGGAGGGTTTCTCCACCCCGGGTGATGGTGTGCTCACCAAGGTAACAGGCTGCGTCATCGCGGGAAGAGCCAGGCAATTCTGCTGGAGCCCAGCTGAGGGAGCGCCTGGCGTCTTCCCTGCACCTCTCCCAGGGAGGACGTTTGTCCCCCAACAGCCAAGGGGACGGCCCAGCACTTGGGTCTTTGCCTGGAGGCGGGGTGCTCACCATGTGGGATGTCTTCCCACACATGCAGAAGTGAGAGCGCCATGTTTAGATTTCAGTTCCACAGATACGACATTTCCTAAGTGGGGAGTGTCACATGCTGCCCCTCAGCCCCAGTCCACCTGTCACACCTGCAACCTGTGTGATGGCACTAACACGCTCCTCCTGGAGAGAGAAGGCGGATGTTATGCAAAGAGCCCTGATCGACCTTTCTCCTCATTTATTTGGTGGTGGGATGGGTGGGGCCAGGTTGCTTCGGGGCCACAGAAGGCAGACTTGGGGAAGGGCAAGCAGCCAGCCCTTAGAGACCAGACAGGGACGAGCCTGTCTACACCCTGGGTAAGATCGATATGCCCTGAAGTGTAAAGAGGGAAGCGGCAGTATCAGTAAATGTTTAATATTGTACCAGCTAATATTTTCACTTAGGTCTTATTTACGCTACAGCAGAACTGTGATTTCTTATCTTTTTATATGCAAATCAGACAAAACACTAGGGCCCTTGTTCACCGAGCTGCTCAATATGCATATTGCATAAGGGAGGGAGGCCTATGGACCCGGAGAGGGTTGAATTGGAAATCAGGAAATAGGAGTTCCAGGCCTGGGTATGTGATTAACCTCTTTGAGACTCAATTTCCATATCTTGAAAATGATGTTAGATTGACGATCTCAGGTACGTCTCAGCTCTAACGCACAACAACACGGAGTTAATTTGACGATTTACAATTAGTGTAGGCAGCAATCGTGATCGCAGCTTTGCTTTCATGACATCATGTTAATCATTTATCTGATGCCAATTTCTTTTAGAGAAATACAATCTCCAACTAAAACCTTATTCATTTGAGAAAAATATTCAGCTGGGCTCCACACCATTGCTGTTTGCCTATTTCTGACTCACACAAATGGCAGTTTCACGTGGTTCAACCTAATATTATCTCTTGTAAAAGAATCTGCTTTAAGACATGATTTCCAGATATAAGGTGATTAAAAAAAACTTCATGTTGACCTACAATGAACACCAAGAAAAGGAAGTCATCATAAAACATATTCGCTGTGATTTTTCACACTTTTCATTTTATACCTGAAAAAATGAATAGAACGGAGATTTTACCTTCCCACATTCTCCACCTATTAAAAAATCATACCACACTGGAGAGTGCTTTATGATCTCAAGCAGCTCTTACGTGTTATATTAATTGCCCTTAAGAAATGGGTAATGGCTTGATTCCAATGTGACAAAGAGGAAACTGAGGCACAGGAAAGTTAAGTCATCTGCCCCAGACTCTGGGTCATGTCAGGTTCAAAGCCAGACGACAGAACAGCAGGGGCCTTGCTGTCCCCCTTCTGCCAGATGCCCAACGAGTAAATGCCAACACATCAAGAAAGAAGGGCCAGCCTGAGGGTGCAGCGGTTAAGTTTGCACATTCTGCTTCGGTGGCCCCAGGGTTCGCCAGTTCTGATCCCGGGTGCGGACATGCCACTGCTTGTCAAGCCATGCTGTGGTAGGCGTCCCACATATAAAGTAGAGGAAGATGGGCACGGATGTTAGCTCAGGGCCAGTCTTCCTCAGCAAAAAGAGGAGGAGTGGCGGCAGATGTTAGCTCAGGGCTAATCTTCCTCAAAAAAAGAAAGAAAGAAAGAAAGAAAAGCCACACACGTGACCCACCACTCACAAGCTGGAGGGATTGAGGGTCCCAGCGTACCAATGTGGAGGACCCACAGCCAGAAGCTGCTGCACAGACAAGCCGATGGATGGCCTTCTTTTTTATGGTCTTTGGTGTCGTCTAGGAGCCCACAGAGCAGCTGGAGTGCTCACCCCAGGCACCACCTCCTGGGCCATCTGGGCTCCCTGCTGACAGCTCGCCAAAAGCCCCTGAAACTTCTGCTCCTGGAGATTTGCCCTGGGGCCACGGAGACGGGCCGCCCCTCCACCAAGAGGTTCCTGGAAATGTCTCAATCACATGGATTCAGTCAAAGGGACGGTAAATTTCCATCAGAAAGATGTGATAATTTGGCAAAATCCTGCTTTAACGACACAGGATCTGGTTGTTCATGTCCATCTACCACAAAAAGGAGGGATAAAGGTAAACGTCACTATCAACCTCTGCAATTGTAAAATAGTGACACTGCGACTCACAAATCACTCCATGTAATTAAAACTCACACCCGATGATCCCCTGAGTGACAGCAAGAAAGAACAAGAATGTACCCCAGTAAGCGCTAAGCCAAGTAATACCAAAGCTATTTCACGATTGGAACAGGTGCTGGCTGGGGGCCAGCTGCCGCCCACTCCGGGCCGAGTCCGGGGGATCCAGTGCCCAGGGCAGGAGACGGCTGAGCTCAGTGTCCATGACTCCCTGGGGCCGGGCCGGTGTCCCTGGGAGAAGCGGCCCGGGGGACCAGGGGCAGGAGCAAGGACCCAGCAGGCCTGGAGGAGGTACAGGCCTGGCCTGGCGTTGTCTCATCTCTGATTTCTCAAGAGAAGCCAAGCATGGGATTTAGATGCGAAATCACCCTTTTTAAGTATTGGGAATTAACCAAAATTTGTTAAAAAAAAAAAATTGTGGAACAAACAGACATATCTGCAGGCTGGACCCAGCACCCTATCCCTCCCACTGCCCCTTCCCGGGTGAAGACCCCTTGCATCACTTGATGACGACACCACGTGACCACAACACCATGTGACCACAACGATGGAAACTGTTGTGTGTTTAGATGGGAGAATAATTCTAAATTATCTGTTAATGAGGAGTCTGGAAATAGTAAATTCAGAGATATTCCCCAAATTTCACTATAGTTTCCTCCTCGGTAAGCCTTCTATAAAGTCACTTAAAGAAAATAAAAGTGATAACGTGAAGGAAACACAGGTCACAGGGGGCCCGTGCCACGTGCAGCGGGCACACCCGGGTCTCGCACGTGGTGTGGGATGGCCCAGGACTGGAGCGCCCATTGAACACCGCACTCCATCAATGCAGTTGGGTGTGGCGAACCTTACAGAGTCAGCCTGCGAGTGAAAAGAAGTGAACTGACTCAGAGAGTTTCCAGTCGGACATCATTCTGGCTTCCAGGTTTCAGGAAGATTTAGAATGGCCAGCCTTGAGCAAAGCAGATTTCTATTGAAATAAAGGTGCAGAGTTTCACAGAACATACACAGTAGATTTCAGAAACGTGGCTTGCTCTTAAAAAATAAAAAGTCTAGGGGCTGGCCCCATGGCCGAGTGGTTAAGTCTGTGCGCTCCGCTGCAGGCGGCCCAGTATTTCGTTGGTTCGAATCCTGGGTGCGGACATGGCACTGCTCATCAAACCACGCTGAGGCAGCGTCCCACATGCTACAACTAGAAGGACCCACAACGAAGAATATACAACTATGTACTGGGGGGCTTTGGGGAGAAAAAGGAAAAAATAAAATCTTTAAAATAAATAAATAAATAAATAAATAAAAAGTCTATTGTGAAAACTCCATTTGAAATAAAGAATATCAAGTAATGATTATTTTGAAACAAAACAGGCAAAATTTAAAACTTCACTGTAAAGATCCACTGATGTTAGCCAGCAAGGGGGAATGCTTGCATGTCTATGGGTAAACAGAGTCACAGAAGAGAAAAGATTTAGCGCTTGCGCGTAAGAGTCTGTGAGCAAATGTGGGGAAATGAAGAAACACACACACACACATACTATCCAACTATCAACACAAGAAAATGTATGAGAGAAGCTCATCTCAGTGTGGTACCACACATGGGGCCAGCGAGCGCTTGGGGGTGGGCAGTATGACAGGGCACAGGTCAGAGAAGAAGCAGTGTGCACGCCCCAGCTTTGAAGGATAGGGAATCTGTAACTAGCAGAAAAAAATAAATCCAATGTGCAAGCCAGGTGGAGAGAGGCAAAGGGATGAAGTCACCAGGAGGAAGGACCAGCACGTCGGAGGACTGACCACTGGGGTGGCTCCTCAAGCCTGGGGACAAAGAAGGGATGTTAAGAAATGAGGCTCCAGGCGGAGGTCTGCACTTTATTGTGTTGGAATGGAAAACCACAAAGAGTTTGTGCGATGTGGAGTGGCGTGGCTAATCCAACATTTATTCAGCAAATTTCATTGCTGTGTTCCTTCAGCGCTCTGCTGAGTGGGAACTGTAACGCTGAACTCTTTGTGGATCCGAGAGTTTAAAGACTGCTGGGGAAGTAAAATGTAAGCTGATGCAAGGCAGAAGGTCACAAATATCGTCAGTGGTGTGTGTTCGCACCGTGGACCCTGGAAGAGGGAAGTTGACCCTGGGCACCAATTTACGAAAGGCCCCCAAATTTAGACTTAAAATACTGTCTTTATTTGGAATTGCACGTATATTTTTGTATGCATTAAAAACGTTATTTTGTTTTGAGTGAATGTTAAAAAGTTTGCCGTGATTTTTGTAACCATTTTGGCATTTCTTGGGTGTGAATGTAAGTGCAGAAGTGGCCAGCAGAAAGACCCTTCCTTTGGAAAGAGCTTAAAGAAGTAGAGGGCACTTGGACTAGATCTCGAATGGTGAGACAGATTCGGGTACGTGGAGACGAGGGCAGGGTGAAGCGGGCAGTCCAGGCAGAAGAACCAGACTGTCGGAGGCATGGCAGGTCCTGCCCACCAACATTTGGGCCAACCAAGAGCTGGGCACAGCTGAGGCAGGGTGGAGTCAGTCCAAGGGGAAAATGACTCTTGCTCTGGAAAATGAGATACTTGGCTTCAAACTCTGCCCTTTCCTGTGCTAGCATTGGGCTTTGAACAAGTGACTATTTCTTCATCTATAAAATGAGGTGATGGTATTACTTACAGTGTATAGCCATCAAGAAGACAAGCTGAAGAAGTGAGCAATACAATGGATCTCATTACTGTCTTCCCCAGCTTAACCATCTTCTCCACTTTTATCATCAACACCTCCCTTCGTGGAGAAAGCCCAGAAAGGCAGAATGTGCCCCAGTCTTGAGCTCTGACTGTTGGAAGAATGAGATGGGAGTGGCTACTCCATGTTGGTTCCATATGTATTTTGTGGGATGGGTGGGTGATGAGAATTGACCACCAGACCACTAAGATGATACTGCTAGCAATGTTGCT
Organism: Equus przewalskii; assembly: GCF_037783145.1. NCBI lineage: Eukaryota > Metazoa > Chordata > Mammalia > Perissodactyla > Equidae > Equus > Equus przewalskii. The sequence continues at coordinate 91,565,057 of NC_091837.1, read as the reverse complement.
GATTAGAATAAACACTGGAGAATTACGGAAAAAGGGGAAAGCAAAACTCTAGAATCAATTGTTTGGGCTCCGTAAAAGAAAAAGCCACCTACTCGTTAGCTATTTTGCCTAACTTGATTGCCTGATTACAGGCAAACCAATAAAAACTGCATATCATAAAAAATGTGCCAGATTGGCTTGCTACTTTATTTCTAATTTTCTGTTTTTTGGTAATTTTTTTGATTATCAAAGACTAACTCAAGTTCACATGTGATCGTTATTTATAATTTCTCAAATATGTAGCTGGGTCATCTACTTGGACCTAAGAAATGGAAAGGGGGGCTGTCCCGGTGGCACAGTGCTTAAATTCACTCTCTCTGCTTCCAGCTAGGGTTCACAGGTTCCCATCCCAGGCATGGACCTAGTGCCTCTCGTGAAGCCATGCTGTGGCAGCATCCCACATAAAATAGAGGAAGATTGGCACAGATGTTAGCTCAGTGACAATCTTCCTCACAAAAGGAAAAAAAAAAACGAAATGGAAAGGAAGGGACATTGCTCAGAGCCCAGATAGTACCATTAGTCTCCTTGAGGGTAAGAATATTATTTAAGTTTTAAAAAAAAATTATCATCAACAATACCATTTCCCAAGCAATACATTCTCATTGTAAAACAATTCAAATACAGAAGAACTCCATTAAGTCATAAGCCTGTTAAGTCTTGTGAAAAATGTCAAATACAGGAGCCTGTGATGTCATGAGTGAGGGCCCCCTGCTTCATGCCCCACAGCCCTCCCTCCTGCTCAGAGGGAGCTCAAGGTCACTCTGTTCTGGTGCATCGTTGTGGCCTTCCTTTGCACCCGTGGGTCTCAGTGTGTGAGCCACAGACCAGGAGCATCAGCATTGCCTGGGAACCTGTCAGAAAAGCACATTCTCAGGCAGCCCCAGATCTACTGAATCAGAAACCTCGGGGCGGGCCCAGTAATCCACGTTCACAGGCCCTGCAGTGACTGACGGGAGCTGAGGCATGCAAGACGGCGCAGCATCCACGCCTCGGGATGCAGCAGACAGACACGCACGAACTCCGAGTGACAGGACTGCGCCGACACCGGGGCTCTGCCACCTGCTGTTGTCTCTCCCAACTCTTCAAGTTGGACCAGAGTTTAAGGAGGAAAAGACATGATCAAAGTCTGTTCAGCGAAGAACTTCGTAGGATACGGGAAAAAATAGGACATTAAATGAAGCCAGGAGTTAATGGAAACTTTTACAATTACAGATCGTTCTGAATGTTTCTTACATATATATGGATATAGATATAAAAGAATAAAAGAATGGCTCCCATGTCTCTGCCCCCCAACTTAAGAAAAGAGCACGGTATCAGTCCAGCTGCCTCAGCTCCACCTTCCGCTGCCCCCTCCGGCCTGACACCCAGAAGGTAAGATTCCTCCCAGGTTAAGCAGAGAAGCCAGCCTCTCCTCCCTCCCCCTCAGCCTCCTCCCACAACAAAGGTTAGCAGACGGGAGAACCAACTAAAGACTGGTCTGGACAAGGCAACAGGGAGGATGGTGTGGAAGGACAGAGCGACACAAAGGGACCTTCCGGAGGGAGAGCTGTGGAGACAGGGTGCTCCCAGACAGAAGTGATGGACCTGGCACCGTGTGGCGTGGGGAGTCCAGGAAGACAGACTCCCAGGGGCGGGGGTCTATCCAGGGCCTGCAGGACCCAACGGACTGAGATGGCGCCTCAGCGGTTTGCTGGCAAAGTCTTTGGGAAACCGCAGGCGCCCGATCGGGACATGATTCTGACTCAGTTCACTTTGCACACTTGGCAGCCATGTATCCAATCAAACAGAAATAGCCCCTCAACAGCTTGACCACCAAGGAAGCTGAGTTCTGTCTCGCCTTCTTTCTGCTCCGTGTTCCTTTCTGGCTGGCTCTCTCCACTGTGTTTAAAACTTGCTCCAAACTCAGAGAAAACAAAGACACTCCTGCAAACAGTGTTTTCCACGGCAGATGACAAGCTCCTTGTGGGAGAAATTTCACCTGCTTACGTCTGTGCCACTGCTTGTGTGACCCCATAACCTCCGTCGGCAAGGAGTTTCTTGGAAACCACTAGGTCTGTGTAAGTAGAGGACATCATCTTTTTAGAAGGTTTTCAAGTAAAATGCTTTTCTCTGCCAACGCAGACTCTGACTCTGCTCTTCCAGTGTTCCGAGTACAAAGATACCGAAATGGTAAAAAGTCAAAATGTCTGTTCTTGTAAATACACTGAAAATGTCAGATCCATCTATTTATTTTTGGAACTATTTTCTTCACTTGCTGTTATTTCTATTCAACTCCTAAGTTATATGCTATCTGCTTTTCTAGTTCCTAGAAAATGAGTAAGATGGAAATGGGGAAGTTGTGGGCAAATTTTGCTCCACCTGAATTTAACATATTAATTTGTATACGTACTCTAAACCTGCACTCAGACATAGAAATGCCTAATACGCCCATATGAGGTAATCATCTTGATTTTTCACGTATTCCTGCCTATATTAGAGCCGATCCTAAAAGATGCGCATTTCATAAAGCTGCACGGAACTTCCCACAGAAGCAGGGCAGAAGTGACCGTGAATGCATTTCATTATTGGCAGGCGGGGGGCCAGACAAGGGAGACTAAACAGATCATATTTTGATTTAGGGCTAGTTTACCAAAATTTCACAATAACCCTACCGAGCACATCTGAGGGTTAAGTGAAACGGCACATATGTAACAGTGTGTGGCGCGTAGGAAGCAGTCAGACTTGGCTCTGCCTACACGTTGACTGAGGCAGGGAACTGCGCAGAAGGGGAGGAGACGGCCATGGGGCGGAAGACAAGGAGAGGGAAGGACGCTTCTTAAACCCGGCTGCGGGGGTCCGTCCCTCCTCGGCCCGACTAAGCCCTGCCACCCATCAAATCTCTGCCCCGCTGCCTCCTCCTCCATCAGCCCAGCCAGGGAAACAAATCCTTTCTGGCCCGCCCCCTCTCCGTGTGGCCTGCTGTCATATCACTGTTGGGTCACTTATCCCATTCGCATTAACGGCCATAATCATCAGGATGGGAGCTGTCCGACCCGCTCCACTGCCACTTTCTCCCAGACAGCACGCTCCGCCTCCATCCTGGTCCTGCTCCTTTCGCCTCCTCACGTCATCACTCGTCACTTTCCTCGTGACCAGGGTATGTGTCCAGGTGTCTGTCCCCTCTCCCAGCTGCCCAGCTCCATGAGAGAGGGACACCATTCTCATTGACTGTGTGTCCCCACCCCCCGGAAGTGTCTGTAGCGCTTGGTAGATAATGTGTAAGTCCTTGGTGAGTTGTTGAATTTTTACTGGCTTGGGGCATTTTTCCTGAACACGATAGAGTAACTATTCTAGACAGTTCCATCTGTTATGACAATTAAAATGCCACGTGATTGCATCACAGCAGGAATCCTTCATAGGTGAACCAGTGATCAAAACTCATATCCATGGTCAATGGGATGACACAGATATTGCTCTAAAAACCTTCATTTTGGGGTGCTCCATGTAGAATTTTAATATGGCTTTTGTGTGGGTTTACAAAGGTCAAGAATGTTCATTTTCTTCCATATTTTCCTGGGAGGTATTATGAATCTTTACCATTGTAAATGAATTCAGCCAAATAGTATTCCAGGAATTAACGAAGACTAGAGCAGCATTCTTCATCCCAGTGTGACATCTTAGTGGCTCCAGCGATGATGGTTTGCCATCAACAGAATGTCCATTCTGGAACACCACTATGGGGATGGGAGGGAACAGGCTCCATAAGCCACGCACCATCCTAGAAAATGTCCTGCTTTCTGTGCACATGAGCACGTGGTCGCCACAATGGAGAAGAAGGAGGCGCTCGGAGAAGGGCCGGACCCCCGAGCCACTGGACAAGCAGCCCTGGCCATCTCCTGCTCAGGTCAGGCAGGAAGTGACCTGAGGCCATCCTACCTTCACCACCACAGAGGTATGTGTTTTGGGGAGAAATGTCCTTTCCCCTCACAATATTGCCTATTAGTTCCACTGAATGTAGTTTCTAATGGAAAAAAAAACAAACAAAAAACTATTTCTGTTTGATCTACCAGCATCATAAGACACAATTTTTCTTGAGGTCTTCTCTTCTTGTGGTCTGCTTACCTCCTTTGCTAATTTTTTAAGGAGAAAATGACCTCTGGTGCCCCTTCCAACTCCAGAACTCCCCTATGAGAGGATTATAACGCTCTTTAAAGAATACCAACAAATACACACGCGTGCTTCGTGACTGCATTCACATGCCCAGTTTACAGGTAAATGAACTGAAATGGCAGAAAAAAAGGATTTTCCCCATATGAGAGATTGAAGTATTATTTCCTTTCCTCATGCTTTCCAAAGTCATTTCTCATATATCTTTGAACCAAATTCATTTTCATGAGCTTCTATTCAGCACTTATTTTGTATCAGACACAGTCCCAAATGCTTTAAGTATTAACTCACTTAAGCCTCGCACCACGCCTAGGAAGTGGATACCATCATTATCCCTATTTTCAGGTGAAGAAACCAGGGTGCAGTGGGGTTAACAGCTCACCTGAGGTCCCACAGCTAGAGATGGTCGAGCTGGGATCAAAACTGAGCAGGTGTTTCCCACCGCTACGTCATGCTCCCTCTAATAAAGCGACTGTGAACATCAAACAGTACCCAAGCTTTGTTCTTGCGTCTTTCGAGGAAAGCGTTTTATCTTAACAAATGCATCCACATCAGGCTATGAAAAGCAACGTCCTTCAAACCAGAACAGGATGAAACTTGGATGACCGTTCTTGGCCTCTGCCTGCCCCTTCTGGTTCAGTCTTGCTGGCCATCCGTGCCTCACCTGCCCAGGCCCTGACCAGGAGACCAGATCTACCAGGACAAGAGAAGTCCTTTCCTCAGCACGCGCCCTCTGATGTCCCCCTGCTTGGAGTTCAGTCTCACAGCTGCCCTTTGCTAACTCTGTTTGTTTCAGCCAGTTACCCGATGAGTTAGCAGCCCCCAGCGTGGATGCTCAAAAGAGCCAGGACCCCCCAGAGGACTCAGAGCTGTCCCTGGCCCCACCAAGCCTTGAAGAGCCACCCCGTCCTTTGGCTTTCTAGGAACACCAACTACATCCCAGAGCCATCATTGACGATTCCATCGAGGAATTCCAGAGGACAGTAAGTCTGCCGTGGGTCCTCTGTCTTCTGCCCATAACTCTAGAAGGTAGAGATTTCAAGAAACACAGAGCAGACGCCTAGACACACCCTCAAAGTGCTCCACGCCCCATTAAGCACAAGGCATTCTCGTGCAGGTACAGCAGACTCCGACTGGAAAGTTTCATCAGGAGAACTAGAATAAGCTAGAGTTTTCCTGAACTGATCTTTTTATAAAAAACTTTTTCTTGAGGTAGAGAAAGAAAGGATGTTTGAAAATAAGATAGAGGTCGAAATAGCTTTATTCTACGGCTATCAAAAAGAGTTCAAAAGCTGTAATATCTTCATGAGATGTGGGGAGCTGAATTTTGTAAAACACCATATACATGTATATATTTATTTAAAAATAAGAAATATATACACTAGGGGGCTAGCCCCATGGCCGAGTGATTAAGTTCATGCCCCCTGCTTCAGCGGCCTAGGGTTTTACCAGTTGGGATCCTGGGCACGGACATGGCACTGCTCATAAGGCCATGCTGAGGCATCCCACACAGCACAACAAGAGACGCTCATGACTAGGATATATAGGTAAGTACTGGGGAGCTTTGGGGAGAAGAAGAAGACAAAAGAAGATTGGCAACAGATGTTAGCTCAGGTGCCAATCTTTAAAAAAAAAAAAGAAATATATACACTAAAATATTGAAAATGGTTATTATTGCATGCTTTTCAGTATTTTCCAGATTTTTCAATTTCTATAAAATTCCTTGGTGGAAAGGAATGTTACCATGAAAGTGCTTAAGATCCTTGCCATCAAGTAAGTGGTATGGGGCCTGGGAGCAGGAGTAAATGCATAGTTACCTTCAGTAACAATGGGTGACGAGCATTTTATGAAATTTATACTCCGGGCTTTGTCCTTCTTACGGCGGAAGTACAGACTAGGAACTTTATAAAATAATCATCACCCCGTTACTGAAGATAACCGTACATTCACACCTCCCCCAGGTCCTGACACCACCTCCTTGGATGAAGCTTGTCTTAAGCTACTTGGTCTGTCATAACAAAGTACCCCAGGCTGGGGGGCTTCAACAACAGACATTTATCTCTCACAGTTCCGGAGGCTGACGTCCAAGATCAAGGTGCCAGCAGATTCAGGATCTGGTGAGGGCCCACTTCCTGCCTTGCCCACAGCCATCTTCTCGTTGCATTCTCACGTGGCAGAGAGAGAGAGAGCCTGTGTCTCCTCCTCTTTTATGAGACACTGATCCCATCTCGGGGCTCCACCCTCACGACCTAATCACCCCTCAGAGGCCCACCTCCAATCACCCTCACCCCAGGGGTGAAGGTTGCAACACCTGCATTTGAGGAGACACGAACATGCAGTCAGTGACGGCCTGGACACAGTCCGTGAAAGAACCAGACACGAAAGCACACGTAGCACGTGATTCCTCCTCTAGGACATGCCCAGAACAGGCAAATCACAGACACAGACACACAGCAGAGGTTATCAGGGGCTGGAGGAGGGGACAGTGGGTACAGGGTATTTTTATGGGGTCATGAAAAAGTTTTGAAACTAGAGAGAGCTGGTGGTTGTACATCCTTGTGAACAGGACACTAAATACCACCGAACTGTGCATTTTAAAATGGTTAGTTATGTTATGTGAATTTCACCTTGATAAAAATGTTTTAAAAAGAAATGTGCCAAAGGAAAAAAGAAGTAAATGATTATCTGCCTTCACGCAAAGCAGTTGAACACATTCAGACTAACACACGTTTGCTGGGCACCTCCCTGTGCCAGGCAGCATGCTGGGTTCGGCGCAGTCCCCAAAGGTGATGTGCACATCGCTTGTGAGGACCTAGCCTAATGGGGGCCTTACAAACTCACCAATAGCTGCCACCCCAGACTGAGCGGATCCAACGAGGCTCGTCCTTACCATGACAAGCCTGTCTTTAAAGTCTGCAAGCACGTTGTTGCTGTATATATATATTTTTAAATCACGAAACAGTGAGAAAACGGATGAAATACTGGAAAAGGCAAAATATAAAACTTTAATATTCTATGACGAGAATTGAAAGGAAGTATGGAAAAACTAAATATTAATGTGTTGGTATGATTGGATTTTGGACAAATTTTATTTATTGAAGTTATAATGAAGTTTATGGAATAAACAGGGATAAATATAACTTTTATAAAATTATGTGTATACTCATGTATATATACATACAAATGTGTATCTATGTATATGTACACACACACACAATGCACACAGATGTGCGCCAAATTACACAATCAGAAATTATGTAGCTCATCTTGTTTTATTATATAGAACATTGACCAACAGAAATTACTGAAGAAGGTCAAGTGGGCGCCGTGAAAGCAAGGGTGGACCTTGCATCTGGAGCTGGGAACGCGCTGTGGCCGTGGCCAGCCTCTCCCAAGGATGCCGGCAAGGATGCGAGTGCAGAGGGAGTGAGGGTGGGGCCTACGCGGAGGCCTTGGAGCTCTCTGGCAGGAGGAGTCTGCCAAGAGGTGTGGATTTTATGGGCATGGGGACACAAGTCGGAGCAACAGAATTATCTGCTGAGTGGAGATTAGTATTGAAATGGGTGGCTGCCACAGAAACCTCTCCTGGCACCTATGTTGTCAGGAGAGTGGGACACAGGCCGAGAATGTTTGCCAGATTTCTTGCTGCGTCAGTCCAGCTCTGCTCTCAGTCCAGGGACCCAGTGCAACTTTAACCTGCAGGAGGTACCTGTTCCCAGTGGGGCCCCCACCACGCCTCCTCAGGTCTTAATTGCTTCTCCTCTCTGAAGAGATCCGAGTCTTCCTGCATCCCCCTGCCCCATCCTCCACCATGGTTGTCCCTGTCTTGGATTATCTTTCACGGCTGACACTTCTTGAGAAATGTCCCCTGACCCCTCTCACGGGAGGGGCCCTGCCTGCCCCAGACACCAGCGCCTGGCGTAGGAGCCTCCACACTCTGCCCAGGAGCGCCCGCTTCCCAAGCTTCTGTGCGTTCTCCACCCGCTCCGCTTGCCATTTCCTCATGGGTCTGAGAACATCGCGATGGAATCTTAGATGGAATAGCAGGCATTAGTCACGCGGCCACAAGACAGAAACAGCTCAAGCGATGGATGCATAAGATGTGGTACATCCATACAATGGGACGCTATTTGGCAATGAAAAGGAATAAGGACTGGCACATGCTACCATATGGATGAGGCTTAAATATATGAAGCTTTGTTCTGTTTTGTTTTATTGAGGTAATATTGGTTTATAACATTATATAAATTTTAGGTGTACATCATTATATTTCAATTTCCATGTAGACTACATCATGTTAAATATATTGTTAGTGAAAGAAGCCAGACACAAAGGACCACATGTTGTCTGATTCTGTGTTTATGAAATGTCCAGAACAAACAAATCCACAGACAGAAAGTAGATCAGTGGTTCCAGTGGTTGCCTGGAACAGGGGGATGGGAGAAGAGGAGGGAACTAATGGGCTCAAAAAGGGTTTCTTGTGGGGGTGATGAAAATGTTTTGAAAGTAGATAGAGGTGATGGTTGCACAACATTGTGAATGCACTAAATGCTGCTGAACTGTACACTATAAAACAGTTAATTTTGTATTATGTGTATTTTATTTCAATTAAAAAAAACTTAGGTATAGGGCTCAGAGAGATGTAGGGGTTGCAGGATAAGGGTTTAGGACTCAAAGAGGATTGATTAAGGGACTAGAATTCTAAATATATTCCCATGTCTTTGGGTTACTAGTCAGCCTCACTGGGAACACAACCAAGTGAATCACATTGTTCCAGGAGAAAAAGCATTCTGAGTCTCAAATAGCTGATCTGCAGACAAACTTTAGAAATATAATCTTTTCCTTTTTAATTGTTGAGGACTATCTGTAATTTAGTCTCCGGAGTATAGTCAGTCTTTGGTTCTTGTTCTGAATTCATCAATAACAAGACATCATGGTGGTAATCTTCGGGGAGGTGAAATTCAATTTAATCCATTTTTTCTATTTGTTAGCTCCTCTGGTAATTGGTTTGATGGGGAAGAAGTTTGAAGTTATTGGTTAAATAGAGGTTTTTGGATTATCTGTGAATTTCAATTAACCATGCTTCACCTGGCCCCAATTAGCACTAATAATTGAGTTAACTGAATAGAAGTCATTTCCCATCATATCAGTCTTACTATAGGCTTATTTATTGTTTCACTAACGGAGCCCACGAAACACAAAGCCCCTTTCTCCACTGGCACTCACGCCCCCTCCCACAATGTGTCCGATTAATGCTGTTTAACGGGCACAAAGTAAACTGTATAGTCAACAGTATGAAACAAACGCTCTTAATAACAAAACATACGTAGCTAAGAGGTGAAACCAGAGATTTCTAAAGGACACTCGGGAACCTTGGCCTTTACAAAGAAGGTATTACAAAGCATTTCTAAAGAGTAGTCAGAAATCTTAACCAATGTTTTCAACTGATTTCTATTTTCAATTTGAATTGAGATTGCTCCTGTCTTAATTATCCCAATTTCTATTAAGACAGCTTTCTAAAGCGCCCGTTAATTTCAGCAGCCTGCCCGTCTTCACATGCGTTGTTTATATTTACTAACCACAATCTACATGCCTTTTAAGGTTTCAGTTTCTCTCCTTGGACACGTTTGTATTTATATTAAACACAATAAATATCTCCCATTCCAACAGCCCCCTTTTGACCTTCTTTGATCTCTGAATCCCAACATCCCAAAACGCCACACACAAATGAGCCCCGCCCCTCCCGCGAGGCCGGAGACCAGGCGGGTTCCACGGGCTCCCTGGCCCTCTCCGACTCCCGAGCATCATGTTTTTCCATTGCCATGGAGATGCAGCTATGTAGACAGAGCACGGCCACTCCAGCGAATGGGAGACGTCCGGCTAGGTAGAATTACTAACTAAACAAACGATCTTGGTGCCAGGGTGCCAGGGAGGGGCACTGACGTTCTCCTTTCCTCCCAGCAATCAGATTACAGGTAAAAGTGCGAACACCAGAGGGAAGCTGACACGGTTGTTCTTTTAAAGACACAGCGGACATGTTACTTTTCAAGAACACACAGCCTTTGGCTCAGAGCAAGCGGACATGTGAGCTGCTGTGGGTGAAAATGTGGAAGGTTTAGTGCTCCTTTTGTGAAAATATGGCTGTCCTGAACCCCACATCACGGTCTTCTTGGTGAATCAAGACACAGAGCAGGCAGCTGAGTGCTCCCCGGTGAGGACGCAGTGGAAGCCTGTGGCTTTGCTGCAGGGGACACTCCATGTTGTCCTGTGCGGCGTGAACCAGAGCTGGGTTTCTCCCACCCTGTGACACAGCCACTCGCCGGGCAATTTCTCTCCAGAATTAACAAATTAATTCATGGTTCTTTCGCATGGCTTCTAAAATAAGGAAACTGCCTATGCAACCCTCTGAGAATCAGATAAACAAGCTTCTAAGTGGTGCTTTTCTCAATATCATTTGTATGTTTCATTTGTACTTCTTTTTAATGATATATTTGATTTTGGTAGACTGATTAGTCTCTAAGGGACATAAAAAAATTGGAAGACAAATGTTTATAAGGAAGTAAATGCACATTTTCATTTAAAGATATCAGTGATGTTTTTTCTAGATTGGCAATCTACAAAGATTTTCTAAATGCAAAAATTACAGGTAACGTCTAAGCATTAATTAATCATTTATTCTATTACTTTGGCAAATATAAATTGATCCTAGTCCAACATATGAATTATGAGCTTAGTTGGGAAATTATGTCTATCTGTCTTGCCCAATTTTTGTGACATGTCTCAGATATTTTTCTTGCAAAATGTAATAGAATCCTGTGTGAATTGTCACTTTCATGTCCTGTGTGTGCATATTGCTGTGCTTTTATCAACTTTTCAATACTACCTGATTTAAGGTTTGAAAACCCCAAAGCCGTCTCGAACAGCCTCACAGCAACACAACACTGAGAGAAGAGGTTCAGGCGCCTTACATCGGGTGTTTCAATGACTTTTTAAAATAATATTAATTGGCCAGTGAATCTTGACAATCGCTGTATTTTTGGTATTTATTTAATAGAATTATAGACATTAGAGATTTTTTTGATGGCAATTCTTCTCACACTTGAAGATTGTTTTTTACTCCCATTTTCCACTTTTGTTTTAAAGAACTAAAGTGACTTTAACTTTCCCTTAGAAGTTGTTTCCAGGTAACAGAAATCACAGTTTAAAAAAATGCTAAAGTCAACTTAATTATCCTTTTCCAAATTTAGCATGGTTAGTTCACTCTTTTAAGCAAGACTTTCCCTCTCAGTGTGAAGACTTTGTGGGTTTGTCCTGATCAAGATCCTCGTGCCAGATTGTCAAACCTGGGTATTTTCTGAGGGAAATGGCCTTCTTAAAATACTGACTTCCCCAAAATCACTGCAGCTTTAGATGGTACAAAACTGACATGCCTGGAGATCTATTTATGAAAGAAAGGAAACCTCACTAGAGACTTCTCTGCATGGTTCTGATGACACATCATAATATTAGTACAGGCGGTCATCAGTTGGGGATGTTGGGGAGAAGAGAGATGCAGAAAGGGTAATTGAAATTACTGATATTTGGTAAATATTCATCTACACAATTCAAACACCTGTTTCCTAGCAACTAGGAAAGCCCCATCTCTACTCTTAGTTTTCTCATATAAGACATGTATTACAGAAAGAGGAATATAGACCAAGAAAATGGATACGCCATAATCTCTGCCAGTTTCTGTCATATGACCCTTATGAAATAATTGTTTGCATCACTGTCAATGATGTCATTTTTTAGTGATCTCAATAACATGAATACGGATTTCTGGTGGGCATTTTATTCATGATGTGGCCTCCTGGATTCGGCCCATCCTATCAGTGTTCACAGATGAGTGTCCTAGGAATAGCACGCTTTGTTTGCTTTCACAACAAACGGAAAAGGGAGCACACAGACCTCCCTACACCCCAGACAGGAGCGCGTACCTGCTGCTGGGTCTGCATACAGTTCCCACTAGGTCAGGAGCAGGTCTGTGAGCGGAAGATGTCCCATTCAACATGAAAGGCCACAGGCCCCGCGACCCTGAAAGGAAACGCCGCCTTTTATGCACCATGGGATTTACCCGAACCCCCTTGGCTCAACCCCTCTTCCTCCCACTCCCCTCAAAATTGCCCACCCCATTAATCAGCCTGCACAGAACTCTGGCTGAATGTTCACCAAAAATAGAGTTCAGTCTTTGTGCAGAAACTCCCTAGGGGTTTACTGGTTACACTCAAGGATGCTCTCTGAAGGTTCACGTGTGTCTTAGTCTTAATAATCAGATGTCACTCTCAGTGAATGCCATATTAATTTAAAAACATGCTTCTATGAAACCTCTGCCTCCCATGGCTGGCTATGGAAATGCCCTGAAAAGAAAATCAGTGAGGTTAATTTATATGTGGCTTCTGTTTCTCGAAGGCTATTAACAATATATTGCTTTGGATTCTTAAAAATCAGTGGTATCCATTTAAATTGGCATTGTTATTGAAATAACAAAAGTAATCCCCTGAGAGCCATTTAGAGGCAGTTTGTCATGACCAAAGTTCCCAGTAGTTTAATTGTCCTTTCCCTAGTAGCCTGTACACTGTGCTACAAAGAATGACCGAACAACTTTGCTGGTTGCAAATGTGGGGTGTGTTCATGCTAGTGTGTGTTTCACAATTGCCGCAGGTGTGAGAGGGACATGCACACCACAGCACGCAGTTCCCGAAGGCCTCCTCACGTGCTGGCATTCCCGGAATGGACATGCCGGGTAAACTCATGGTACCGAGACCAAAGAAATCATTTCAAACAACATAGCAATGAGAAAGAAAGCTTTGTGAGTCAACCGTGCATATTACCAAACACAAACAGGCCAAAGAAGTCTAAAATCTGCCCAAATGGCAGGAAGGGGGTTATTCAAAAATGGCAAATAATGTTTTTGAAGAAAGAAAGGGACTTGATTTAGCAGGAGATACAGCAGCTTTGAAACTTGTCATTGCAATGCAAATATCTTTTGCAAAATAAATGTCCCCTCTCGTGGCAGAGATGATAGACACACAGCTCTTTTTAACATTATAGTTTAAAATGCTTTTTCCAGTTAGAAAAATACAGTTTTTATACTATATAATTTGGTGTACGTAAGTGGTCTCCTAATAGGTTGCCGTGAATGAAAATTATTTTCTAATTGTTAACATCTACTGACAAAGAATGTTGTTAAGCGGTTGAAGAAGGCAGGCAACGATGCTGAGACTTTCAGGGAAAAGCACCTTCTCCAGTCTGACTCAGGAGGAAGGAAGACGGTCTTTTCTTACTGGGACGTGGATGCCGGCGCTGCCCGCTCTGCTCCCGGTGGAGACGGCGGGCCCAGCAGCAAGGAGGGACCAGACTGCGTGGCTGAGAGTCAGCTTTCGTACTTTAAGGCTGAGATCTGGGCCTTGCAGTTTTTAGAGTTAATCATTGACTTCTCTGAAGTCTTGACCACATTTCAGTGGAACTAAAAACATGCCACTTTTCCAAGTAGTCTTCTTGCAATTTCCTATTTTACCCCCAAATCTAATTGGAAGTGTCGTCCTAATGGGACCTGCGTCAGCTGAGGCGGAGACTCAACCTGGACTTCTTGTTTCAACAGAGAATTTGGGTTAAACAAGACGGGTAAAAGGAAAGTCGAATACTCATACTGAATGCTTAATTTGCACATTAAAAGCTGATCATTAATCCTCTATTTTAACTCTGCAAATGTCAGGAGCTCTTATTTTCCAGGGAGTCTGACAGTTCTAGGGAAAAACGAACTGTGTCCTGTTGCAAAGCCCATAAATGAACATCATAATAGTTTCTGTATCAAACCTAAGGACCATTAACTAATACTTGAAGAATCAATTTATATCACATTAAGACTAAGGGAATCCTAGAACAAACTGTAACCAAAGTAGAATCATAACTGGGAAAGAATGTTCGTAAAATCCAACTATAAATACAATATCTATACACATATATGTATACACACCTATTACACTGTTGCAACGTGTCGGTAGTTTCATGTTATTGAACTGAAATAAAGATAAGGCCTCAAGTGGCAAAGGACCATTGATTTGTTTTTCTCAATCTTTGAGAAAACCCAGAACCAGAGATCAAGCGAAGATGCCTAAAACACAGCTCGCCAAATGATGTTTTCAAGAGATTCTAACATAAATCAATGTGACCAGCAATAGTTCGCCTAATTCTGAGAAATCAGCAAATCAAATAAATAAAAAAGCTGTCTTTGGACCAAATTGTACTTTCTAACAAGACTGCCTACTGAGCATTACGTGCCCGTTCATTAAGCTTTTAAAGCTGGATTCACTAATGCCACTTGAAAGGGGCGGGCAACTTGCAGTCCAAATACGGGACAATGCTCGCCCTAAGCTTATTAAGTTTCAGTTTCATACAAATAGCTATTCAAAATGATTTGTTCATAAATGCACACAGCTTTCAAAATAACAATCTTCATACACTTAACAAAAAAAGTAAAGGAAAAATAAAGCTGAACCAGCGATAAGAAATTAGGTTGTGGATTTTGTTTTGAAACAGCACCTTTGGCTCTCTTTTCCAAATCCTAAAATGACTTTTAAAATGTAGCAGCTCTTAAATAAAGTTTGTTCACAAACTAATTATGTGCTAACTGCAAATTGTCAGCCTGAAAACGTCATAGCAAAATGTAGCAAATTTCCCCCCAAACATTTGATTTTATGTTTTTTAAAATTTCATCAGAATCTTGTGATCTTTCTAAGAGAAACTTTAAAGAAAGCGTGTTAGTTATTTCTTTAAGCTTAAGCTGCATTCACTTTGATAAGGAGGGGACACAATTATTTATCACGCTGAAGTGGCTGCAGAGATAGAGCCTACTGTGTTAGGGGCTGCGGGTCATCTGAGCAGCAGAAAATGGAACCATCCCCTTAGCGCACGGAGGGCGGGGTGGAGGGCAACGAGGGCTCATTCTTCATTCCTGATTAGAGCAGCTCAGAAACTTGTGGAAACTCGTAAAAGCCGCCCTTCAAACTCCTCTCCACTTCCTCTTCGAGTCTAAGGTTTCATTTGGGGCAAGGAAAAGAGCCACTTTACTATATCATAAATTGAGAGCATCATTTTAAATTTGGTTGATAAAATTAATAACACAATCCAAAAAAAATAAAACCCACGCCATTTCACTACATTTTTTCTCATTCATCTTATGAACACACGAGAGTTGAGAGGTTAAGTTCTGTAGGTGTTACTAACATGTTTTTTTCTCTGAATCAAAATTCTTTTATATTCCTCAACTAAGGAAAATGAATAGATTTCTAAAACCTTAAATCCAAAATACAGCCGAGTACATTTAAATGGAAAGACAAAAAAGACTCAGACAGGGGCTGTTTGGATTCTAACCCTAAAAGAGGAAGGAGCTTTTCTCAACAGTTCTCTCTGAGTCAAGGGTGCTGAGCACAATGAGGCTCCCACACCGGCGGCCCTTTTGGCAGGAAAGCCAACCGTGGTGGGTGGACCAAGAGGATGTCTCTCCTTGATGCCCAGAGATGCTGCTCAGCACGAGAACCCAGCCGCAGGGCAGAGACAATGCACAGGGCATTCCGTGTGCTCCTTGATTCCACCTCTCTCTCAAGGCTGAAGACAAGATTTTAGTGTTTTGAAAGAAACACAAATAAAGCACGAATTAAAATCTGCTGTTACAGGCCCAAGTGGCAATTACTAAGTGGAGAATATTTACACGGTCCTGTCAAAGCTTCTTTTGAAATACTGAAAATGTTTTTCCCAGAGAAAACGTAGTACTTTTTTACCGTTTTCAAAAAACTAAATATATATCAGCTCCTCCAACACTAGGCACATCTGCTTATCTGAAACTCAACACTGATGTTGTTGTAAGGTTCTGTATAACTCACTTCCTGTCTTTATACTTACACAACAGGATATTTAAATAACAAAGACAATGAAGAAGCTAGGCAAAACGTGGTGCTCCTGACATCACGTGTGCACTTCTTCATTTCCTAATCCCACCTCTACGGGTTCTGAGTTGTAGAAATAATTAGTGCACACCAGGACCCCCTCACAGAGGTGGCTGTCTCTAAGCACACCCCGTAACAGGCAAGGAACAGTGTTCGTCCTGGGCTTGAGCTGCAAGGGGCTGTTTTTCTTTCAGAGGAAAAGCCACTTGTGGCTTCATTGCTCACCCTGTTCTGAGGTTCACTATGACCTCCGGATCAGTTTCCCAATCATAATAAGCAAACACAGGGAAGCACATGTGGGTGGATGTCCAATGTCCCCCCAAATCCACTATGCCACTCACCATGTTTAATAATTTTTAGATCTTCAAATATATTTTCACTTACTTCTTAAAATACACAAAGTTTTCTTCAAGCTCATAGAGTTATAACGTCATTTCAAAAGTACACACTAAAAATACTTGGGTTAAAGAAAACTGTTTCCGTTGATTTAAAGTGCCCCCTGCCCCATGTAGATCAGAGTTTCCCGGTTTGGAAATCTAAACTAAAAGGAGGTCTTCCCTGTTTTATTACTTCCTTCGTAGGAACATTACTGACGGATATTATAAATTATTTCACCACAGCTTTCGTCTGGTCATTAGTGCGGGCCTACTGGAAGTAACCAAGGTTTGCAGATGAAGCTAGGCTCAAGCATTTTTCTGACTGCTCCTTTTGATTGGGAAAGATGCTCTGGAGGCCCCTCTCTCCCTCGGCGTCTGTGAGAATGAAGTTAGCACATGCACACACATTATGAGAATCAGAGCTCTGTGCCAGGGACTATCTTCCATTTGAAAACCAAGAATACGTTGAAACAAAGAGAACTTAATTCTGTACAGAAGAATTCCAACTTTAAAAACACTTAGGGGTTTCAAATATCTCTGCTCGTTACTGGAAGATGGCAAATGTCTCGCATCTGTATTTATAGATTTAACAGACATGTCTTTCAATCTAGTTATATTTTAACCTATGCAATACAACACTTTTTTAAAAATGGTATTTTCAAGTATAAAATTAAATACGCTTGTGTAATGGAAGAATTGAGAAACATATAAGGGTAAAAGATGAGATAGCCACAATTCACTTTTTGTTACATATTTTAAGAAACAGATCAACATGTCTTGTTTTCATAATGATGTTTATATTTACATATGCCATTTTAAATGTGGATCATAGAACTCTAATGTGGGAGGATGTATTTAGTTCTGGCCTTTTATTTTTCAGGTAAGCTATCTAAAGCCCAGAGAAGTTAAGTGATTTGCTAAAGGTCACACAGCTAGTCATGGCAAAGTCAAGACAAGAAGCCATTCCTTCTGTCTGTCTTCTCCAGATGCCAAGCTGTCATTCTTCAGAACTGTGACACAGGTTCTTCTCTAAATGATCAGAAGACTGGAGAAGTTGGGCATACTCAAGAAAAACTAACTGGTAATGTAATGGTAATGCTTAGGAAGATGAGTTGTCTTTCAGGCTGTTAAATCCCCTTTTCGTGCATGACAGATGAAGGACCATTGGTAGTGACCCTGCCATTCTTTTCATAACATCTTTATCGAGATATAATTCACATACCATACAACCCACCTATTTAACTTGTACGATTCACCGGCTTTTAGCAAAAACAGAATGTTGTGCACACACCGCCCCTCCCCAGCCCTTGGCAACCACGGATCTACTTTCTGTCTCTATGGAGGTGCCTCCTATGGAGATCTCACGTAAATGGAAGCAGGCAGTACGTGGCCTTTTGTGCCCGGCTGCCTTTGCTTAGCATCCCGTCCTCAGAGGCTCACTCATGCTGCAGCAAGCCACAGTACTTCATTCCTCTGTATGGCTGCACAGTGCTCCACTCTGCACAGACCACGTGCTGCTGAGCCATTCCTCAGAGGGTGGGCATTTGGCTGTCTCCACCTCCTGGTTATTATAAATCATACTACTACAAACATTCGTGTCCAGGGGTCTGTGTGGACATGTGTTGTCATTTCTCTTGGGTATATACCTAGGAGTGGAATTGCTGGGTCATACGGTAACTCGATGTTTAACCTTTTGAGGAACCGCCTGAATGTTTTCCAAAGTGGCACACCATTTTACACCCCCACCGGCAGTGCACGAGGATCTTACCACATTCTTGTCAACACTTGTTATTATCTGGCTTCTGTTTCTAGCCGTCCTGGTGGGTATGACGTGGTATCTCACTGTGATTTTGATCTGCATTTCTCTAATGCCTAATGACGTTGAGCATTTTTCATGTGCTTACTGGCTATTTGCATATCTTCTTCAGAGGAATACTTAGTCAGATTCTTTGCCCATTTTTAAATTGAGTTATCGTTAGGGCCAGCCCTGTGGCCGAGTGGTTAAGTCCCTGCACGTTCCGCTCTGGCGACCCAGGGTTTCACCAGTTCGGATCCTGGGCACGGACATGGAACCACTCATCAAGCCATGCTGAGGCAGTGTCCCACATGCCACAACTGAAGGAACCACAACTAAAAATATGCAACTATGTACTCGGGGGGCTTTGGTGAGAAAAAGGAAAAATAAAAATGAAAATAAATAAATAAGTAAACTGAGTTGTCTTTAAATCGTTGAGTTGCAAGAGTTCTTTATATATACCAGATACAGGTATATTATCAGATATGATACATGATTTGCAAATATTTTCTCCCATTCTGTGAGTTCTCACTTTCTTGATGGCATCCTTTAGGCACAATAGTTTTTCATTTTGATTGAGTCTGATTTACCTGTTTTCTTTTGTGCTTTTGGCGTCATATCTAAGAAGATTTTGCCTGACCCAAGCACATGACGATTTACTACTTATTTTCTTCTAAGGATTTTATAGTTTTAGCACATACATTTAGGTCTATGACCCATTTTCAGTTAATTTTTGAGTACAATGTGAGGTAGGATCCAACTTTTTTATACATGTGCATATCCAATTGTCCCACCAGCATTTGTTGAAAAGACCCTGTCTTCTTTTTTTTTTTTTTTTTCTCTCCAAAGCCCTAGTCCATAGTTGTACATCCTAGTTGTAAATCCTTCTAGTTCTTCTATGTGGGATGCTGCCACAGCATGGCTTGACAAGCGGTGTGTAGGTCCACACCCAGGATCCGAACCGGCAAACCCTGGGCCACCAAAGCAGAGCACATGAACTTAACCACTATGTCATCAGGCTGGCCCCCACCCTGTCATTTTTAATACAAAGGAGGGAAGCATGACTTTTAGATGATTTTAATGAAACATTAAGGAAAAAGAATGTGGATCTGAAGCAGGAACAGTGCTACAGTGTGCCATACACTATTTATACCCCTTGTAATCAATCTGGGGTATTGTTAAAAAAAATCGTAGAAAACGTTACACTGAATTAATTAGTTTCTCAGTTGGTCTCCATCTTAGCTTTTCTAGAATATCCTATCCTATCCACGACCTCCCCTAAGCAGACTGACAGAGCAGTTTAAGTAGGGTGATCTTGGATTCATTCAGACTTTCCGTTTTTGGTATCTTTCTTTTCCACCTTGTATCCTTCCAGAAAACTGTCTCATTCTCTCCAGTTCTTTGCCCACAGCCTCACAAAGTGATAATGGCTAATCAAGATTGGGACTGACACTCAGCAAGTATTTTTCATTTCAGTGAGCTACTTCAGGGAAACTGGAACACCTAGAAGGACTAAACGAACACTTCTCAACAGCTGAACTTTGAGCATTAAGGAGACGCCTGGTGAGAGACCGTGCCTGCCTCCTCTGTCAGGAAGTGTGGGTCAGTCCTGGCCCTGAGGACCAACACAATTAGCAATTCTCATACACAAAAAAAGCTGGTTTGCCTCTGAGCTTCAAATATATGTACATATATATATATACACACACACATATATACATATATATACATACATATATACATACATATATATACATATATACGTATATATATCTATTTTTGTTTTTTGCAGGGAAAGATTCACCCTGAGCCAACATCTATTGCCAATCACCTCTTTTTTTTCCTCCCCAAAGCCCCAGTGCATTGTTGTATGTCCTAGTTGCAAGTCCTTCTAGTTCTTTTATGTGAGCCACTGCCACAGCATCGCAACCGACAGGTGGTGTGGCTCCGAGACCAGGAAGTGAACCTGGGCCACCGAAGCGGTGAGTGCAGAACTTTAATCACTAGGCCATCAGGGCTGGCTCTGACCTTCATATATATATATATATACATTTTTTTTTAAAGATTGGCACCTGAGCTAACATCTGTTGCCAATCTTCTTTTTTTCTCCCTTCTTCTCCCCTGCAAAGCCCCCAGTACACAGTTGCATATCCTAATTGTAGGTCCTTCTAGTTCTGCTATGTGGGATGCCGTGGCTTGATGAGCGGTGCTAGGTCTGGACCCAGCATCCAAACTGGCAAAACGGCAGGCCACTGAAGCAGAGTGCACAAACTTAACCACTCGGCCATGGGGCCAACCCCTTCATAAGTATTTTTTAATGGTCAGGCTAATCTGGACCTGGGAAGTTTATCCTTCAAACCTCAGTTTTCATTATTATTCAATCACCCTGGAACTATAATTTCCTCAGTGCTGGTGAGATGCTAGCAGAAGTACCTTGTTCTCTTGTTTCATTTGAAGACTTCTCCCCACATAGTATGGTTGAAAGAGTTTTTCCGTGTTGTTAAAATATCGCCTACGGATGTTTATTTCTTTGAAGTAAGGGAAAGCTAAACCTAATTATTCCACAAGGTATTATGGTACATCCATACGCTAGAAGGCTGTGCATTGGTCCTATTTTTTACATGGAATGATGTCATGATATGTGGTCGAAGTGACAAAGTAGGTGGTAGAACAATATTTGTTGCAAGATCTCTTTTTTGTAAATTTTATATGTCTATATACATATATTTGCCTGTTTGCAGTAAAAGATCCACAGTTAATGGCATTACTCCCAGGCACTGGAATTAGGATAAAGGAGGGGATGGGACATACTCCCTTTTTATCTTATATACTTACATTTGTTTGAACTCTTTTAAATGAGCATTTATTACTTTTGTAATTAAAAAATTAAAAATATTAAATGACCCAACTTCATAAAAACATTTAATCTGGTGCCTTTAAAAATCAAAGACATAACTTTATTTTCAAATTTTTCTGTAATTATTCATCTATTTAAGGTTGCTATTTATTCTTTAAGTCAATTTTGGTAAAAAAATTTTAGAAAAATTTATTTTTTGGGGTTGTTAAATTTATTGATATGAAAACATTATTCTTTTATAATTTTAAAAATATTTTCGTATAATTTATTCCTAATGGTTGATTGTGTATATTCTCTTTTTGTCTCTTGATTAGACTTGGCAAAGTTTATCTGATTTTTTTTTTTTTAGTTTTACTCTTCAACTCAATTATTATTATTTTTTGTTTATTTCATTTAATTGTGTTTGACTTTTACTGATTTCTCTCTTCTACTTTCTTTGGACTGATTCTATTTCACCTTTCTTTGGATGACTTCCTGAGCTGAAACCTTAGTTCACGTATTTTATACTAAATGTTTTCCTATCTAAGACCCTTACCCTCTGGGTCTCACCCCACTTGGACAACATCCACATATTTGATATGTAGATTTCTCATTTCTTTTTTCTATAAATAGTTTGTCATTTCTGATTGGTTTCTCTCTTAAAATCTTTAAATTTGTGGTTATATAAGATATTTTAAAATATAAGGTGTTTTATGATTTCTGCCCTTTGGAATTTATCAGTAGTTCCTAGCGACTTTCCTTTTTTTTACAATGACTGCTTCACTCTTCTTTGCAAAGAGACTATATTCTCTCTTCATTAACTATAATATTCCACATTTTATTATCTTAACCTTAATAGTTACGTTATTCACAACTCTTTTTGTTTACTTAACCCACGATTTCTGTTAGAGATGTGCTAAGTCCCTTAATATAGGGATGACCTGTCCATTTTTTCTTCATATTTGTTAGAGCTTGCTTCATATGTTTTGAAGCTACAGTGTTAGGTATACAAATGCCCCTGACTTTAATATTCTTATAATTTTTATCAGTTTGAAATCTCTCTTTTCTTTCTTTTCCTCATGAATTCGATTTTATCTGTTGTTTCTATATTATGCTTATTTTTTTTAATTAGTATTTGCTCGACGTCCAGCCTTTTCTGTTTAACATTCTCGCTGTGTTTAAGGTTTATCTCCGGTGAATAGCACATCACTAGATTTTAAACCCAATCTTGGCATCTCATTTCTCATTTATTTTCATTCCTAATGTTTTTAACTCATTCTGCATTGTATATTTTCTATTTACCATGCTTTCTCCAAGTTTTTATTAGTTTTAACAAATTTTCATTCTTACCTCTTTTCTAGTTGTTACTCATAATGTTTTAAATTTGTTTATTTATTTGTGAGGAAGATTGGCCCTGACCTAACATCTGTTGCCAGTCTTCCTCTTTCTGCTGAGGAAGATTGTCACTGAGCTAGCATCTGTGCCCATCTTCCTCTATTTCATGTGGGACGCCGCCACAGTGTGGCTTGAAGAACGGTGCTAGGTGGTCTCCAGGATCCAAACCTGCCAGCCCCAGGCCGCTGAAGTGGAGCACATGAACTTAACCACTAGGCCCCCTGCAGCCCCCATAATTTTTCAACACAGATATTGAACCTTTCTTCTGTCCATACTGAGTATTAATAAACTGCTTTTTTTTTCCACCCAACACAAAAATCTTACCTTACTTTTTTCTCTCTCCTCTAGTCTTGAGATTTGGGGGGATTATTGTTCTGATAATTATTACTAAATTTTTTACAATCAACACTTATTTAACTGTAACAACATCAACTATACTTCAATTTAAAAAAAACATAACTTCCCACCAAAAATTTTAAAAAGGTCTTTGTTAAAAAAAATTTTAAAGTAAATAAATGTAATACATTTTCCTGGTTTCTTTACTCACCCCTGCTTCTTCTATCCTTTGTGTTCT
Source organism: Equus przewalskii (assembly GCF_037783145.1). NCBI lineage: Eukaryota > Metazoa > Chordata > Mammalia > Perissodactyla > Equidae > Equus > Equus przewalskii. The sequence goes on along the minus strand of NC_091837.1, from coordinate 91,541,911 downwards.
TTTTAACATATTTTTTATTTCCAATTTCTTTTAGCCTAGGGTTCAGGAGCAGAATTCCAGGTGAGATTGGTTAAAACCTGGCAAGAGGAAAACATAAAGTTCCAATTCTACATTTTGCGGCGATTTTCACAAGTGAGGCAGCAGACAGAAAGCGAGATGGAATGGCTAGAATGAGCATCAGGCTGAGCCTGGGGCCTGGGCGGGCAGGAGGGCCGCTGCGCGGCTGGTCCTCTAACGGGGCGCAGGCGAGCGCTGGACAGGCCTTTCAGCCAGAGGCGCAGTGAGCGCCCCGCGCAGGGCCCGGCGGGCCTGCACCGACATCGCTGGTGCTCCCCAGATGCTCGCTCGCTCACACCTGAGCATTCACATATTTGCAGGCTGTGGCCTGTCAAGTGGCTCCACCAGCTGGTGGCAGGAACAGCGAGGGTGGTGTCCAGAGGTCTGGCTGCCATTCTCCAGAACCTTCTGTCTTCACTCCTGACACCTTCGCATCCGCGGTAAACGTGCTCGCCTCTCTGCCGCCTTTCTCCTTCTCCTCGAAGCCAGAGCAATCTTTAAACACGTGTCTCTGCGCATCCTTCTCCTGTGAACACCCCCCGGGCCGCCTGCAGTCCTTGTGGTGACGGCCACCTGCTCGCCTCAGCCCGTGTGGCCCTCGGGGCCCTGACCCGGCCGTCCTCGGCCACTCCCGGGGCTCACAGCGAGCGACGGAGGTTGCAGAGCAAGCAGCCATTTCAAAAACAGATTTAGGTTGCTTTAACCAAAAGAAACAGCAGTCCTGACTCCAACGGCTAAAACAAAAAGGGAAATTTGTTGAAGTCCCAGGACAGGGGGGCGTCTGCCCCCAGCTTGGTGCAACTAGCTGCTTCCCGCTCCTCCAGGGTGGAGGATGGCCTCTGGTGTCACTGCCCCGAGCCACCACAGCTCCCGGTGACCGCCCCCAGGACGGGGAGGAGAACGGTCGCTCTGCCTCTGATTCTTTTTATCTACAAGAAGACCCTCTGCCAGAAGCCCCTCCACTCTCACGCCAGGAAACTCCCCCTCGGGACCCACCGCCAGACTTGCGTCGCCTGGATGGAGCTAAACCAAACGCTGGCAGGGGAGTGGGGCCGCCGTACTGGCTTAGACCCACCCCAAATCCCTGCTTTGGCGGCGGGAGCTGCCGTCCCCTTTCCTGCAGCCATTGGCCACGTCCAGGCTGGACCGCACTCACGATGGAGGCAAGGCAGGGGCTTGAGTGATGGTTGGGTGGGTAACCAACCGAGTGTGCAGCAAATGCTTTCACAGCACTAGAGGGCCGACGGCGGAGTGCCATGGGAACATGCGCGTGGGGTTCTCAGCAGACTTCTTGCAACAGCTGTGCTCACACCGGGTAAGCACCTGGTAGCCGGAGAAGTGTCCTCCTGGCGGAAGACAGAGCCTAGAGCGATACCTCACAACACGTATGAGTTCAGTACGTATTAGTTGAATGAATGAATATCTCCATACATCTTATGTGTTTAATATATTATTATCATTGTGAAAACGTTAAGTGCCATGACTCAGAATTGCCATTTTAGGCTTTATGACTTGCATGTGGTTTTACTTATACTACGTGCGTTTCAAGTCAGATGCTCCTTTAGCCTCTTAAATATTGTTTAATATCATTCACTTTTTGGAAGACCGCTAAGGTGATAATCATACACGCACCTGATGTCGGCCGATGGAGTTGAGTTTACCCAGGAATTATCCCAAATTTGCAGTTTATCGCCAATTGCTACATTTTGCAAGAAAATCTTGGCTAAAGAAGGAATCATCATTTTTATTAAAATTTCTCAGTGTACATATACCAGGGAATTTAGAAATTATACAAAGTAGAACAATGATGTTGTTCTGTCTTAAAATTTCATAATAGAGCAGTGTGAAACACGCAAATAGAAGGAAAGCTCCTTGTAGTATGTGGGGCAAATGGATTGTAAGAACTATACCCTGAGACACATAATTCTTAAAAACATTACATGAATTAAAATGATTCGGCTCCTAATTGACTGTGCCACATAGGAATCATAACAACTTTGCTATGAGTTTTAAACTTTTAAGTGGAGTTAATAATTCTGTGCTGTTTCACTTTGCTGTTGCGAGCAGAATTAAAATAAAATAAATGAGAAAGCACTTCAAAATATAGCATGCGTAATTATTGTAATTCCTTGGGACAAACCCTCTACACTCGTATTTCAGAAGGAGTATAATGGTCATCTGTTCTGACCACAGCTGGTGGGAACACACAGGCTCACACAGACAACAGTGCCTTGGTCACTGGGAGACGAGACATTTCAAAATTAGTGCATTTTATTGTGGATTCTTTTGACTTGTAAATAATTACCTATAATTCATTGTCCCTACCTTCCTATCTACGGCATTCTCTACTTGTTATCTTTGAGTGAAAAAAGGGAATCTCCACACACAAAAGAGAGAAGTATTTGTGTGGCTTTTATGACTCCGTCCTAACAAGGACACAACTGACACAGATGAAAGTCCCATCGAATGTTGGAAATAATTCTTTGGTGCAGTATCACCAAACAAAATCTGTTTTTTACTTGGTTTCTCTATGTTTTCTCAGAGGGTTAGATACCCAAACTTTCTACCGCCCCCTTGTAGAGAGATCCGTGTTTCCTCCCTGTTTGGTTAATCAGGATTAGAGAGGTGCTGAAATGAGGATATTTGCGCCATTAACTTCCCTGTAATTTTGCACAGCAAGGAAGGGTGAAGTAACCTTGCGCAATAATGTCAATAGGGGAAGAGAAGGACGGTATTCAATGGAAGTAATATTGTTACAGGTTCTTCTAGAGCTGAGGTTAGTCTTTAAAGTCCTTTTTGTGTTGTAGGTGATTGAAGGAAAATTTCATCAAAATTTTCAATGTGGGGGTACACGTGAGCACATCATTGCGTCTAAAAATAAGGTGAAATTTCCTGGCTTTGAAAAAATAAGAGTAGTTTAAGGGTTATCTTTGTGACACTTTACAAATGTGGTTTGTTTTTTTAAAAAATTAGGCTTCTTTATGTTGTTCCAAAGGAATGTTTTCTATGATTGGAAATATTAATAAAATCATGTTTTAGTAGTGTTTCCTAAAGTATATAAGAACTAGAAGTGGAGTTTATTATCAGTTTGCCTAAAAGTTCCTTCTCTGCTTCATCTAGGTCAAGTACGCTTAGAAACAACCGGATAAGCTCAGTTGCAATTTGAAAAAAGAGAGGTTTGGGGGAGGGGATGGGAGTGGAATATTGTTTTTCCACTCTGTTAAGTGTGGGGTAATTTATTTTCTGGAGAAAGGGACATATAGAAAATCACTTCATTTTAAGGATTCCTTTATTTTTACCACTACCCTCAATTTACTGAGCTGTGATAACTCAGAGGCAAACTAGATGAAAAAGAAAAGATCTCTGCAGGTCTTGCTGTTGGCCCGCTTTCCCCCCAGCGGGCCCCCCACGACAGGGAGACCCCGGGTGGAGTGGTAGCCCCTCTGCTCTGAATTTCCTTGCTTTTGTAAATTTGTCAGTCCCTCCATGAACTTCGTTTGAACAGTTTGGTACTTAATGGATGACTCCATTGTATTGTAACTCACAGTGTAACACATCTTGTCTGTATTTATTTTAAATAAAGGCTTTCTAGAAGCCACGGGCCTTAAGCGGTAGGAAATAAAGAAGGAAAAGTGTGTCTCCAGACCCTGCAAATGCTGCGTGTTCCTGAAATGCCTTGAAGTCCACACCCCAGAAGTTTCTGCAAACCAGGACTGTCGGGAGGCCACACTGGGCCCAGGAGGCGAGGGCCCGTGAGCTTTGGAGCCGGTCAGGGAGAAGCAGAGTGCTGACAAGTCCTGGGCCAGGAAGGGCTGTGCCCACGGCCAGTCTGGTCCTCTCCCTGCGCGGAGGGGAGAGGGCAGGGCAGCTTGTGAGGGTGGAGCAGCATCTCCGTCTGTATCACATCATAGTGGGCAACATCTAGATGGCGTGCTGAATGGAAACAGTTCTTAAACATTCGTGATTTGGGGTGTGAATCTGAGATTCCGCTAGGCTTGACCATCCCAAGGACATTTTGTGAAAACAAACACGTTTTAAAAGTCAATGAGAAAGAAAACAAATGATTCTAGAAGTGACCCCAATTTTAAGACTACTAATACAAATTTGGGATAACATTTGGGATGCCTTCAGATACTTTAAAACAACATTAAATTCACATATAATTTTACAATATTGATTACATCAGCAACTATATGGTGAGGGAGAGCCTGCATATTAAGAAAAGAACTTACGTTTGTTCACACTAATATAGTATTAAAACAATTTTAAGTGATTTCACATTTTCATTTTTCTTGTTTGTATCTCTAAGCGCTCTTCCCATTTTGCAGATAAGTTCATTCTGTAAATTCCTACTAAATTGTAGGTTGATAGTTTTGCCTCCAAACTACAGTGAGGAACATTGTGAATTTTTTTGTTTGGTAAAAATATTATTGAGAATATAGTTCATTATATTCCATGATCTCTTCTTTTTGAGAAGTTGTAGGAGAAATTTCACTTAGATACAAGTAGTAGGACATAATGTTTTTCTGTGGAAAAACACACTTCTCATTTTATAGATGTGCAAATCTTGTAAAGAATAATGTTTCCCTCTTTGTTTTGGATGCTAGGAAGCTCAGAGGAAAATTCTGCCACCTCTAACAACACAGAGGGTCACTAGCCATGCATCAGTGTGTGCCGATCTCAAGCCTGGCTAAGCCTATCTTGACCCTGATTTTATTATTTTTCTACTCCTATTTTTCCTGAGCTAATTCCTCCCACTGCTATGCTGTTCTGTTGTATTTTATATATTCAGTTCAAATCCTTTGAGAAACTGAAAAAGATTTTCATAGGAATTCTCTGTCCCCCAGTTATTGGGTCTTCCTGCACAAATATGGGACACACGTTACGGGTACAGAAGACTAACAGTGCTTTGTGGTAAGTGACCAATGCCAACTTGAGTGACACAAACGGTGCGCATCCAGAGGATGTGGCGTAACTTACACAAGTGCAAGCCACTAATAAGCAGAATGAGAACTGGGTACGAGAGTTTGTGACAGGTTCCTAAAACTAGTATGAAAAAACACAGATTTGGCTTTGTTCATCTAAAGGATTATTTTTAAAATGGCCGAGGCCCTGGTGCTCTGGCTGGTGGGTGGATTGAGGTAAGGGTCAGTGACGTGGTCCAGGCTGTGCTTGGAGGCTACTGTCTTCCCCCCCGCCATCCCTGGTGCTCGCCAGCTCTGTGGGCTGGACAGGGTTGGGAATGCCCAGCCTGTCTGTCAGCATCTGTCAAATGGGGTGATAGTGGTCCCTACCTCGTGGGATGATTGTCAGGACTCAATGACGTAAAATGTAAGCTCTAGGAAGGTTTCCTACATAATAAGCATACAATAAATATTACTTTTAAAATTAGCACTTAGCCTAGTGCCTGGCTTGGAGCAGTCAGTGTGGAATGAATGAATGATGAATGAATGAACATACAGATGTGAAAAATTAAGATATAAAAATTTTGTTAAACTTTGATCGTTATGTGCTTTAAGTGATCACTGCCTATCTGAGACACTTTAAACTTTCAGTCTGTGAAATGTTGCAGCTAATATTTAATGTTTAATCTAATCTTCCTCACATTTTCCACTGATCACTGTTACCACAATGCTGCAATTAAAAACAAAAGCACAAAGAAGACTGCTTTTTAGTGACTCAATTAGTACAATTTAGTGACCCAATAAGAGAGCAAACTATTTGTCTCTTCCAGAAATTCCATTTCGGTGCCCCAAGTTTAATTGGACGCCATTGGTTTAATATCTATTTGGGGCACATTGAAACACCTCCATCCGTTCTAAAACGGCAGGCTGTGCGCAGCGCGGCATGAGCCCCCGGAGATGCACGTGTCCCAGGCCAGTCCTCTTCTAGAAAGGTAAATTCTCTTAACCGAAGGTTTTCCTTGGGGCCGGCAGCTTGGGGTTACTTGGTGCCTGGCTGCATTAATTAACCCACCTCGGGAGCCTCATACATCAACTTCTCTGTTCCATTTTATTGATTTTAATTTTTAATTTTCTGATCTTTCTAATATGCCTCCTCCATTTTAGGCAGAAGTAGTCTGGTTATAAGGCATCAACAAGCTCTGAAAATACTAACTGGAGAGTATTTAATCCAAATCTGGCTTCAGGTGTGCTCCATGCTCTTCCAGCCACGCTGGTCTCCATTTGGGAAGATGGGCTGTCTCAAACATTTTGTCTGAGGCTTAGAAGGAGGCGAAGACAGGTGAAAACAGCTAGAGAAGGGGATCATTTTAGGTAAGAGAAGAAAAACTCGAGGATCGTTTTTGTTGAGTTTATAGTCACTTCGTTAATCAGTTGATTTGGCAAAGTTCTTTATATTATTGGCAATGCCCACTGCCATTTGTATAATGGTGAAGTCCTTTATCTATAACCTCTGCATCTTTTTTAAAGGCGACAAAATCGTACCTAGCTACATGTTACAGCATCGATGAACTTTGAAAACACGCTAAGTGAAATAAGCCAGACACAAATGGACAAGTACTGTATGATCCCACTTATATGAGGTCCCTACAGCAGTCAGATTGATAGAGACAGAAGGTAGGGTGGTCGCCTGGGGCTGGGGGGTGGGAATTGGGGGTTGTTCTTTCGCGGTTGTGGAGTTTCAGTTTTACAGGATGATAAGAGTTCTGGAGATGGATGGCGGTGATGCTCGCACAACATTGTGAACGTACTCACCAGCACTGAAGTGCACACTTAAAATGGTTAAAGTGGCAAATTTTATGCTGTGTACAGTTTACCACAATAAAAAAATCAGCGGGAAAAAATGCACCTAGCCTTCCTCATCAACAAAATGTCTTGAGTCCTTAATTATGACAACTACTCATTCATAGCCTGACCACTTCTAACCATTGACCCTCCTAAATGCCCAATTCTACTTTCCTTCAAACTGTCTTATGTATGCGTCACACAAGATCTGCAAAGGTCTCTGAGTATTTCTTCCCTGCTCAGTTTCATTACAAGTGTGTGTAGCCGACCCACAGTGAAAGAGAGAGATTGCTGGTTCCCTTATTTTGTTTTCAGTTCTCTTAGGAAAGTTTGCATAAACATGCACATGTAATCAGTTATGCCTGGTGAAACATAATGAGATTTGGGGGCAGAAGAAGTCAATGGTTTTGCTGTTGTAGGCATGTGGGGTGATAATAGGTCACAACGTATCTGCTAAGTGATTAACATACTGTAGGACTCGAAGAAAAGGTGATGCGAAACCAGTCCCTCTCTTCCCCAACTTGGGAAATCTTCCAAAAGAGGAATCCTTGAATTCGTCTTTCCTTAAATGAAGTCTGCTCTATGGCCCACTTCTTCTTATTCTTCAAACCATTATGAACCACATCTGTGGAGTTCTCCATCAGCTATTCTGCAGCCAGCTGTTGCCCAGAGTCTTTGACTTAAATTGAAATGAAGAGCAGATTTGAGGGCCCTGTACCTGCTGTGAAGGCCTGACGCAGTTACCTAAAGCTACAAACGCCGAGAAAATGTGCCTGCGATCCCTCCGACTGTTAGTATATTCTCCATACTTTTGCCTCAATTTCGGATCTGCACTAACTCTGTGACCCAACCTTATTGACATCTTTGTCGTTAACCAAAACATATGCACACCAACCATCAGTAAAAGAAAATCTACATTGCAATAAGAACTGTATTATGGGTCATCTCAAAGTTTTCCTATGAGCAGAAAACAAGCACAGATCGTTAAAAATGCTGATTCCCTGGGAAAGTTGTTAAGTTTTCTGCTGTGGGGAAAAATGAGTCAGGCATTCTCTGTATCACACATATGGGTATATTTTGCACAGAATCTTGAAGAGATGCTTCGCTGATTATTAAACTATCTAAAAATTCAGGTGTGGCTATCTGTTGAAGGCCAACTCCAGACTTGGCTACTACGGAGAGAGAAGAAATCTTCACCAAAGTCTTTCCAACAACATGCAGGTCTCAACCATGAATAAACAAGCCTAGAGCACGGCCAGTCTGAGCCTACATTATCCTGCAGATAAAAGCCCGCGGCAGAGAAAGCTGCTCGGTAAGAAGTTATCTTAGTGTAAACAGGGGGGAATGTCCGCAGATCACGTTAGAAGTAAGCGTGTGTGTGTATGAGAGATGCTAGTCATCACCTTCAATAGAAATGAAATTTAAGGAGCAGGACTGAGATAGTTTCCTACACCCAGATTAAAAATATTTTGTTAGTTAACTTCAGATTCAAGCCGTCTGCAGCCATTTTGTAGAAAACTACTTAAAATATAATCCCAAGTTTGTCTCCCGCCGCGCAGGGTTCGCCATATGTTAAATTCCGTAGTGAGCGCTCCTGCTGATGACACGCTTTCCCTTGCTCCATCGTCTGAACTCAGTGTATTCTCTGAGTGCCCACGTTCTGTGAGAAGGAAAGATTGTAGAAAAGAAAAGCAAGTTAGGATTGAGGTAATACTTTCGAAACCATTGGTGGTGAAATAAATAGCCAATTTCCATGTACACATGAAATGGTTACTGCTCCGAACAATATGAAGGCAGCTGGCAGCTGTACTGTCCTAAAAAGAGTCTTTACCTAGGAATACTTGTTGACAATTTAATTCAAATTTATCCCTAATCCACTCTGAAATCTGTCAGTTTAAGTCAGTTCAGAGAGCTAAAGATTACCCCTAGATTTAGGTGGATAATTTCATTCTCCTTTCTCAGATACAATTCTGAAAATCCTAATAAATTTACAAAGAGATATAATTAATATTAAATATTTACTAATAAGTAGTGCACTTAAATTGTTAAACATGTATATTTAATAAATATTTTTTAGTTTGTCTTGGATTTCATACCACAGAGTTTCACTTCCAGCTTTCAGATAGACGGGGCCTTTTGGGGGGTTCTTTTTGTTTTTTACTCTTAGCTATTCTTTAATGCGACCCCTCAGAACCCTTCTTATCTAAACGTCCAGCAATCAGGCCATCACCTAAGTTATGCAGACAAGACACTGAACCCTGTTTCACTAAAATGCCATTTTCCGTAGCTTTTGAAGGAGCAGAGTCTCAAATGCTGAACAAATAATTCATTAGACGGTAACTAGGGAAAATATATTTTCTCATTCAATCTATTTCATTAGCCAGAATTATTGTCTGTTATAAATAGCCAAATATGTGTTTAACCATTAATCCATTAACCGCTGATTTTTCTCCACCCAAATATTGTAATTTACCTAAACATTTCAAAATAGGACAAGCTCTCCTGGGGGATTTCAGGAATTTGTGTTTTGTGCAGAAACTGTGCCCTTAATCTTTAATGTCTACTTTCAGTGTTTCAAGATAGTAAACAGTTGAAATTTTGGCAATGCTAAATATGTTATAGGAAAAGTATGGGAACTCGTTAAATATTTTGTTTTTATAGTATTTTTTCCCCTGGAACAAGCTAATGATAGTGCATTGACAAACAACTACCAGTGACTTTGTGTACAAATAATGTAAACACATTTCTCCTGTCATGAATGGCACTCTCACCAGTAACAAAACCGGGATGGCCTTCAAGCTGCCATTTTCCAGAATGTAACCCTTGCCCATCTCTCAAATTACGTTCTCAGAGTGTGCATGCCTTGTAGCAAAGCGTGGAAGAAAGGAAATCTCTTAAAGCATAGCATCTTCGTGGAACAGGCATAGTCCTGAGTGAAACCACGTGTGGGCGATAAGCAGGTCAGAGAAAGGAGGCAAGTCATGAAAATCACAAGTTTACATGGAGGAGTTTGGAAGTTTTGCTCACTGTTCATTGATCTAAGTTAATTTTCAACACATGGAAGTTATTAGTGCAATACTGTAGTCTTAAATGGACCCAAGAATGTAGATGAATGTAGCAAGTTTTTACCATTGACTCAAATCCATTCCAAAATGCTACAGAAAAACTATGAAAATTTCAAGTATGTGAATTTTAATCTTTGTGGGTGAGTACTCACATATGTGATAATATATCTGTCTACACAGATATCTGTGTCTATATATGCAAGTTATATCCATGTAATTAGTTGAATTGGGGGATACTTTTATTTGTGCATTTTTACTGTGTACTGAAATGAATTGTGGGCACTTCTTTTCCGTGAATGACTTAATTTTGATTGTTCAAGAATACATCCCGCTTAGGCATTCATGCTGAAACCAGCAACAATTGTCAATGACCTTTACCATGCCTGCTATCCAAATTAGTGCAGATCATTAATCACAAGGAGCTTACATTCTATGCATTTTATGATTCGCAGATCCTTCTTGCAAAGGTTCTCACCCCTCTTGCTCCTTGTCTCTCTACTCCCCCGTTCCTCCATCGAAAAACACGCATACCGCACGCATGCACACAGACATACATCACACACACATCACACACGTGCAGAATGGCCCCTGTGTCTAAGAGTCCAGCTTTGCAGGCACAAGCTCCTCCCTTGAGCTCTTCTGTAGTAGTTTCTGTTGTAAACGCCATAAGTTGGAGAGGCCCCGGCTGCATCAGCAGTGAACGTTAGCGAATGTTAGGCACCGAGAGAAATGCCACAGCGGAAGGTAACGCCTGGACTGCGGCGCTGATCGTTCAGCAGAGCTACGTCGGTGTCTTGGACGGAATCCATCTCCACTGCGGAGTTATCACGAGGAGGGAACAACATGGCCAGGAGTCTGGTGGGAGAAGACAGCGTTACCCCTCCGCAGGCCACAGCTCCCTCGGTCTACGTCATCACCGATTCAGGGGCTCACTCCCCCTCCCTCTAACCTTCCCCACTCTCACTCCTCTCCTCTTTTCCCTCCACCCCCTACCGCCCCCCCCCGCCCCCCCATGCACCATTTAATGCTATTTGGAGTCAAATTGGGATTTACTCTTTCTAGACTCAATGCAACTAACTACGGCCCACGGAGAGTAGCTGGGGTGAAGACATGGAGTTTGAAAAAGGAAAATTAGAGTTGAACTTTTCAGGGATAAAAATACAAAGAAAAAACAACAGTCACTTTTAAATTGCCCTACAGCAGAATCCCTGTTCTGAAGTCTCTCCAGGGGAACCTCTTTGATCTTGATTCAGGACTTAATCTATTGATACTCTGCGTCTGAATACCCCCAAACGTATTTACCAGGAAGTTAAGTGAACGCACACCCTAAGCCGTTTGTAACGCACGGGCATCTGGGACCCCCGGAAAGACACCCACGTAGAAATCTGGACTCGAGGCTTAGTGCTCAGGTGCTTAAGTCGGCTGAAAATGCATCCCCAACACGTCTGCACGTATGGATGCGTGCGTGTGTATCCGTGTGTGCGTAAACAGCTTCCCGTAACTGGATCTGCGGCAGCGTTAGTCCTTGAGAAAAGGGGTGACACTAGCCGCTGGGATCGTGATTCAGTGCTATTAGGGGAAGAATTATCTGTGTCTGAGTCATCGTGAGCCTCCAGACTTTCCCCGCAGTGTGGCAGAACTTTGTGCTGATGAGACAATAGTGGAGCGTGTGCGTTTCCTACAGGGCAGACCATTCCGGGGCTGGGGGAAGCCTGGGGCCTGCACCCGGCCGCGGGGGCCTGGCCCCCTCCCGGCGCGGAGCAGCCCCTCGAGCCCAGCCGGCGCCGGGGTCCCCGCGGGGCGGGCGCGTCCGGGGCGCGCGCGGGCGGCGCGGGGAGGGGGCCGGGCGCGTGGCGGGCCCCGCGCGCCCTCGCGCGTCCCCCGCGCCCGGGCGCAGCTGGCGCGGTCGGTCTAGTGCAGCGCTCGGCTCCGCGCCTCGGGCGCTTGGCTTCACCTTCAGAGGCGCGGGGCGTGCGCGTCCTCCTCCCCGGGCCCGCTGCCTCTTCCCCAAGGTAGGGGCTGGGGTGGGGGGCGGCGCGGGGCCGTGGGGTCAGGGGCGCGGAGATCCGGGCCTGGACGTGTCGTGAACCCCCGGTGTGCGCCGCGGGGGTGGGGGGCGCTGGGGAGGGGCTCCCCGGCGCGGGGAGGGGGGCTTGGCTTTCCCTGTTGGTAGTTGCTCCGCTCCGCAATTCCAGGAGAGGGAAGATGCAACTTCGGGCGGCGAGGCGAGCGTCCGGGAGGTGGTTTTTACCGCAGTGGAGGGGCGGGGTGGGGGCCGGGGTGGGAGCGCGGAAGAGGCTCTGGCAGTGTACACTTCGTCAAAGGCGACGCGGGAGGAGGGGAGCTCGGATGTGCTCTCCATCCATTAGGAGACAAAGAGCAAATTGCCTTACTTTAAAGTAAAACGCTTCGGCTAATGAAGGTGGGTGATGGGGCTGCGGGGCCCGAGGAGCCGCTTCAATTATTAAGGGTTTGGCTGATGGGATCGATGCCTGTGGGCTCCGAGCGCGGCTGCCTCGGGGACGTGTTTGCGTGGGGGAGGGGGGGGATTGTTTTTCCTCCCCCCTCCCCTGGCTGAATGCCCATCAGCTGGGAGCGTGTAAGTGACCATAACATTACAGAAGTGAGAGCGCCTGGAAGGGAAGTTAGGGCAGGGGTGGGGGTGGGGGGCGAGGGTTCTCGCAATGACTCCGAGAGGGGTGGGGAGAGGGGGTCTGGGTGTCAGAGACTCCTCGGAGATGCGCGCAGCCTGGCGGGGTTGGGGTTGGGGGTGGGGGTAGGGGAGGTATTGATCGCGATATATACCCGGGTATATGCAAGAAAAGAAGAATGCAGTGGGCGTGTGTGTGTGTGTTTGGGGGGTGGGGTGGGGGTGGTGGTAGAAAAGCGCCTTGTCTGCCATTTCCAGGGAGAACGTACTGAATAGTTAGGATCAGTATTTAGATTAAACCGCCTCGTCAAGTTTTAAAGAAACTTTGTGTGAATAAGTTTGTTAAAAGCCAGCCGAGTTGGGTATTTAAAACAGCGGTTTATGGACGAAGGTTAGTGTGCGATAGAAATCAGCCGTGGTGGGCTGGGAAGCCAGTGGACCCCTGCTATTAGGAACCAGAGAAACCCAGCCTTTTGCCCGAAAAATGTGGGTCTGTAAGTTGGTCTCATTTATTATCAGCGTTAATAAGCACCCCGCAGCAGACCGGGATCAGACCAGGAGCTTCTGGCTCGTGTGTCTGTATCTTACTCATTCCGCTGGGCTTATTGATAAAGAACTGCTTGGTCTCCGGGTGTGCAAAGATCAACTTGCTCAGCCCTCTTTTTAAGTATATTCATTCTGTGCCTTATTTAATCCAGATGCACAAAAAGCCATTTGCAGCTTCATTGTTGGTTTACATTTTTTGAAAAGGCGACTGGTGTAACCTGTGGAATTTGAAATGCAAATAAAAGCCTGTGGGAGTTGAGGCAGAACAAATCAGCATTTATAAAGTGAAAAAGATTTAATGTCTTTGAAATCATTGCAGAGGAAAAAAACTGGAGAGGGGAGTGATTTTTCAGGGAGTGAATTGTGACGTCAGGTCTTTTTGGAAAAGATGTTATTTTTAAGGTCTGAAACCCGGGTATGTAAAGTGCTTACAGGAAAAACAGATTACAAGATTAACATCTGTTAACATGATCGTTTATCTCCAGCCAAAATTAGGTCAGTTCTTTCTTAAGGAAACACGATTGCTGGCTCATGCTTAAATAATAAAATTAAAATAATGAGTTCATAAATTAGGACAGGCGTTTGTTAATAACCTGACCTGTGAAAAACATTTTTTAATTTCGAGATCAATGAAAGGTCAAAGTCCCTTTTGGGTATTGAGAACAGCTCTTCACCCTGCGTCTACCCCTCCCGGATGACCCCCTCTATCCTTACTCCCAGCTCCGTCTCCGCCCCCACCCCGGATTGCTAATTTCCCTTTTCATCCACTGTGGAAGTACAAAATATACCTAAATGGATACTGTCTGACATCCCCCTCGTTAAAGAAGCCAAACTCTCTCGGCGCAGATGGCTAACTTTCAGAGCTCTGCTGTTGTTTTACCATTAAATGAAACGGGGGGGTGGGGAGGGGGGGGGAAGGAAACAGCCTTGCAAAATCTCCCTGCCCCCTGGGTGTGACTGACGGCTCTGTCGGCCAATCCGCAGCGGCTTTCTCCATTCCGGAGGTAATTTGGGGTGTGAGTGTGTGTGCGCGCGCGCGCGTGCATGCGCCCATGTGTCTGCACACTAAGTCCGACCAGCCCCGCGCATCCGCAGGCTTCTGCTTTGCACAGCTGTATGCCGTAGACGTGGACACGCTTTTACCCGAGTCTGCAGCTAGATAGGCACACGGCAGTCTAAATAGAGACGCTGGCTCCTCCGAGTGTCCTCCTGCAAAGAATGGGCACAAGAGGCGCTTTCGGATTCAAGTCGAAACCTGCTGAAGGGGAAGAAAAGGGGAGTGATGTGATTATGCTTCCCAACAATTGGGAAATCGAAATGTGCGGTTTTGTTCCTCTCGTTCCCACGCGGCAGGCGCGCCCTAGCGCGCTGGGGTCCCTGGGTGTTGGAGCCCACTCGCCAGGCGCAAAACGTACAGAGAACGAGAATTGTTGACACTGGTGTTAACTCCGTAGAAAAGAGAAGGACAGCATGTACCTTCCAACTTCAAATTTTATTTTTTCACTGGAAGTTGCTACTTAGTCCATGGCAAATGCTAGAATGTGACTTGCTCACGGTCGGTGAAAGTTCTGCTGCCCACCGACTTATGAATGCGGAGCGCTGGCCGCGTCTCCCCTGCACAATGGGCACATTCACGCGCGGAGTGCGTCACGGGCCGCCTCACGTTTCGTACTGGCTTAATCTGGCACCAACCTCCCTAGGAATATCGCTAGTGCGTGTGGAAGTATATGGGCCAGACCTGGCCAGGTAGCATCTCAGTTTCACTGCTGGAGTTGCTGTGCTGCTGCACTCGGGGATGGATGGTGCTGCTGCAGTGGTCGCTTTAGAGACCCACGTGTACCACTCCCTCCGGGAGACCCCTGCAGGGAGACCCCTGGGAGAGACCCCGCGCCCCGGCCTCGTCCACGCACCGTGTGCCCGGCTGCCGGGCCGCACCGAGGTCACCCGGAGGGTCCATGGGCGACCCCAGGCGACCTTCGTCCTACGCTGCAAGAACACAACTAGGTTACAAGGTGGTGTCCGGCCCCGCACCTACCGCTCGGGCCTTTTCCGCCCTCCACACCCAAGTTCGCCCCTTTTCTACCCCATCTCAGTGATCTGACGGATCGAGGAATGGGCAGCGCTGGGGAGGTGTCGCTGGATTAAATCATCCCTATTTCTGTATCTCCTGCGGTGCGGCGCTGGGCGCGGGTGCTGCTGGGGGGCGGGGGGATTTACCTGCCCGCCCCGGGGGCGGGGGCGGGGCGGTGGCCGCTGGTTGCTGGGCTTCCAGGGGGCGGGCCGTGGGCGGGGCGGGCAGCGCCGAGAGGTGGGGGAGGGCCCTGCCCGCGCCCCCGCCCCTGGCGCCCGCCCCCCGCCCCCGTCATGTGGAGCGGACGTCACACGCCTGCACTGTAACCCAAGAAGTGAAAGAGACCGGGACCCACGGCCCAACTTCGCACCGTAACAAAGGCGTGGGTCCGTGCGGGCCGGGGGGGTGGGGGCGGGACCAACTGCGGAGGGAGGGGGCAAGAGGGAGGGGGCCAGGGGATGGGGCGGCGGGACCGGGGAGTCGGGGGAGCAGGGGCCTGGCCGCTGCGGGGGTCTGTGCGGGGGTCTGTGCAGGGGCCCGGGCAGGGGTCTGCTCGGGGCCGGGGGGAGGGCGGCCCGGCCGCGGCGGGGGTCTGCGCGGGGCCGGGGGGTGGGGGCCTGGCTGGAGCTCTGCGCGGGGCCCGGGGGTGGGGGCCTGGCCGGGACGGAGGTCTGCGTGGGGTCGGGGCAGGGGTCTACTCGGGGCCGGGGGTGGGAGCCTGGCGGGGGCGGGGGTCTGCGGCCGGCGGGACCGCGCTCCGGGGCCCGAGGCGCGTTTGAGGCCAGGTAATTGGTTTCTATTTTAAACTTCACTTTGTTCTGGCGGAGGTGGGGCGGTGGGAAAGGCGTGGCCCCCGAGGACGATTACATAAGTGTTCACACCTGATCCGGTCCGGGCCGGGGGCACCGCGGGTGTTTGGGTGGGAGGTGCTGGAGGGCGCCGGCCCCGGGCATCCCCGCGTGGGTGTAGTGTCCTGCCCGTGTGACCAGACCCCGGCTCGGCGGTCGGAGCCCGTGTGGACTCCGGGGCTGTTTCTGGAAGCCCAGAGGTGCCCGTGGGCGTGGGGCCGGGCCTGCCGGCGGGGTCCACTGCGTAACAAAGGGGCAGGAGCTCCGGACCCTGGGCCGCGCGGCGCGCTGACCCAGCAACGAGTCACCAAAGGAACTTTAGACGGGGTCTTAATGAAACATTCCCCCAGAACCTGCCATAAGTCTCCAATCCTGACTAAAGATTTAAAAATTGATGCATCTCCACCCTGTGGCTGTGTAATAAATACCATGAAAGTACTGATCGGAGCAGAAGCGAGGGTGGATATTTCCCCAACAGGATCTTGTCCAGATTATTTTTTAAGCCGCCCTATTAATATGATTGGAGTATTTTGGTTTAGGAATGTAACTGCTACTTTAAGGAACCAGGCATGCGTGCTATTTGATGAGATACTTTCTACTGCTTCGTAAAAAAGAGCTCATCTTATCATTTGTTTGTTCCTCCTTCGTTTTCTGTTGCATTCTTTCATTGTGGCGTGAAAATAGCCGCGTTATTTATATTTACACAGACCGGCCAGAATTAAATTTACCGCATGCCACTGCTGCACACGAATCAGAGAGTTTCCCCTTCTTGATAAAATTGCAGAGTGAGTTGAGCGCCGGCCAGTGGTGCCTGGGTCTGGGGGCTGGGTTAGAGGAGGAGGACATCTTTAGTTTCACAAGAGTCAGTCTCGTGCCATCTTGAATGGGCCCTGGGACAACCCGAGCTCTGAGCAAGACTCACGTATTTTGGTAATGGCATTAGAATTCTGACGTGTAAAGCTGCAAACATACCACGTCTAATATTTTTCTTAGTTCATTAGTAGGACTTTGTTTTCTTTAAACTTGCTAATTTGAATGTACTGAAACAGTCGGAGCATATTAACATTCCAAACAAATAAGAATCCCAAGGGATGTGTAAGAAAGCTCGTTAAGAGGAGTGGGAATGCCTCTCTAAAATGAAACAACAGCGAAGTAGTGTATTTAGTAGGTACGGTCCTCAACAACGCGAAGAGAGGAGTTCTGCTTGTTCTCGTCTGTGAAAGCTTTTGTTTGTCAGCGTCATCTTTCCGATGGCAGAGGATACTGAAACATGCTAGATCCGGAACCTTAGCTTTGGGCCGTGTAGCTGATACTAGGTGCTGATGACCAGACAATAGTTTACATCGTCAGTGTTAATCCCATTGTTATTTGTAACCGCCCTTTAAAGTTGACTGGCTGATTTACAGATGGACATTTTCCTGGGACCCGGAAGCCCTTACCTGTCTGACTCTAAGATGATGTCCCAGAGACCAACAGGAGTGAATAGGATGAGAGATGTTTTTGAAAACAGGTCGACGCTGAAAGCACGGTGCCTCCACGTCCACAAATGCCTTTCCCTTCCTTCTCCTACATGGGGATGTTTGAGTTTCATAGATGAAGCGTTTCATGTGCAGATTAAGTTTAGGAACAACTATGTGAAAAAGAAAAGGAGACTTTACAGAATAGTTCAAAATGAGGTGTACTCCAACAGATGGTTTTCAGTCTTAGCAAACAGGGAAAAAGGATAATGTGACCTAGGAACTGAAGCAGAGTTTCGTCATGGATTGTCTTGAAAAACCAGTACTCAGTTTATTGGGTTGTTGTGGATTTTTATTTATTCATTTTCCAGAATACGTATTGGTCTTATTCATAATTTACCAGAAGGAATCTTTTAAAAAAGAATTTTGTGGGAGTGGCTGAAAGTCTCTCTGGAGATTGTGTTTAGAGTTTCAACTGCATTATACCTTAATGCCACAGAAATAGGAAACTGAAATATAAGCTGATTACGTTCAGCAGGAAGGAGCCTGTCTGAACGTGTGCGCCTTCCTTTTGTAATATGCTTGTTTTCAATGTTCAAGACATTACACTATTTTGGTTTTTATTCCATTTTCAACATTGGTGAAAAGGGCATGTGTTAAATAATTAAAAGTGGTATTTTGCTGATGTAACTAGATTTCTGATGAAGCGAAGCATCTCTGTTAAATGTCTGGAAACAACAACTTTTTCGTTGGTCGTTGATAGTCACACTGAGCTGGGGACATGTCAGCTTCCTCAGTGATAGGCACAGATTGAAGCAGAAGGGATAAAAGTAATGGAAGAAAATTAAATTTGATTCAATCTCTGCTGTATAAACATTTGCCTGTAGAAGGAACATTCCTTCTTCAAAGCAGATGTCTCACCTGCTTATAGTGTAGTGTTTATACATTTTAGGGCTTAGATAGAGTTCTCCTGGCACAGTCAATTAGTTTTTTCAAAAATACATCTCTTTGCTGCCCTAACCCCTCCCCCTCAAAATTCTGGAGGCTGTGGAAAAAGTGTAATTAAGTGGGATCTTACTGAACACAGTCCAGAGGTTCCAGGTGGGCCTGTGCACCGCGCTGACCCAGCCACCTGTGTGCCACCCCGGCTCTCCCGGGGCATGGCGGCCCCCGCACTGTGCAAGCACTGACTGCTTTACTAGCACCCAGCACAAGGACCTGCTTGGCTTGCTGACCACTTGGCGCCTTTGACCTTCACTCCCAGGGTTCTTGCTGTCTGCACATGGAGAGTTAATGGTATTTCTGTCTTAGCTCCCGGACGCTTCCTCTGTTGGTGGGAAGCTGCATCTCATTTGGCTTTGCGCTTTTCCAGGGATGGGCGCTGCGGGATCTCGATTTGTTCTGAAGTCTGTTGAGGTGGCGGTATAATCCATCCTGTGTGCGTTGTAGAGACAGGCGGCAGGGTGGAGCTTCCCGAAGGCAGATGGAAACGTGGGCTGCAGATAGGCATCCGTGGCGGCCATTCACGTTAGGAGTTTCCGTAGCAGCACTTCGACGCTGCCTTCCGCCTGGCATTAACTGGTGGCACGAGCCAGCCCACGGTGACGGTGGCCCTCCGCTGCCTCCTGTCCTCCCCTGGGGCTGTTACCCCAACCTTTCTACCCGCTGGCCCACAGTATGCTGGCAGCAGCCTGTTGAGGGTTTGAAGATCACTCTCGGGGCCACAAGAGTGACAGCATTTTTCAGATTCAAGCCTTGGCCTCCGTTCTCCCTGGTCCCGGGAACAAGTGGGTTTGGGGTTGGGGTGGTGGGTTCTCTTTGGAGGGGTGACCTCTGCCCTAGTGAGTTGAGATCCCCCCACCTCTCCCACCTCTCTCACCAGATGGGGGACTTTTGGGGGTTTTTTGGTGAGGAAGATTGGCCCTGAGCTAACATGTGTTGCCAGTCTTCCTCTTTTTGCTTGAGGAAGATTGTCGCTGAGTTAACGTCTGTGCCAGTCTTCCTTTATTTTGCATGTGGGATGCCGCCACAGCATGGCTTGACAAGCATGTGTAGGTCCACGCCTGGGATCTGGACCCGTGAATCCTGGGCCGCCGAAGCAGAGTGCACAGACTCAACCACTATGCCACTGGGCCAGCCCAGGGTTGGGGGGCGGGGGGCGAGTCCTCTTAATCATTGGACTCTAGCTGTGAATGTCTTCCAGTTTTCAGGAATATTGGCAAGTTGTCACATCAAATGTTTATTTGTGAAGAATTAATAAAATTAACCTTAAGGGAAGAATGAAGAAAACCTTTCTTTATGAATTTAAAGTGCTTCCCCATCCAGTTCTTTAAAAAGCATCTTTATTTTAAAATTAATTTTTTTCAAAAGAGGACTGTTTTAGGGTTGTGAGCTAAATAGCTATAGGGTGGATGCGTATACAGGCGCTATAAGTGCATTGCTTGCAGTTGGAATTTATGCTCTCTGCTAAGGTATAGTGAGTGTATTTTAGACGTATTGGTAAAAATTAGCAGTTGCAACTGTCGGTTCTCTGTCTTCTTTATCCCTTGCATCTGGCTGCACGTGATCTGAACAGCTGAAGCTTTTCTTTCCAGAGCTGGAGCTGGCTGTCATATTTATGTCCAGAATGCAGTGTTTTCCAGTGGCATACGTCGAATTGTAAAGAAATATAATTTTGTGGCTCTCAACATTCCTTAAAAGTAGTTTTCCAAAAAAGATCTGGCATTTAGTCTTGAATTCAAATGGTACTGAAAATTACAAAGCAGGAGTAATTAGAAATGCAACTATTTTTAGAAGGCAAACATGTAAATATATGTAAAATAATGAGTAAAACACCATACAGGAGAATAGAAAAAAATAAATTACTTAAAAAGCAACTATATCGAATTTAGATGCATTTTACTGTTTGTTTCAAATATATGTTCATTCTGGTAGGTTTTCTTTCTGGGTTTTTTTTTTTTTTTGGTCAGAAATTTAATCAAGTTGTTATGTTTTCAAAATTTACTTTGAGAGGTATTTTATATGATTGTGAAATTCAGATGGTTCCTCACCAGTGTGGTGAAAACAGGATGAAATATTGATTTTATTTTGTTTTCAAGACAGAATTAATCTGGTGTTTTATTCCTTCAAAAGCAGGTAGACTTGTCTCGCACCGATTCTGGCTCCCCCGGGGAATTGCTGATGTCAGCTCGGCCCTCGGATACAGCTGTCCTGTTATTTTCTTGCTCATTTAGGGGATGGTGAGCACAGGCTAAATGTGGTGTTAGCTTTCAGGACGTGTTAAATGGAGACTCTTAAAAATTGAGGTCCTGTGTGAAAACTCTGCAGATTTTTCTTGATGGCTAAGAATTAAAAAATTTCCTTCAGCATTATTTACTAACACTTGACAAACCATCTCGCCTTCAGCTCTTCTCACACTGAAGAAAGTAAAGGATATTTGTTTAGGAATTTTTCCTTTGTTTCAGAAAAGGGCAACATGTGTCTGTCTCTGCCATATGGCACTATTTAACCTATATTGCATGAGCTGGCTTGGTGCTGTGTTAGGCATTGATTTATTTCGGCATCCGAGAACATTCTTAGAAATTTAGTCCAGTGAAAGAGGCCGTGAAGATTGTCAGAGAGGCTGTTCGTGGCTTTAGCAGCTGCTCAGGTGCTTGAGGGTAGTAAGCAAGTGTCCCTGTTTTTTTTTTTTTTCTGTTTGGTGAGGAAGATTGGTCCTGAGCTAACATCTGTTGCCAATTTTCCTCTTGTTGCTTGAGGAACATTGTTGCTGAGCTAACGTCCATGCTCGTCTTCCTCTATTTTGTATGTGGGATGCCCCCACAGCATGGCTTGATGAGTGGTGGTTGGTCCATGCCTGGGATCCGAACCCATGAACCCTGGGCTACCGAAGCTGAGCACACAAACTTAACCACTAGCCACTGGGCTGGCCCCCAAGTGTCCCCTTTTCTTTTCCTAAAATAATTTTTGTGGGAAATAGTTTGACATTAAATGTTGGCTGCTTGTGTTCATTGAGGAAAACGCAGCGCCCCACGTGAGTAGCTAGAACTTCTGCTGGTCGCACATTTGCACCCTCAGGGTTGGGCTGGTGAGAAAGGACGTCCACTGTTAGTTCCTGATTACTCCACTGATTTTAACCGAGAGCTAAAAAATACGTGTTTTTCCCTTAAAGACTTAGCTGTTTTTTTTTTTTAATGGATGGATGAATCGGTGAACAGATGCATGGTCCTGTTTCATAGTGTAAGCTTTTATGGTGCTGCTCTGGGGTACCTAGAGGCGGCACTGTGATGTTTGCACTGACGACTTGTTTTGTTTACACATGTTGTCTTTGAGTTTTTGGATAGACTTGTGTTTAATTCACAAGGGGGCTTCTCCTGCCGTGTCTCAGGGACTGACTACTTACTTTGATGCAGAGCGTCGCGGAAGATTCTGCCTCTGTTCTCAGCATCCTCTGTGGCCGTGGTGTGGCCTCCAAAGCTGAGGTGTCTGGATACTCTTCTCTTAGTGCATCCCTGTCATTAGCTTTAATCATACTGTTTTTCCTGTTTTAAGGAAACAAGTAAACAAATTTATACTCATTCACGTGTGCACCCCCAAAGCAGGGCATGTGTGCACAGAAAGGTGGGCCTGGGTATCACTCAGAATTTCAGCAGAATGGGTGAAGGCTGCTTTTGCTGATGCATAATTTATGTTGACATTATCAGTGACACGGAGAGAACATTTTTATGCCAGTTTGAGAAAATACCGTCATTCACATTGATAATCATATTCCCACCAGATTTAGATTCATCATACCAAAGCTTTTCATGTCTTAGTGTGACCATTAGCATAATGATGATAATTTTCCCTTTGAGTAACACCAAGCGTAATTTAAATTAGTGTTATTGTGATGAGTACCACACAGCCCAGGTGTTCAAGTGGCTTCCTTATTTCAAAAACGGATTTTTGCTTTTTAAGATAAGAGGCAAGGAAGATGATCTCATTCCTAAAGACAACTTAAAAAATAACAATGTTGGTAAATAAGTGAATTCCTAATGTAAAAGTACTTGCCATAGCAACGTAAACTTGGGGACAATTCTGTAGAGTCATGGGATTAGTGGTTTAGTGGGAGGATTAAAATTGGCCTCAGTAAATTACCCTGGTGACAGAGAGGCAGAATCTGTTAATGGTTTTACAGGAAGATTGGCTTATCAGTTATTTTCTAGGTTGATGAAAGATTATGGGCTGCTTAGAATTTGAACTTTAGAAAGGAAGGTTAATTTTCCTAATAGCTACACATTTTTAAGTATCTGTAGGAATTGGTTAAAAAAGGCTGTTAGTGCAGTTAGAATTTGGGATTTTATACACATGTGGGAGACGATTTATGGTCCACGTTTGTTGTTGAGCTGCAAACGTTAAGGGGCAGTTGCCAGTGTGCATTTCAGGCGGTCGTTACATTAGGTCTTCCAACTGTCCGTGGAAATAGACCATTTTGGAAAGTGCATTAGATCTTTTGGGCCACAAAGCCTCCATTTAGATGCTTACAAGCTGGTAGTTTACTACACTGCACCTTCTTGGCCTGAGCGCAGTGAATGTGCTCCCCACTCCGGAGTATGACTTTTCTATCGGGTAGGAGGCCTAAATCGATGGTGTAGAATGACCACGAAGGAAAATGGTTACTTTTGTGATTATTTATGTTTCTTTGTGAATTTTTGTTACTTCTATTTGGATTTGTTTTAGAAGGTTAATATTGAGAGTTACATATACGTTATAACTAGCAGGAAATGTAGAGATGACTTTTTGCATGAATCCTGACATTTTATTGGTTGTGGCATGCTGAACGCACACAGCAAGGTGAGGTCAAAGTCCGCCTTCGAGATGAGCTTGTTAAGAGCGTGTAACGCTGATTTAGCAGGGTGGACTGTAGACCTGGGAGGGATCGGTCATTTAGGGCCATGGGTAGTATACTGTCCCCACTTCAGTTTCACTTTCTGATGCTTAGCTCTAGCTCTAGAGAGAAGAAAAAATCTTGCTTGAATTTTTGCATCTCTTAGTGGGGATATCATGTTAGTATGAGAACTGGATGGGTCGTCCCTGTCAAAGGCCACTGCAGCTTGGCAGAGCTCAGACGAGGAGACCTCGGGAAGTGCGGGGCACCATGGACACCCGGCCGCTGTTTGCACAGGTTCCCGGCTCAGCGTGGGGCCAGTGTACAGACTTTCTTGGGAAACCCAGTCTAACGCTCATACTAACATCACTTTCTATAAGAGAGTGAATGTGGAAGGGAAATGACCAGCGTGGGATCAGAAGCCCTAAAAGAAAAAAGCTACCAAAGAATTGCCAGGAAGGAGGTCAGAGGAGACAAATGACGGTTGTGACAGACTGCCAGTCCCTGTTAGGCGTCCTGTCTAAGCTGCAGCAGCAGGTGGATACAGGAGTGCTGGTGCTGGTGGTGAGCCGGGCATCTGCAGGGCCAGTGCTCAGTGCTGGAGCAGATGACTGCTGAGGCCTGGAGACGCGGGGCTTTGAGAGAGAGCTGCTGACCAGAGCGGGTCAGGGAGGAGGCCCAGATGAGTGCCCCAGGGGTGGTGCGCATTTTTCCTTCCGCACATCCATGGTGTAGGTAGACAAGATGGCAACTGGGCGAAAGAGAAACTGGGGAGAGGAGCAAGCTGAACACAGTGACGTGTGCATTTCCCTTTTTCCTCTCTGATGGCAAGTCAGACACAGGGCTACACACAGCAGCCCGTGGGGCTGGCCGGCTGGAGTTGGGTCTGCTCCTGGTGGCTGTATGGACTCTGGCCAGCTGTTACCAGCCCGTGGAGAGGTCACTGAGCCTGCTCTAGTGAAATTGGAAGCTGGACCAGGGTGCAGTGAATTTTTCTTCTCTGTGCAAGAGCCGCTTAGAAAATCCATCTCCTTTTGCGTTCTCCATGTGAGCGAACATAGTGGACATTCTAGGTTTTCTCTTAAGAGGCAAAATTGGTAAATTGAGACCCAAATTTAGGATTTGTTTTCCCTTTTCTGAAGAAGATAGTATTGAGTACTTTTTCATTATTTACCTGAAGCTATATCCTAGGTGGTTTGCCACCCTTCTAGAAACTTCTCAAAATACGTGATGACCAGTGTACATTAAGAATTGGAAAGAATTATCTAATCAGTGTGATACTTTATGGACATCATCCTGGATGCCCTTGTGTGAGAATTTTTGCAGGCTTGTTTGAGTATCAGGCAGCTGAAATCTCATTTGCTTGTCGGTGGTAATGGTTTGCTTCTTTATACCCATCTCATTCCATAAAGGGTGTGCGCTGAGCTTGAGAGGTTACTCATTAAATATATAGTAAAGCATAAATAAAAACCAAGAACAAGAATGGAATAAGAAGTCACAAGAAGGGGAAAAATAATATTACCTATCCAGATCATAACGTTCCCTCCAGTGGGTGTCCCTGAACCAAAATTTAGAATCTGAGCTTTCTGGCAAGTGAAAACAGCGAAAGGTGGCCACTGATGTGTTGAATTGATGCTAAGGAGAAAGCTCACCAGTTCTGCTGTGAAAGAAAATCCTTTTTGAGCGCGTAACCCTAAAGAAAACTTTTTACATTGATTCGTGTATCGGCTGGTTTTGTACATATTTTTATGTAGACGGTGCCTTCAACAGCATTCTTAAGGCGATGCTGTAGTGGTTTTGGAAAGGTCCTTCCTTGTAGCTTCTCCAAAACGAAGAGCCAAGGGCTTAGGAACAAAATATGATGCACTGAGAGCTATGTTTTGAATCACCGTGACAGTATGATCCAAGTTACTGATCATTGGAGTGTCCCATTATGTTAGAAGTTTAATTTTTGTGACTGATGACTTATTCCAGAGTTGAATCAAATTTGGTGAATGCCTTAATAACCAGCCCCCCAAATAAATAGCTTGTAAGTGCTCTGTTAAGGCTCATTTCCTTTTCACAAACATCGATCTCATGCCTGCTGTGAGCAAGGCAGTGTCCCACGTTCTTTATGTGTGTTGTTTAGTATTCATAACAGTTATGAGATGGCTTGTCATTTTAGCCCCCTCTCCCCCAGGCGGACGCTGAGACTGGCACGGTGAAGTTGTTGGTCAAAGTCCCATGAGTAGAGTTGAGAAGACCATCTTTTGGGCAGCCGCCTTGAGGTTATGACCGTCCACACACTTGTTAAAACTTGTGTAGAGTTTGAGTCTTAGCCTGAGCTCTCTGGTACTGTATCACTGTGGAGGTCACATTATGGAAGACCAGTGTCCCTCCTCCTGGCCCCCTCCCCTTTCTAGGTGGCTGGGGTGACCAGTGAATCCTCTGAGAGAAGCTGGGAGCCAGTGTGTAGGGTCCCCGGAGCTGGAACTGAATCAGTTTATGGCCGTATCTGCTCTGAAGTTTAGCACAAGTTCTGAGGAATCCATCCCGAAAGAGAAGTTTAGAGGGCGCTCTGAGGATTTGAAGCAGGGGAAGTCCTGCCGCAGCCTTTCGAGCCAGCTGGGGGGGGACTCGGCCCCACCCTGGGCGCCCTGCCCTCTGCTTCTCTTGCCCTCTTGCCTGCCTGTCCACGGGCTTAGGGAGGTTCCCTGGAAGCCCAAAGCCACCCTCCTGAGCTTCGGAAACCCGGGTCTGTGTTGACAAAACCCTGGGGCAGAGGTCGGCAGACCGTCTGTGAAGGCCAGGTAGGCAGCGTTGCGGGCTTCGCCGGCCATGCCTTCTCTGTTGCGACGGCCCAGCTCTGCCTTGCAGCATGAAAGCAGCCAAAGGCGGTACGTCAGCGGATAAATACGCCTTATTTATGGACACTGAAATTTGAATTTCATGTGTCACAAAATATTATTTTCTTTTGATTTTTTCCACCCGCTTAAGAATGTAAAAACCATTCTTAGCTCACAAGCTGTACAA
Source organism: Equus przewalskii (assembly GCF_037783145.1). Taxonomy (NCBI): domain Eukaryota; kingdom Metazoa; phylum Chordata; class Mammalia; order Perissodactyla; family Equidae; genus Equus; species Equus przewalskii. The sequence continues at coordinate 91,515,593 of NC_091837.1, read as the reverse complement.
AAACAGGTGGCGGGCCACAGTCGGCTGACCCATCACGCTGGGACGGTGCTGCCCGATGGAAATACAGCGCATCTGTCATTTTAGATTTTCTGGTGACCACATGGAAAAAGGCTAAAGACATGCATAAAATTAATGTTAATAATATGTTTTATTTAATGCATACATATGCAAAATGTTCCTTGAACGTGTAAGTGATATAAAAATTATTGCTGAGATATTTTTTGTTCTTTTTTTACACTAAGTCCCTGAAATCTGGTGTGTATTTTACACTTACAACTCATCCCCATTTGGACTAGTCCTGTTTGGCCACCATATAGGTTGGTGCCCCTGAAGGGGGTTGTGATGACTTGCCCATTTTGGGAAGCCCCACCATCAGCCACGGCCAGGTGCTGAGGTGGAGTCAGAAATCTCCACCCCACAAGTTCAGCTGTGTCTGTTTTCGGTTGTTTTTAAACAAGGACACTAAGGGAAAATACATTCCTTTGGAAATATCTCAGTCGAGTCCTAGCAGTTTAATTAAGGGGAAGAGGTTCTTTTTCCCCACTCTCAAGATCTGTGCCAGGAGCCAGTGGTGGCCATGGTGGGGCGCTGAAGCATGCTTCCTGGGATGGCAGGAGGCGGGGGCCTCCCCTGGCAGGTCTGTCCCTCTGTAAGTCCATGGTAATTAAGCTAGCACGCTCGCTCGCTCGCTCGTGGAGCAAAGAGCCATCCTATCTAGGTGTTTCCCTGTGTTCCCTGCAGCCAGACCCCCACCTCTGATGTAGCGTCTGCTAACTCAGATTTGTTAATTCTGGCATTGCAGTTGTATAGAGAGGAATTCCAGTGTGGGAAGATGCAGCCTCTGGCTTCGGGGCCAGCACCTGCCAGGGATGACTTGTGGCCAGATTTGGAGCCTCTGTGTGCCTTCACTTCTTCATCTGTGAAACTGGATGAGATGCGGCCTTCCCCGAGGGCTTGCGGGAAAGGAGGGCGTGCGTGCACGGCAGCTTTGAAAGGAAGTGGGCTGAACCTTTGCAGCTAGCCAGTTACCAAGCAGACAAGTTACAGATGAAGGCTCCTTACCCTGAGGCTGTCAGAGAGCAGGAGGAAGATCCTGGTGGTGTGAGTTTATTCTGTCTCATCTGGGATAGTTTTACATCTAGCATATAAACTGTAAGGAAATTGGTTATTCCTATTTTTTGCACATTAAAAAAAATCATCTGTTTTAGAAAGGCGATAATAATTGTGGTCTAATTCAATTAGGTAGATGTTGTTTATATTGCACATTAAGGCTTAAACCGGTTTTATGATAATTGGCATTTTAGTTTTGTTAACCTCATAATATAAAAAGCAAATTTACAAAAAGTAGAAACCATTACCTCTGTTTGGGTTAAGGTGTACCTGGAGTGAACACTGTGGGCAGAGTTAGTTTATTATTGTGTAAATTGGTGTAATGGCTGAGGATCAACAAAATGCTTGTTCTGTTGAGGAACAGAGTATCTCACTGAGATGGTCTGACCGACCCTCCCTCGCACATTCTTCGTGGGTGAACGTGTTCCTGCCTCATTTCTGCTCCTAGATCCTGTGCGGTTGTCGAATTAGAAGTCAGGACACTGTGTTCTGTATCAAAGCTTGTGAAAGTGCTTATGTTTTGGAGTTTCCACTTAGGAGAGCCATGTGGAAAGGTAGAACTTTTTTTCCTTCAGAATGAATCTAAACACATATATTTAATCAGTCTTTTTTAAATTGGTCATTTGAACATAATAATAATGATAAAAATGAAGGTTTCCCCCCGGAATGGGTAAGAATAATGCTTCAGGAAAGCTGTTTCTCAGAAGGAAGTAGAGGACTCTCCTTGAAGAAGATGCTTCTTTAAGGAGACGAGGGCTCGATGCCGTGTAGAGGATTTTTGTCCCTTTGTGTCAGCAGGTAGGATTCCTGTATTGTTCTGTGCTGCTAAGAGTTAGAGCGAGATGCATAGAGGCACCTGAACGGTTCTCGCCCTTGAGGGCCTTCCAGTGGGCCATTTTGTGAGTGCTGACGGTGTGTTTGGGGTGGTTCATAAGCCAGGTGAGAGGGGAAGGGAGGGTATTTACAATCATAAACTGGCCAGAATCACCTTCTGTTGGCATAGTGGACATCCCACGGGTGGGCATGAAAGCCTGCCCTCGTCTTCAGGAGGCAGAGCTCAGCTGGTCTCTGTCCCCGTGTATCTCAAGACAGCTGTTCCGTTTGCTTATTCAGTTTTATCCCATTTCAAGGTGAGACGTCGTTAGATTGCTTCCTCCTTCTGGGGCTGGTCCTGTTCTTTGTGGCAACACAGTGGTCTCCCTGTTACTCCTGCCCATAAATCCAGACGTTCAGGTCAGACGTTTATTATTTTGACCAAGGGTCAAGTTCCATTTCTTGCCATTGCAATCACGGAAATGCTTCTTTTGATAAATAAATGGTGTTGAAACAGACTAGAATTCTGTTGACTGTCTTGGGTGTGGAATGGCAGTATCAATGTTCAGAAAACTTATCATACTTTTATTTTGAATAAGATTGGCTAGCGTTCAGGTGGAATAACAAAGTCCAAATCTATATTGTTCAGCTGTGATAAAAAGTGCTATTTATCTATTTTTTGTTTCAGTGACTCAGCAAAACAGTGCTTTGGACCTGTGCAAATTTAGGTAAAGGAGTATTTCTACTTAAAGGAGAAATGTGAACCTTCAGTGTTAGGATCGCCATTTCTTAGTATGTGGACCTAAAATTCTTTGGAGAGTTTTGCAAATCCATGTATGTCTCAACGAGTTAGATTTCATAAGTGGGCCCTTATCTTGAAAATGCTTTAAGCCCCAGAGCCAGTCGCCCCCTAATGGCCATACATTTGGGGGGGTTCAGGACCTTACGCGGTTTCCGCCCGGTCGTGTGAAATTTATAGGTCTTCACTTGCCTTAGGATCTGCTAGTCAGATGGGACTCCAGTAGCACAGGAAATTAAAGTGTTCTGATTAAAACGTCCCTTTCTTGGACAAACACGGCTGTTTTTAGAGGTTGGTGGGAAACAGACACAGAACTGTAGCCTTACGTTTAATCACTCCGGGCAGAATTTCTTTCATATTCACTTGAAAGTCACTTTGTTGAATACACTTTAATATGTCTGCAGTTAGAGCTAGGAATATGTGCTACGTCCTCTTGTTAGAGGAGAGGAACTGTGGGAGCCAAGAACAAGCTTGGGCTTTCCTGAAAGCCCAAGATACTGACTTTGTCTTCTATAGAATTCCCTTTGCTGGCAGTGACTTATCCGAATGTCATTGTTCCAGGGGATTAATATGAACCTACGCGTTTTAATTGTTGAACCAGAATTAAAACATTGACAGCTGGTACCCAATATCTTACAGTGTCTGTTTCTCTTTCATAGGAGTATGAAGACAGACACAAGTAATTGGGTTTTAAGATGGATACAGAGATTTTAAAAAATAACTTACATAGGCATTCCCAAAATGGTATGAAGATGTGCACTTTTTGTTTACTACCATATAAGGGGCTGGTGGGGTGGGGTGGAATTTAGGGCAGATACACTTAACTTGATTTTTCAACCACGTATTTGAGTAATTATAGCCAAATACTTAGGGTAGTGTTCTCCTTGCCCAAATTAAGCTGTTTTTTTCAGGTAACTATACAAAATGCATAGTTCATAGACTGCAAAGACTTCATCATCTTTGCCTTCAAGATGTTTGCAATCTAAAGGGGAAAGTGCATTTTGAGAGAAAATAGCACGTTCGACATTTCACAACACGGATGTAATTTTATTTTATGCAAGAAGCTGTTTACAGAGTGCCTTCCACATGCCAGTCACCATATTAGGCATTTGCAGTAGTTTAATGTGTTTAGATCTTTAATATATATAAACTTTAATTTAAAAATTAAAATGGGATCATGTCATGTGAAGTTTTCTGCAATTTATTTTTTTACGTAACATCACAACCTACTCTTTTTGGGTTTTTTTGGCACCCGAGCTAACATCAGTTGCCAGTCTTCTTTCTTCTTCTTCTTCTTCTCCCCAAAGCCCCCCAGTACATAGTTGTATGTTCTAGTTGTAGGTCCTTCTGGTTGTGCTATGTGGGACACCGCCTCAGCATGGCTGGACGGGTGGTGCTAGGTCCACACCCCGGATCCAAACCGGTGAAACCCTGGGCCGCCGAAGCAGAGAGCACGAACTTAAACACTTGGCCTTGGGGCCGGCCCCACGAACTATTCTTTTCTTCGTTTGTTTTTTTGTTTTTCTCCCCAAAGCCCCAGTGCATGGTGGTATATCCTAGTTCTGCTGTGTGGGATGCGACCACAGCATGGCAACTGACAGGCGCTGTGGTTCTGCACCCGGGAAACGAACTGGGGCCACCGAAGGGGTGAAGCCCCAAACTTTAACCGGCAGGTCATCAGGGCCGGTTCCACACTTGTTCTTTTTAAGAGGATATGCACAGGACAGATGTTTGCACACACCCTTAGTGATGTCCAGATGCCCCATGCGACCCCGTTCTGACCCACTTGGAATGGATTCTGGCTGAGTAGTCCAGAGGAGCAGGCCAGTGCCCACCGGCTGGACATCCGCCTGAGGAGACTGCTCTCATTTATCCCCAGTGAGTGGACATTTGCCTTGCTGCCCGCATCCTAGTGTGCAGGGAGCCTCTGTGATGCACAGTTTCGTGCACGCATGGGAATATTTCTTTGGGATGAGTTCCCTGAGATGGAATTTTTGGCATGGAGGGGCATTTTAATTGATGGCTTCTGCCAGATTTCCCAGGGAAGTTGTCAGAATGCCATTTTACATCCTGCAGCCGTCAGCGTGAGCGAGGCCCTTCTCTGTCAGCACTTGCTGTTGTCGCTTTTAAGTCTCAGCCAACTGGATGGGGGAATCATCTCATTGTATTTAGAATATTTTGAATGTTGAGCATTTCATAATGTTTACGCATCACTTTCTTTCACCTGTTGATCTGTTGGTCAGTTTCTCCACTGAATTATTCGTGGTTTGTAGCTTTGCAAGAACATTTTGTTTATTAGAGTAATAGCCTTGTGCTTTGTGTCACAAGTATTTATCTTTTTTATGTCATTCACTATATGTAAGTTCTTTTTGCTCCAGAAACATTCAAATAGCCTCTATCTGAGTTGTTTCTTAAAAGGTGTGTGAATTTCCCTCATTTTTTTTTCCCTTTTGAGTGGGTGGAGGAGTGTATAACAGTTTTGATTATTGTGCTGGTTACTTTTTCTGTCCATTCCTAGGCAAATTTTGGACATTTGTATTTTACTAGAAAATCAGTAATTTCTTTCATCCATATAATCACATTTATTAACCTAGAGTTTTGAGAAACATTGTATTCTTTTAATTTTCCTTCTTATCAAAGAGTCAGTTATCGATTTCATTTATCAGTTTTACTATTTTTTCTTTTTTTCTGATTTGTTACTTTTTAAAATTCAAATGTAAGGGTTTTAATGCTTCTTTGGATGTTTCACGTACAGATTTTCTTTACTTTTTTAATTTTTTTGAGCAGTTCTGTTTATGAATGTGCTATAATTTATTTATCCATTTTGCCGTTGATGGATATTTGGGTTGTTTCTGTTAGGGGCTCTTGCAAGCGATACACATAAACGTTCTTGTACAAATTCATTTCTGTTGGGCGCAAGTTGACTGTGTTATAGGGTATGTTCAGCTTTTGTTGTTGTTGTTGTTTTCTAGGAAGATTAGCCCTGAGCTAATTACTGCCAATCCTCCTCTTTTTGCTGAGGAAGACTGGCCCTGAGCTAACATCCATGCCCATCTTCCTCTACTTTATATGTAGGACACCTGCCACAGCATAGCTTGCCAAGCGGTGCCATGTCCGCACCGGGGATCTGAACCGGCGACCCCCAGGCCGCCGAGAAGTGGAATGTGCGCACGTAACTGCTGCGCCACCACTTCGGCCCCTTCTTTATTTTTGATGATGTAGCTGGTTACACCGTGAGCTTTCTTTGTGCCCCGTACATTTTGCCGTGGAACAGTGTCAGGAGAGGTTTTGCAATTGCTCTTTGATTTCCTCCTCCCCGGGAGTTATGAAGAGTTTAAAATTTTCCAAGTAGCTGAAGTCCTGGTAATGTTGTTTCTGCTTTTACTTGTTAATTTTTGGTGTCACAGTACTGTATGGTGGAGCTCGTGAGGTCTGTGCTGTGTTTCATTTGTGGAAGTGTTGGAGGCCTCCTGTGGTTTGCACGAGCCCGCTCACCTTTGCCAGTTGAGCCAAGTGGCAAGTGTGGGGTTGGTACTTCTGTATTAGATACACCTGACTTTTTAATTCAAATTCTCTATTATTTTTGCCTTTGAATCTGCCAGATTTAGGAGAGATTTGCTATGTCTCATAGATGCATTTTATCTCTGTTGATCTTTGCGTGCACTGCTGGAGTTTTTGCTTTATGTATTTTATTTTGTGTTATTTGATTTAAAGGTTTAGGACAGTTATGTTCGTTGTGATTTTTTTCCCCCCCTTAATAATTGTAACATGACTTTAGTGCAATTCAGTGCCATTTTTAAAGCAGGAATTGAACTTGTCAGGATCTTTTTGTTTTCACTGTTGCTTCTTTTTGCATTTCCTGCGGCATGTTGTCCACACAGCCAGCTTTTCTGAATTCCGTAGTTTTAGGTATGGCTTTTATAGAGAGCAAATAGTTGGATTTAGTTCTTAACTCTATCATAGAATCTTTATTAGTAAGTAAATTTATTCCATTTATAGTTATTGTTGAAACAGATTTATTTGATCATCTTTCTTAATTTTTTTTTTTTTTGAGGAAGATTAGCCCTGAGCTAACATCTGCTGCCAATCCTCCTCTTTTTGCTGAGGAAGACTGGCCCTGAGCTAACATCTGTACCCATCTTCTTCTACTTTATATGTGGGACGCCTACCACAGCATGGCTTGCCAAGTGGGGCCGTGTCCACACCTGGGATCCGAACTGGCGAACCCCAGGCCGCCAGGGTAGAACGTGTGACCTTGACTGCTGTGCCACAGGGCAGGCCCCTTTTTCTTAATTTTTTTTTTTGTTAAGATTGGCACCTGAGCTGACAACTGTTGCCAATCTTCTTTTTTTTTCCCCCCAAATTCCCCCAGTACATAGTTATATATTTTAGTTGTGGGTCTTTCTAGTTGTGGCATGTGGGATGCTGCCTCAGCATGGCTTGATGAGCGGTGCCATATCCGTGCCCAGGATTCAAAACGGAGAAACCCTGGGCCGCTGCAGTGGAGCGTGTGAGCTTAACCACTCGGCCATGGGGTCAGCGCCTTTTCTTAATTTTTTAAAAGACTTTTTATCTTGTTTAATGCTTTTTTCCTTTGTTTTCTGTGTGTTGGTCGGTGAGTTATGTTTTCTCTCCTTTAATTCCTGAAGTCGGAAGGTCTGTAGAAAGTTGAATGTTTTTAGTTCTACTATGGTTATATTCATAACTTTTGCTTAAACTTGTGTTTCTCAATTTATCACCTTGAGTAACAATATAATTTGACTTCCTCTGTGGAGAGATGAAGAAATTAGTTCTTCATCTTCTCTTACCTTCCTCCTCTTTCTTCATTTCTTCCCCTCTCCCCACATGGCTATCATAATTCCTTTTTTGGATGTTGTTTTAGTCTACTATTGTTAATTTATTATTTTTCCATAATATATATTTTATTTCAGAAAGTGTAGTAACTACACATTTATTTTATGTGTAGGTCACAGTTATTTAGACTGATTCTGTTTGTACTTCTGTGGTTACTGGGTTTAGTGATAATTGCCAGACTCGTTTCATCTGTATTTTCTCTGCTCCTGAGTTCTTGGAGTCATCTTTTGTTTGACTAGAGTACCTTTCCAAGTAGATTGTAAAGACCGTGCTGGTGAGGATGCTCGATCCCTGAGCAGGGCGGGTGCTGACGAGAATCCCGGAGATGGGAAATGGTCAGAGCCTGAAGAGCAAAAGAAGTTTGGTATTTCTTGGAGCCCTGGGGTGCGCGTGTGTGTGTGCCTGTGTGCACATGTGAGGGATGGCGGGTGGCCGAGGCGTGATGTCTGAGAGGTCGTCGGGCAGATCGTCCCGACCCTGTGCATCATCTTGAGGACTTGAGGCTCTGTCCGAAAGGCGGTGGGACGTTATGAGGGTGGTCACCAGTGGGGCGCTGGTGTGTTCTGGGTGAGCCCTCAGTGGTCCGCAGCAGGGGGAGCTCACCTGCGGGGAGACTAGAGAAGGGGGCCGTTTAGGGACAGTGGTCCGGGGCAGTCCGGGGGAAGGCTAAACAAATGGCTGTGAGGTGGGAGAGGAGGAACGGAGAGTGACCGGTTCACATGGGAAGTGGAATCCTGGGGACGTTGTGATGTATTGGACCTGGTGAGATGGAGGGAGGCCCAGGATGGTCTTGGCTCCTTCGTAGGGGGTGGAGGGACAGTGATGCCCTCAGCAGGTAGGTGGTCCTGGGGGCAGGAGGACAAGATGCAGCTCCGTGTAGACATGGTGAGTGTGGGGCTGGGAGATGCAGGCCCTCAGGATGCTCCGGGCCAGACGCGGGAGAGGCTGCACCAAGACAGGTTTGCCGTCCAGATTCCAAAGATTGGCAGTGTTACCGGGGCTGGGCCAGGATCTCGGGAGAGCTCTGGTAGACTTTGGGGATCTCCTGTTGAACTATATCCCACAGTCCAGCGAGGCCACTGAACAGGTCGGGGTAGAGGCCTGACCGCTCCAGGGTAGAATGTTCTGACAGTGCTGGCCCGGGCCTCCTGGGGTACCAGGAACACTTGGTGAGGACCCCATGGAATTGCGGCTGTAGAACTGGAGAAAAACCTTACAGTCTGCCCGTTACAGAGCACTCATTTCACAAAAGGGAAAGTAAGGGCCGAAGAAGTCAAGTGCCAAATCTGAGGCGACACATCCTGTTACAGAGAACAGGACTAAGGCCCAGCAGAGACTCCTGCGTGAGGTCCTCCTGTCTCGTGCCGGGTGTCAGAGGTGATGTAACAGCCGCACCTCAGCCCAGTTCCCCTCTCCCGGGAGGACGGTGGAGGCGGAGGACCCGTCACCTTCTGAGTTCACAAGGTTGGGGTTGGATGGATGTGACAGCCTTGCAGCTGGTGATACGTTGTGTGTACTTGTGAAATTATTCTTTAAGTTTTTGCTATAATAGTATTTTTATCTCCGCTGCTTGCTGCTTCTGGCCAACAGGAATACTGTGCCGTTATCTTTGATGTGGGAGCATAAAGCATCGGAAAGCTGCCTTTTAGTTAATCAGCTGACAGAGATACTTTTAAAGAAAGAAAACTGCTGAGGAAGGAGAAGGGAATCTAGAAAGAATTGAAAATCAGGTTTATGGAACTTATGGAAACACTTTCAAGGGCAAGGCAGGCCTTGTGGTGTGAGGGGTTTATAGAATCGTAGATAAGGAGTCCTGAGTGTGAGTGAAGTCAGAACGGGCTGTGCTTTTGGCCGAGAGAGGTTGTAAAATGTTTGCAACACAAAGTGAAATGGATTGCAATTCTCAGAATAAACCAGAGAGCACAGAAGAGGATTCGTATGGAATTTCCAGTCACGAAGAAGTGGGGCATTCCAAAGCTGATTTATAAAAGGGCTCCTTGGATCGAAACACCACAGTGTCAGTTAAATGCTGCCTCTGAAATAACTTGAACTCCCTCAAGCAGTGAGCATAAAAAGTGACTCTGAAAGCGTGCTTGTGTCGGGTAGAAATGCACCTTTATGGGGCCCTTCTTTCTGTGTACGAATTAGAGTTGTGTTCTTAGCGCTTGTGCTTTGTTCCAGAGCTAAGTGAAAAGTCGGGAAGGAAAAAGGGGCACTTTAGGTTTTTGGCCCACAGGCGAGAGGCTCCTAGCAGAGAACGCGAAGTGTAGCAAGGTCGACCATAAGCAGTGTGTTCTGCGTTTGGCACATGAAAATTGGCTGCCTCACTAGAAAAAAAATGTTTTTAGAACAGTTTGTGGGTTCTAGTGATGACCTCTGACATCTAGAAGTCTGGTCCTCATTTGGGATGATACTGTTTCAAGAGTAACGTATTTCCTGCAGTTTTAACAATAGATTATGTACCTAATGAGGCCTATAGATACTATTCATGTGTGTTTAGGATTTTTAAGGGAATACAGTATTAAAGCATTTTAAATGATTTTAAGCATTTAAAAACTATTTTTATTTTGCATTTTTTAGTGGTAAAATATATATAATGTAAAATTTGCCATTTTGACGATTTTTAAGTGTACACTTCAGTGCTTACCTTCGTTTTATAATGAATGAATGTTAGTTGAGAGGAGCATAGGGCGACCGTCTGATTTTCTGAGTACGGTGTGATTAACCTTTCAGGTTCCAGGGCCTTCGAATGGAAGAAGATAAAAATAGAAAATGAAGCCTCTGCTTAATCCCAACATTAAATTATATTTTTAAAAATGTTAAAGTTTCTGGTCAGGAGACTAAAATCACCATAATCCCTTTTATCTAAAAAGTGAATCTCCTCCCTTGACCAAACCCTGTAATTTTATTTAATTTCTTCTTACATTGAAAGAAAGCGCTTTTCCCCGAAATGCAGTAGTGGAAACTATTACTAGGTTTTTGGTTATTTCGATGTAGAAGGGAAAATATGTAACCTAAAATCTTGAGTACTTTCTTTTAGCTGTCCTCTCTGTACAATACACACATTCATAGACCTTTACTAAAACTTATTTTTAAAAAGCTCTCTAAATATAAAGATATAATGAGTGTAACTTTCTTAGTAATTAAAAAAAAACAGGACAGCAAATCCTTAATAATAGTAAGTTTGGCTGTAATTTTGGGCTGGTGACTTCACCACACTTCACGCTTTACTAATTTTGCATTTTGCTGGGAGAAAGCAAAAACTTTGTTCCAGCGAAGGGAACCTCAGCACACCCTAATTTGACTCCAACAGTTATTTTTATTCAGGCACACAGAACTAAACATGTGGAAACACTATAACTTCATTTAAAAAAAAATATTCAGCAATGGACTTTAAATGCCTTTAACACTGGGATGGGAAATTGGAGAGCGGAGGACTTCCAGACCTGACGTTCTCTTTTGACGCTTCTTTTTTCGGTGTTGTACCTCAGCCGTCCAGGATCTGTCATGGTTAAGAGAGACATTTGAATATGTGAAGGAGTCGTAAATACAGTCCATATACCCAAGACTCTGCTTTGAGGACTAAACCATAGAATTAACAGTGGAGGGTCGATCGACATTTTCATTTATTCCCCTCAAGAGAGAGTTTCTGTTGTATAAGCAACTGGTGTGATGGTTTTTCTTCTTGAGTGAACATGGGCCTGCTCCAGATCACTGGGGCACACGTTGAAGGACATTGCCAATCTTAATTTTGGTATCTGTGCTTTCAGATATACACTTTTCTGTGAAAGTGGGAAGCAGTGGTTCCCTGTTTCTCAACCTTTCTGACCCATGAGAGCGTGCTGCAGCCAGTCTCCCTGTGTGGGTCTCCCGTGTGCACCAGGACACCCCCCCCCCCCCGCCCCCCGCCGCCGTGCCAAGGTGGATGTGTGCGTGTCTGAGAGGTGTCCTGGTTGTCCATGTGGGCGCTGAAGGGTCTGTTTGCAGATGGGCACGGCCTGGGTCTGTGTACCCCCATCCAGAATCACTCGAGGTGTTCACTGGTTCTCTGGGCGGAAGTTTGGAACGTGCTCTTGCTCTTGTTGGAAAGGCTGTCCGGCACCACAGAGGGAGCTAGAGATCAGCAGGTAGCGATCAGAAGCACGAGTCACTGCCTTCCTTTATTACTTTGTGCTTTTCGTGGGGCTGCCTTGAGAGGCTGTGACGCATATGGTTATTTTATGCATGGAAATGGATTTATCTCCTAACCGAAAAATCAGGAATTGAATGTACTTACAGTTTGAACGTGTCTGCAGATGCAGGAAATTACTAAACTTCTGCTTCGAAAACGAGGCTGCCCATGTGGATTGCGAAACATTTTTGAGGCTCCGACTCTATAAATTGACCTGATGTCTGTCTTTCTGAAGATCGCAGTTTACAAGTGCCAGAACCTGGGCCGGGACGCTGGCTTCACGTTCTTGCTCTCTCCCAACGCATCGTGTCACCTGCAGCCATTGGGGAAGGCTGGGCCATTTCTGCCCCAACAGTGTTGGTTAGCATCTGGTTGGGGCGAGGTAAATCCCGTGGTGACGTTTGCTCTGTCACCTGTGAGGTCACCTTGTCCTTTGCTTTTGGCCTAATTGTTTGTTCTCTGAGGCGAGAGAAGCGGGACTAGCCATCCCGACGTCCTGGCCTCAAGGTTCTCGGGGATGCTCGTCCATGAGACCCCAGGGTCTCCCCCGCCTCCTTCCGGCCCCCCTGCGCCTCCCCGTGCCCTGAACGTAGCCCAGGGGCGCTGCTCTCACCTGCCTCTCTGGGGAGCCCAGGTCCAGGCCCCGCCTCCTGTCTCTTGGTCCTCATCCAGCTCTTCCGGTCCTCGTCTCCTGCTGACGGGACTTGGGTTGCTCTCCGGTCCTCTGGAATCCAATGTTCCATTGTCAGCAGCGAGGGCCTTCGTCACGTCCACCCCCTTGGACTGTGTGCTTGTCCCTCGGTCCGTCTCCCCGACTCTCCATGCTCCTTGTCCTCTCTTTCCGCCCCAGGGGCGTCTTCGTGAACACCGATGCCCAGATTTGGGGTCCCCACCCTGGACGTGCCCTCCGTGTGGACCCAGCCCTCCTCTCCTTTGCTGGCTCTGCCCAGCGCCTCCCACAGCGAGTCATCCCTCCAGTTCACATTTCCCGGACCTCACCCGGGTGCTTGTCGGGCACCCACGTCCCTCCTCCACCGGTGTTGGGTGTGTAGGTCCCATCGTACTCTCTGGACGGTGTCCTCATTCAGGGTCCCCCCTCCCACATTGGTGGTTTATCCTCGTGGACTCCTGGCCGGCCTTGTTGAATCAGAGAAGGGCTGCGGTGGGGGACAGTGGCCTCACACGGGACGCTGGCCGGGCCCTGTGTGCGGGGTCTGGGCGTGGTGGATTGCACGCTTGGGCACACTCATAGCAGCGGGGAGGCGGGGAGAAATGAGCATCTTGGGAAGTGGGAGGTCACGGAAGCCCCGCGGGAATGGAAGCCTCTGGTGGAAGTGTCTTCTGCCTGTTCTCTTCCTGCCTCTGAGTTAGCAGGACCCTCGTAGTAATGACAGTGGTTGACGTCACTCCTGATGCATGTCACAGGAGCTTGGATTGGTGCTCGCTGCTAAGGGACCTCGATAATCAGAGAGGCTTAGACAGTCACAGAGGACGTGAGGAGCTGGGAGAGAAGTAGTCGGTGGTCAGAAAAGACCGGTGGAAGTTGTTCATGTGAAGCTCTGTGCCTGTGCTCCAGAAGTTTGCAGTGGTGGGGTGAGTGGAGGATGTGAGGGTCTTCTTCCCTCTTTGGGGCTCATCAAGTGCCCTTGGTTCTAGAAGTTTCTTCCTGCCTGGTTTTCGGTCGGCCTGCATCTGCTCACCCACATTTCTCTTCTCCATTTCACCCCCTCTGTTCTGCAGTCTTCATTTCCGAGGTGGCGTCTTAAATATCTGAGCATGGAGCTCCCCTCTCTGCCTCTCTCCCAGCTGAAGTGATGCATGAACAAACTCCCCTGGTCTCCACACTAACCGTCAGAGGGGCTGCACTGAAACCCCCCTCCCGGCCCAGCCCAGCCCTTGCTTGGCCGCCTCCATGCTGTGTGATGTTAGCAGTGTGCTCACCCTCTCTGTGCCCTAGTTTCTTTATTTGTAAAGTGGATAGAATGACCATAATTACTTCACAGGGCAGTTGTGCAGATTAAATGGGTTGATACTTCGTGTGTTTAGAACAGCGCCTGGTACATGGTAAGCACTCGAAAGATGTTAGCTGTTGTCACCTGTCCACTTGAGTGGTGGCCTCCTGGAGGGGGTTCAGGTGACCTCGGGGAGATGTTGAAGGGAAGCGACAAGGACCGTCACGCCACTCAGCCGGAAGCAGGTCCGTTCTGTGGTGACTGGACCGCCCCGAGGGTGTTTATCCTTCTTGGTTTTGAGGGCTCCTGTCTGGTGTCTCTCATGTGCTGGCTTTTTCTTTTCTCTGTCTGTAATGTTGTTTCATTTGTTAATTTTTTAACAGACCAACAATGGTTTGTTTCAATGAGACAGCTTTGGTAGAGGCATATGTCCTCTAATGTTTTATTCTAAGTCGTTTATTCTGCATGAATGATTGTGTGGTTTTCTGCGCAGTATACAGCACAGTGTCATTTGATGTCACCTCTTGGAATAAGCCTGGGTTTGCGGGAAGATCCAGGACAGCCCAGAGTCCCCATTTCCCGCACATCAGTGACATCAGTGTTTGTCACGCCTGAAGGACCACACGGTGCATCTCCAGTAGCGAAAACTCCCGCCTTGGGGGGTTTCACGTTGTCCCGCCCGACCCCACGCTGAGCCCTGTCAGTTGTTGGTCCTCAGCCTCGTGGGCTGTGATGTCCCTCAGCCTCACCCTCCGAGGCGGGCTGGCCCGGCTCTGCAGCCCGGGCCTCCGTTGCATTCTCTGCTTCTCTCCCGGGTCACCCTGGGCCCTGGGTCTGGGGACGGCCACAGAGGTGAGCGGATGCCTCATCCATCACATCAGGGTTGGTCTTTCTAAAATTTGTGTGCTCTTTAGGGTCCTCCCAGCTTCGCTTACTTTGTCCGTTATGTTGAAGCGTCTGACGGCGAAGGTGGGGTCGTGGATGGCCTTGGTGCTGTGTCTGGGTCCCGACCCCACGTCCTGTGCATTGTGGCAGCATCTGGCCCTCTTCTCCTGGGTGCCGTCCAGAAGGTCCCAGAATCCACCTGTCCCTGAGGTCGACTGGCTCCCTCGGCCCAAGGGAGACGGAAAGTGGCGCTTTTAAAAGGTGTCCCTCTCCTTGGAGTCTTCTTCACTAAAAACCACTGCCAAAGAGCAAAAGCTTCCTGTTCCGTCTGAGGTGTCCAGGGGCAGGAAATGGCCTCTGAACACACAGAACTCTGAAACGTTTGTTTCCGTCAAGGAAAAACTAAGAAAAAATGTAGTGGTTAGTTTTTAAAAAACCCGAACTCTGAGGACAGATCGTCCAGCAGAGGGATGGTGCGCGGTGGCCCCTCTGTGCGGGCTCTGCGTGTGCAGGAGCCGCCGGGCTGCTGCCGAGCTCTGGCTCCTGTGTGCCGTTCAGTCTTTGCTGGGCCAGGGCCTCCTGGAGACGCCTGGACCGGAGGAGGCTGGGGTCGCCCTCACGGAACATGCGGCTGGAGTTGTGTCCTGACACCCACATGCAGTTTCTCCGCATCAGATGCTGCTCAGGCTTCCTCCTCCTTCCACAGCTGGCCCTGCCCCGCGTCTGAAGGGTCTGGTGATGCATTGCAGGCTTAAAAGATACATTGACCAGGGCCTGGCCCGGTGGCCGAGGGGTTCAAGTTCCAGGCCATGTGGGTTTGGATCCTGCACATGGACCTACTCCACTCACCAGCCATGCTGTGGTGGCGTCCCACATACAAAAAAATAGAGGAAGATTGGCACAGATGTTAGCTCAGGGCTAATCTTCCTCAGCAACAAAACCCCCCAAAAACCCAACATTGAGTAAATAAGTTTTGAAAAATGGAAAAAATGAAAGACGTCCTAACCTCTTCATGAGTGAAACGCCCAGGTCTGGGGTGCAGGAGAGGCCTTGCAGTTTGGTGCCCCCAGCACCGCCCAGAGCTGTTGGGGCTGTGAATCCTGGTCTCGAGGACTCTGGACCTCCCAGATCCACAAACACCACTGAAACTCAGCCCGAGGCTCCACGCGTGCTGGGAGGCAGTCCTCTCGTGTGAGGTGGTGAGATCTCCGCACCTGAGGCTGGAGACGAGGGCTTGCTGCACGATCACGTAAAGAAAGGGAAAGTACCAGGAGAGCTTATTTCGGTGGATCCCCACCTGCCTTTTTTCGCTTTTAAAAAAGTTTGTGACATTTAGGACTGAGAAGCTAAACTTGCGTGCACTGCTTCTGGCTCAGGCAGGAGACTGTAAAACCTGTCTGCAAGTGTCCTTTTTAAAAGGTCGCTGTCAGATCTGTACGGAATGCCTTTCCAGTTGGGTGCGAACAGCCGCGCACATCGTAACCTCGGAAAATGCGGGAAGCTGAGGCTTAAGTGAAACGCTCTTCCCGCTGGCACAGCAGCTCGCTGGTCAGGTGGGCCCAGCCACAGGTGGGTGGGCTGTGTCTGGCCCCCTGATCTGACGGTCTGCTTTGTAAATTCAGATGATGATGCAGGGTGAGAGATATGGTCCTGCCCTACTGATGGGTGGTCCAGAAGAAAAAGCCGCCCCCGGGGCGTGGCGTGTGTGCAAGGCCTAGGAGAGCACGATGGCCGATCTCTGTGGGGATGTGTTCATGGCCTGCGTGGATGGCCGGTCCAGGTGTTGAAAGCTGATGCAGTTGCACAGCTTCCCAGGGGTCCCTGCTGCTGAGTCTCTGCTGTCGTCGTTGGGTGCTTCCCACTCGTTTGCTGTGGCTCAGAGATGGGTGAGGAGGCGCCGTCCGCTGTTGCTCTCTGCGCTGTGTTTTGCTGGCAGCTGCTCCTGGGTGTTTTATTTATTCTGAAAACATCTGCGTAGCCCCAGCAAGGCCTTGTGCGTGTGCATCACTTAATTTTTTTCTTAAAGAAAAGCAATAGCAAACTTTTAGAAAAAATGTAACCACTTTAATACCGCACTTCGGATCATTTCCGACTGGGAGAGGCCGGTGGAGTTTGCGCCTGCCCCTGCGAGCCGCGGGGAGCCGGGCTCCCTCGCAGGCCCTGTTGCTTCATTTACAGCCACGGGGAAGTCGGGTTGGGTTCAGTTTGAATTCCTTCCTGTTCAATCCGTTGCACCTCTGTTTTCCCGACCTGGGATTGGGAGCACTTAAGCTGAAACACTCATTTTCAGTTTAACCACGGCTTAGGAGCGCTTTTCCCGGAATAGCTGGGAAAATGTTAAAAGGAGTTTGAAGGTGAATAGAAAAATAACTAAACAAGAACGCCTGATTGTGAAGCCTTCTCGTCGTCCTTTTGAGCAGGACCTAAGGATCTTAAAGGGAAGGAGAGCAAAACTCTTGAGGAATTTTCCCGAGAGGCAGCTGTGTCAGCAGCTCTGCGGGCTGGGTGCTGTGGGAGGAGCACTTTCGTTTTGATTATCTGGGAAAGCTTTGCTCCAAGGATATTAGTTTGCATATGAGTAAGACGAACTTTGTTTTTCTGCTCGCTTGCCACTCCTGTTCCTGGGGTGGCATTTTGGGACAGAGCCCCTCAGAGATGGCAACAGCGGCACTTTCCCTTCTGGGAGGTGCTGTCGTTGTGCAGCGAGCAGTGACGCGGCGGATCAATTAATTAGGAACTTTGGGATGTTGCTCATCTCCACGCGTGTGGAGGAAAGGTCTGTCTGTGTCAGCACAGGGAAGGGTTCGGTTTTTATTGGGTGAGTCTTTAACGAGGGGGATCGTAGTAGCCTTGTGTGCATGCCGGGGGCTGGGACGTGCATGCACCCTGCCTCTCTGGTTCCTGTGTTTCCACCCAAAGGTCATTCTAGAAGCTTAAGCGTGTGGAGCCTGCAGTTCCTTTTAAGGAGATGTGCACGCACTGGTGCAGACCTCCTCCCTTTTATTCCAGTAATCGTGTGCATTGTCACTTGATTGAAGTCCTGGAACGGTTTGATTTGAATCTGTACGAAGGAGTCTCTGAGTTTGGAAAACGGAAACCTCCAGTCACATTCCTCCCCCGTGGGGCCCCACGCGGCACGTGGCCTGGCGGCGGGCAGAAGTAGTCGCGGTCATTTCATGTGGCCAGGGCAGGCTCACCACGAACGACTGGAAAGCTCTTCTGTGACAAAAACACTTTGAAAATGAATATAGAGGCCCGAAGGAAAATATTAAATTTGATATTAATCTGAAAGATACTTTAATGCCAAATGGGGTGAAAGGGGGAGCTGGTATGTCTCATCTCTGGATCTGGGGGAAAGCATTTGACTAGAGTGTCCGAGGAGGAGCGGGCTAAGGACTGTCCTTTAGCCCTGAGGGAGGCAGCCAGCCCCTCGCCTGTGCAGGTGGGGTGTGAAAGAGCCAGCAGCTTACCCAGGTGTGAGCCCCGCCTGGCGCCGACGATGTAGCCTGGAGTGTGAATACCCCTCAGTCAGTATCTATTGACTCTCTGAGTAATTAGACCCAGAATGTGGGCCTCTGGACGGCCTCGCCAGAACCCCTCCTGGGTGGTGGTGGCAGTTGGCATTGCTTTCCTTGCACTTCGATAGTGAGCATTTACACTGTTACTGAATCTTGGATTTGGGACCTGCAGAGGACCTTGAATTTGCTGAGTGCCTGCTGTGTACCAGGCACTGGTCTAAGTAGATGCTGCTTGTGTGAATCCAGAAACGCTCTAGCCCTGAGTAGTAACAGAAGAAAGTCATCTACTTGCATTTCCTGAACTACTGGGCTTATTAAAAAAGAGAGGATGATGGCACGATCAGATTTCCCCCCCTTTTTTTGTTACTGGCTGGTAGCCGACTCACCAGCCACCCGGAACCATCACCTCTCGTCTCGTGTGTGTTGCTTTGGGCCCTCAGGTTCAGCTCCAGCACGCTCGCCTGATGGCCAGTGGTCTGCTCGCATTTGTGGCCCTGATCGTACTTTGGACTTAATTGGGGGGTCGAAGCATATTCTTGTAACCCCTGAGCGGGAATTCAGCATCCTTCAACATTTGGGTGATTTTGCCACCTGCTGCGTTTGACAGACGTGTTAACGGCCGGTGCGATCCTGCACAGCAGTGCAGCCCACTGTTTTCTGGGCATCATTCACGTTTGTTAGTGGACTCTCTCCTCGTCCTCCATTGACAGCGGTGAGAAGACGAGATTCCAGTGATTTCCACATGACTGCGCTCTCTGGGAGTGGTGAGCCCCCCGGGCCCAGTGCCAGGAAGGCCACATGGCTGTCAGACCCCCCATGTCTTGGTTTGCTCGCATGTTCTTCTCCTGTCTGCGGGACTCTGACGCTCCGTTCCTGGTACACGTTGTGGGCGGTTTACCAGCATCCTGATCTCAGGCCCCACAGGACCGCGGCTGCCCTGGGATCTCCCGGAGTTGTGATAGAGTCCTGCCCTCCGAGGAAATATCTGCTCTCTGGTGTGGACGTCCAGTTCTGCTTGATGTTCCGTGACTGCGGGGAGCCCTGGCTCCAGGTCAAGAGTTGGGCCCTCTGCCTCGAGCAAGGAGGCTGGGCGGAGGCTGGGTGTTCAGGTGTCACTGAGGGCGTCATTTCAGACGAGATGCGAGTTCGTGCTAGAACACATTCTGAGAGCGCATGAAAGGTCGTTTTGCCCATCATGTCAAGGCCGTGTGGACAGAAGAGAGGGTCCTGAGTGGGGTGCAGACAGGCTGCCATTTCCATTGGAACCCTGGCTTGACCTGCCGCCCCTTCCCTCGCTGGTCAGTGGAGGACACATGTGCTTTGGTGGTGGCGAGAGGTCCCGTGCTGGGAAGGAAGGACATCCACCTGTCCTCAGAGACGGGGATGGCAGACAGCCGTCAGAGCCATCTGGGTTCAGCAAGGATTTCCAAGCGTGCTCCGAGTCTGCAGTAATGCCTGTACGGTGGAGAAGCTGACCGTCACAGCAGAGTCCTGTCCTGGACCGCGGGACAAGGATGCATCTGGTCGGGCCAGAGGGCCGGTGGTCAGGTCGTGGGATCATCAGCAGGCTGGTGTTGATGGGGACTGGGGTGTGTGTTTTATCCGTAGTAGTATTGGAACGGGACACACTTGTCTACCTCCAGGTATGGTGTGTTTCTGAGTAAGCGAGTTCTCAGGTTGAAAGAACACAGATGTGTGCAAGCATGCATGTGCATACACACACGCACACGTGCATACACACACATGCGCCACACACACATGGAGAGCCATCTACCCTCCATGAGGCCTTGGCAGTCAGCTCGTCTGTGGCTCTTGGGCTCTCAGTCTGCCATGGGCTGTGGCCGCTCCTGTCTCCAGAGGGTCCCTGTGGGGGTGGATTTTCACATCAGGCCCCTCTGCACAGAAGAGGCTTGTTCCAGACATCAAGTGCACGTGGGCAAGGATGTGTGCCTGAAGCAGGAACGTGTCGCCCCTGTGTGTCTGCTGAGAAAGTCACGCCCCTTTATAACTCAGCATGACTCAGACTGTCTTCCTGAAGTTTCTCCTTCCACGGCCGCTTCTCCGTAAGTGTCTGTCCACATTGGAGCTACAAGTCCCCCTTAGCTCCTGGAGTTACTGTTTGAAACGTCCTGAGAGAACAGAGCTGGGCGCGTGGGGAGCCGCGGTGTGAGCAGTGTGCCCGGGAAAACCCGTCTGCGAGTAGGGATGTCCTTTCAGAGGAATAGCTGGAAGATGCCTTGGGACGGGAAGGTGAGTGAGAGCTCATCTCCTCAGAAGTAAAATGATACTTTCCGTTGCTTTCCTCGTGAAGCTGGCTTTCCAGAGCGTGACGTTGAAAGAACCATCCTGCCAGATTGCAAGACTGGACCAACATGTTCTTATGAAAGGGACCTCCTTGTATTAAAAAAAAAAAAAAAAGAAGAGGATTATTCTGCAGTGGTTCTGTACTCGAGGCCCCGTCAGAGGGGGGCCTGCGCGTCATCCCTAAGGCATGGGGTTCCTCCTGTTCTGGTTTGAAAGGTTTCCGTCACCCGTTTGTTTAGTGCCTTTTCTCGAGTACAGTTTCCTTGAAGTGATTTAAGAACTAATTTGAGGAAACTGCCATCACCTAAGAAAGCACATATGGTACATTTATCAAAAAGGGTTCAGTGTAAGGAGAGAAAGCTTAAAATTGTTTACAAACCATGTGGCTGCTTATGGAGAACTTTCTAGAAAGGGGGTTCTGACCTGCAAGGCACTTCGGCCGACATTTTTTCTTTGCCACATACACGTGGTGTCATGAGTGCTCAGCCGTGATCCCGAAGCATAGCCGTCTTTCCTCTGCTGTGTGCCGTGTCCTCCTGGAGGGCTTCTCCACCTTCTCATGGGCCCTGTCAGCTTCGTTGAGTGGAGTGACGAACGCGGGGCACGAGGCGGTGTTTTCCCGTGCTGTGGCTTCCGCCGTCGCGCAAGAAACCGGCAGGGCCGTGCGTGGCCTGCCACGCCCCCAGCGCTCTGTCACCGGGAATACTGATGCGGCACTCCAACTTTGGAAATATAAGAACACGACTCAGACTAAATGTGGAACAGGAGTCCAGCGCGGCGTTACAATACGTGTGTGTGACTAGCTCGGTAACGCGATTTTCAGTGCAGAGCCGAGACGCCGACCGTGTTTGTAGTTAGAACTGGAGTCACGAACTCCCCACGGTGAACTGGTCAATGGTGCCCTTTGATGCATGAAATGAGTAAATATGCAGGGGTGCACTTAAACCCAGTCCTTGGTTCCGAGGGTCAGGGTTTGACGGTATGTCCCAGTGAAAATGTGCTGCTCGCACGTTCCCGGGGAGCCAGGGCTGCGGGCAGCCACCTGGACGTAGGATCTGCGCTGCGTGCATGGTGAGAGCCCCAAGGCCTTCGGGGGGCTCCTGCTTCAGTGGGAGGGTGGTGCCCGGGGAGGCCACATGGGGCTCTCTCTGTCTAGAGAACACACCGGTTTAGTGGCTCAGCACCGGACATCTCACACTTGGACTGTGTGGGTGACCAGCTTGTTCTTCGTTATTTGTGGGTGAAGAGAGGCGCGAGTTTTGGGCCTTCTGTTGAGGAAGGTCCCAAATGTGCTGCTGCTCCTCCTGCAGCCGCAATCCAGATTTCCCTCAACAGGCCGGCTGCTCGGAACCTGGGGTTTGGGCAGGCGGGACAGATTCTCTTGAGCAGTTTTAGGCGCCCAGGGAGTCTGGGGAGGGGCGGAAGCTCAAGTGAGCTTCTCCTGTTTGCCGGGAGCTGACTCCGCAGAGGAGAGGGGAGGCACGCTGTCCTTATCTGGGGGGACAGTGCTTGTTCCTTAGGGAAAGAGGGGGTTTCTTGGCGTCTCAGATTGATGGGACCTGCCTTCCTCCTTGAGCAAGAGGCAGCCACAAGCCCCTTATGCGCCGGGAAATAGGGGGGTACAGGTGGCCGGGGGTTATCAGTCGTACTTATTTTTCTTTCCTCCCTAAAGCCCCAGTACGTGGTTGTATATCCTAGTTGTAGGTCATTCTGGTTCTTCTTTTTGGGATGCTGCCGCAGCATGGCTTGACAAGCAGTGCCAGGCCTGCGCCAAGGATCCCGAACCCACCAACCTGGGCCGCTGAAACGGAGCGTGCGAGCTTAACCACGCGGCCACGGGGCCGGCCCCAGTCGTACTTATTAAGTAATGTAACAATAGCTCATTCAGATAAATGAGTTGGAAACACAGACTTTGGAGAAAGTGTGTTTTGTTTTTCCTGTACCTAGTTAATTCAGTGGGCGAGCCGCATGCACGTTTGGCTCTCTTCTATCCCCAGAGGTCTGTGCTCAGGAGAACCGTCTTGCATCGTAGGTGTAGCAGTGTGGTGTCGTGCGACAGACTTGTGCCGACCCCTGTGTCCTGTGTGTTGAACAGTGAATTTACGGGTAACCATCCCTTTCACCAAATGGGCGTTTACATCGTTGGTTTCAGTAAACTCTAACACCTGAGTAATTTTCTTGACCCAGGTTGTCTCTAAGTTGGATGTCACAGTCCCTGAGAACACAGGAGCGGGCCCCCAGGTCTGTGGCCTGCTCACCCTGCTCTGGCCAGGCACATCTGCTCGCAGCACCTGCACTGAACAAATCCGAGAAAGGGGATCTGGACTGTGCTGCTGTGTGCTTGGAGGGGGGAAGGAAAAGAGGGACAGGAAAGTGACGGTGGGGACAGAATGGACACACCATCAGAGTGCACACCGCCCACCGTCCTGACGTTAATTTTCAGCGTGGACCTAGCTGGAACCCATGGATGATTCATCGACTACATCTGGATCAGTGTCATGGTCTTGGGGATGTTGGAAAATATTCGCAGGCACTGGTGTGACTGCTGTTGTCTCTGAGTGCCCCAGGACATTAGAGTGCCACACTTGATTGCTGAATAATCCAGCCGGGGCTGAGGCAGAGAGATCCCATGTCAAGTTCAGTATCTTTCCTCTCCAGGGACTCAGGGGGTGGGTCTAGGAGCTTTGAAATTCAAAAACCTGCTTCGTTGTATTTTATATTAACGTTTATCGAAAGCAGTTGCTGGATAAGATACTTGGCTTAGAAAAAATACTCCGTTCCTCATTTCTGCAAGATCATTCAGGGTCTCTTCAGGTGTGGTGTTTTCCTAATTTGCGTCGCTGAATAACACAATAGCTTTATTGTGGGGAGTTAAAGTGGAATTTTGCTTGTTTATCCTTTTTTGTTCCTTGCAGGAAAAGTATAGATGGCCTTTTATCTTCAAAACTTAGAGCTTGCAGAGATGTGTCATTAAGTGAGCTTGGAAATATATTTTTAGACAGGCGGTGCAGGATAAATCCTGGGGCAACGTGACATCATGTTCTTGTCAAGAATTGCTCTTTGTAAACGCTCTCTGATAGATCACTCTCCTTAAGAGGCTGAGCTATCAGCTGCTTTCAAAGGTGCTGCCTGTGTTCCCGATAAACTGGGTCATGTTACAGTAGTTATTGGCAGTCATGGAGCTGGAAAATTTAAACTGGTTATAGTGTCTGTGCTTTACATAGCAATGCATTTTGGGAAGAGAGGTCCTTTTATAATTTTGATCTTCTTAAAGTATTGATTGGTGTTTGTACAATGGCAGACAAAATGTTATGTAAATCCTTGCATGATATGCCTTTCAAGAGTCCTACCAAAATATATCAGGGTATCTTTACAGAAAATGTTTGTGAGTGGTTGCTTAGAATTCAGTGAAATTGATTATTGAAGTGTTTATTCTTCCCCGAGTGTTCTTAATGAGGGGATTTCTGGGGCTGACTTGTGTGCTAAACTGCACTGCCTCGGAAGGTAATGTGTAACTGGACGTTTCATGGCTTACTGAACATAATTCTCTCTCTTTGTATTCTTGGGCACAGTTCTTTCTTTGATTTGATGGTGGGGACTTCTAGGCTCTTTGACAAAAAGCATAGAAGAGAGAGATAACGTTGGATAGGTATTAATTACAGTCTGTTTTCTTATACTGGAAGGGAAATGTTGGTTTTAGGTAAGACGCTGGAAAACAGGTCACTGTGTGTAGGTTGGGGGCAGATGTTGTCCTTTACTGTTGGTTTAGGTGGAAGAAAATACAGCTTATTTGTAGGAGTGAATTTCAGTTGAAATATATTTTACAGTCAACTAGTGCACATTCTGAAAGGGTGTGTCCGGTAGACCAGGGACAGTTACCGAGTGAGAAAATATAGTGAGTTTCTGCACAGCATTGTTTTGTTTTCACTGCTGATAATTTCTAAAAGGAAATTTAAAAATTTTTATATTAGACACTGAATTGGTGACGGTTTCTAATTGGTGACTTTTGAGTTTAGGCTCAGTAAACACCGATAAGCCGCTTTCAAATGGGATTTTTCCCTGTAGTTTATCGAAGGCCCTCTAATTTTCCATGTTTGTCTTAAAAATAGAAATGTATGCGTCTTCATTTTCTCCGGTGCCCCAAGTTGTCAGCGTTCCTGAGTTACTCCAAACGCTGGCTTGCATCGTCTTGCTGCAGGATATAAGGAGTCAAAGTAGAAACTGAACTGCTTTTGTGGGTCATGTAACGAAGAGTGAGCGATTTGTCCTCTTTTTGGACAAAGGTGAGTGCCCCTCCGTGAGGACAGACTGCATCCGAGCCGCCCGGTTTGGGGGGATGAAGTTCTGAGCTCCTGGAAATGGGGCTTTTAATGGAAACGATGACAAGGTCATTAACTACACTTGCCCTGCTGGCTGCTCCAGGAAGCTGGCTTTGCTGCCAGGTCCCAGCTCTTTGTGGCCGACCAGGGGCTCCAGCAGGACAGTTATCTGCTGAGAATTACAGGCCAAGCTCTGGCTCCTGTTCCTTTTATTTTCCTTCCAGTTTTAAGTTTACTTTTTTAAGGACAAAATAGACTGCTAAAATCACTACTTAATATAAGACTTGGGAGATAGTAATTAACAGGTAACAGTAATGCATTTACTTTGGAGAGCAAAAGAAAAAGTAGAAAGATGCTTTTTTCCCTTGGATATAAAAAAAATCCACCTCCCGCCCTTTCTCTTCCCATGGACGCCTCTTTATTAAAGTCTCCACCACCGCTTTGGATTTCTCAGGATATGTTATTAATGGCTGGAGAAGGAGGATTCCCACATCGTCCCTCCTTTATCCTTGGACTTTTCTGAATGTGGTCAATAACTATATTGTGTGTTCATCTGGTTTTTTTTGGTCCCCTGTAAGGTGGGATTTGACCACCAATCTTTGTATTTTAGTTGAAGGACAGCTTATATATTAATGTTAATTTATATTTCTTCTGCAAATATATTGGTGTACCATCTTTACTCTTAACAAATGTTCTATTTGTACTTTCTGTCTGGGGGTGAAGATGGAAACACTCACTCATCTCCTGAACTAGGAATTTATTTGGGGTTTCGACAGATTGTGGTAAACAGCTTCATAAAGGTAACCTACTTGCAGAGTAACATTTAGGTCATCTGGGCATTCTTGCTGTAAATGGAGTGATGGTTCTAAAGCTGTGGTCTGGGGTACAGAATCGAAGTGGGTCTTGCTTCAGTGGTCATGGAGTTTGCATAATAAAACCTTCTTATGGACAGTTAGTTCCATTTGGGGACTAACGTGTTGGCACTTGCTTTGATTTATTTGGAGGTGCTAAATAATTTAAAGGAGACCTGTGCTTAAGAAAATGGAACTTTGTCACTGTGGTGTGCACGGTTCGTTCCCATTGACTCGTGCTCGGAACAAAGCGTATTGGAGACACCTTTAAAATGAGTTTTTGGCAGAAACGTCTGAGCACATTGTTCTTTGGCTGCTTGGAAATAAGGCCCGCGGGAGGCGCTTGTGTGTTCCTCCCGCCTGGGACTGTGGGTTTGTGTCCTTTTCCCCTAGTGGGCGAGGTGGGTGGGGTGTCTTGTGAATGCTGCCGATTCTGGTTGCCGTTCCTTCATTTTTTCTTATTAGGGTGGAAATGCAGTTTGCTCATAATGGATTATTGATTGGTCTGAGCGAGGCGGCCTCCAGGCCTTGTCATCCGTGGTCCTTACTCTGCCAGCAGTGAATGCGCCACTTCACGGAGCCACTGGGACCCTGGTCTGGGGACTATAAGCCTGGAATTGTTAATCTCGGGCAGATTGGTGTGTGGGGAGAGGAACTCCTCATTGTTGTTATGGAATTTCTCCCCATTTGTTCGGAGAATAGGCTTTTTGTCTCAGCAGTAGATAAGCTGGAGCAGGATGTTAATGATGTATTTTAATTCGTGGCTCATAATACTACAGTGTAACTAGTAAAGCCCATTTCATTGTCTGCAGGGGAACAAACGGGCAGTGTGCTCCGCGGGCTGGGCCCAGCACCCACGGGCCTGGGTTTCTGGGCAGGCCCTGCAGCAGTGGGCAGAAGTGACTGCTTGATGGAGTCACTTCAGAAGCGGCCGCCAGCCGGGCTGCAGGCTCGCCCTTCTTGTGTTACAACTTGCCAGTTTGGAGCCTGACAGCCCTGCAGCTATCCCGAACGTTCTGTCTGCTGGGAGCTGTTTTCTTTGTAAGGGCATCTTCCCTGCCTCACCGAGTCTTCAGGTTTCACAAATTCTCCTGTTACGGGAGCTCCGCATGCCGGATGCTGACCCTCCGGAACCCCACGGTCCCCCAGAAAGTGACCGGACGGAGAGAGAAGGACGAGTGACCCCACGGCATTGAGGAAGCCAAAGCTGTGTCTGAGTACCGTGCTGTGGGTAATTAATGAGCCCAAACTGCAGAAACCCCAGCGCGAGGGTCATCTGAAAAACAGCGCAAGCTTCGGTTTTGCTTCCCGAAACTGAAAAACTCTAAACTTGGGGCTGGAAGTGCCACTTCCAGGCTCCCAGCTGCCGCCTCAGGCCTCTGGTGTGGACTGGTCTGGTTTGGGTCAGGTTAAGGAAACTCAGAGTCGCTTTCTTCTGCAGATAACTGTGAGTGTTAGAAGTTACTGGAAAGCTAGCCTTCCCATTCCTTTTTCAGGACCAGATTTTGATAGAATGGACTTTGCTAGTTTTGGGGAGATCAATGCCAGACCGTTGGGCTTTTGCTTTGTGTTGGTTTAACTCACAGGGCAGACGATGGCAAGATTTCCTGTAGATTCAGAGACTTGCTTCCTATTTAAAAATAGAGGATATTTTACCTTCTTCCCCTGATAACGCTGTATTTTACTGGTCAGAAAGTGATTGTTTAAAACATGGAAGACAAACTCAGCAGCGTTGCTGGTCTTTTGCTGGGGAAGGGATGCATGGGACCCCCGTGAATGCCCACGTCCGCGGGCGCCTTCACTCCGGCTGGTGATAGGGACTTGCCCCCGTCTGCTGGAAGGCCGGGACTGGAACTTGGGTGGCCTCCCTGAGTGTCTCTGGGCAAGCCTCGGAAACCTCAGCAAGCAATCTCTTGAAATAAAATACTGCTTTTCCTTTGAACAGTTTCATATTGTTCAGACAATTCTTCTTTCTTTGAATTTTGAAAACTAGAACGAACAAAAGGTAAATTTCTCAAACTGCATTCCTTAGGGGCCCCCTGAGCTTCCTTGGGGCCCGGAGAGGGGGAGGGGTGAGTGGGAGCGGGGAGGGGGCTCCAGGCTCCACCAGAGCCACTCCGCTTTCAGTTGTGTTACTGACTGGAGTGGCAAGGGGGGAGTTATTGTTTTAACTTCTTTTGTGAAAAATTTCTAAAATCCATACAAATGGAAGAGTAATGAACATACAGATACACCCACCATCTAGGTCCAGCAGTTGTTAACACTTTGATATATTTGCCTTCTTTCTTTTTTTGTGAACTACCTCGAAAATATTTCATCACACATCTCCAAAAAATAAGAACATTCTCCTACGTTACCAAGCTAGCAAAAGCGACAGTAGTTGCCAGACAGGATCTCACATCCCCTCCATGTTACAGTTTACGTTCTATAAAGAGTCCTGGGGCTGAGCGTGCTGGACTTGTCTGCTGTGCATGGTGATAGCTGCAGTGGCAGTAAATGACCTGTTGAAGGGAACCTGTGAGGGTCCAGTGAATATTTAACGATTTCTCATTTAGCATCCTAAGCTGTTAGTTTGTCCTTTTCAGTTTATTAAACCAAATATTGTCACTGCCAGTGACTAGGTATCTTTGGGTACTGTGTTGACATTTCATTAATTTATTCAACAATTAATTAATAATAATCCCTAACATATATTGACCATTCACTGCATGGTAAACATTGTACATTGCATACATTAACTTACACCTCACAAAAATGCTATAATGAAGGTTTCATTACCATCATTTACATTTTAAAGATGAAGAAATGGACTGGGGAAGAGAGACATTAAGACACTTGCTCAAGGTCACACAGCTGACCTGAGTGAGTGGCAGAACTGGGTTTTGATCTCGGGTAGCCTGATCTCAAAGCTAATGGCCTAGACCCCCTCTCACAGTGCTGTGATGTTCACTCTGTGGTTGGCTCTCTGCCAGTGTTGGTGATGGAATGGGGAGAAAGCTTGTTATTTTGTGAGCCCGTCCTCACAAAATATGGCATCTGACATGAGTGACTGATGAAAGAAGCAGTAATAGTAACACGTGCAGACGCTTGCTCGGACAGGCCCAGGGCCATGCAGAGTGCTGGGACAGAGTGCTCAGTCACATGGCTAAGGGGGGCAGGGAAGGCCCTCAGAGAGGTCGTACCTGAGAAGGTGGGCGGAAGGTGGGGTGGGAGGATGGTGAGATGTGCGTCTAGCTGGGGTGTGGAGTAGGTCATAGGCTGGGGGAGTCTGGGGACATGTGTCCCCAGCGCAGGGGGTCAGGCCCTTACAAGCCCAGCTAGGGAGTCTGGGCCTCATCTCAAGGGTGGGTTGAAGTCCCGGAGAGACCACCCAGATCTGCCGATTTTGGCTTGAGATTTTGGGGGGGGGGTGCGTGGATTCAAGAGTGAATTGGGGGTACGGCCACCAGGATGCTGGGTTGGTGTTGGATGTGGGTGACAGGGCGATGAGAGAGCTGGGAAGCCCATCGTGTTTCCTGGTGGGTCCTCAGGCATGGGGACTTGCTCTAACCCTTAGGGTTCTGCCCACACCATCCCAGACGAGGCTTGCCTCCCTGGGAAGACCTAGACACCTTCTGCCAGTGCAGGTCATCACTTCCCTCCCTGCCCTTCCGGAAGCTTCCACCTGCCCTGCTGGTGCACTGCCAGTGTGTTGTGTTCTGTGTTTACATCTTGTTTCCCTTTCTGGCTTCTGGGTTCCTCGAAGCTAAGCCTGTGTCTTGCATATCTTTGAGTTGTTCCACTCCCACCAGTCGCCTGGCGCCCAGCAGGCTCTCAGGAATTGTGATGCCACCCTTGTTCAGTCTGGCCCGCCGCTTGAACCATGGGGCTTCTGCGGTGAGGAGCGTCATGGCAGGGGCTCCAGGCCACTGATGGGGGCTGTAGTCGCCCACGCTGGTTCTGGGTAGATCCTTTGGCTGCGTTAGGGAGCTTCTCCTTCCGGGTGTAGGCCTGGGATCCTAGTTCTGCAGGGCCTGCTCCTAAAGGCGTTCCTGTGGGCAGGTGAGGTAACCCCATCTGTGGCCCTGGGCCTGGGGGACCTGTTGCAGTGCACCATCAGGGTGTGGCAGGAAGTGACTTCTCAGCCCCCAGGATGCTCACTACAGAAGTGATTTCTTGGTTGGAACATTTACCCACAGGTTAAGTTGATCCCAAATCCAGTGAGTGTAGCCGTGTTGGGGAAGTTGGGGACTTCCTTTCAGCTGTGCTCCACGGTAAGCCGAGAAAGGATCTCTGAGTACGGCAGCAGCCTCACTTCTGTGCATTGAGACCTAGCACTTTAGCTATTTATGTGTTCACGTGGTTATTTTTTAAAGTTTAGCTACATATTTTATTTTCAAAACCTTTATATTTCGTCCTCTTAAATCTCTCCCCATCTCCATTGTAATGCATTTTTTATGAATACACATTTCTGTTTTCTTTAATAAACATTTTAGTTTTTCTTATTTTTTATGAATGTGGTAGAATTACCTAACTTTTTCAAAATGAAATTTATTTTGAAAATGATATAAGGCATTTTTAAAAAGTAGCGGCAAACTGTTCATCACAGCTGTAGAGAAACACACACATACACACAGAGGGAGAGAGCCACTGGAAATCTATTTTAAAACCCTAATCAGCAAGACATTTTTATACCTAAACAATTAAATTACAGTCTTGTCTGGCAAGTTCCCAATTACAGCCTTGGAAAAAGTTTATAAGACAACAACAACACAACTGTGATTCATGGCGGGCAAACTTTGTGTTCACAGGGGCCGTGCTCTGTGTCCCCATGTGGGTTGACATGTGGCTGTATGTTGGCTCATGTCGTCTCCTCCGCCCCCTCCTCTCCTGATGTTTGTGTTGCAGGCAGACTTTCTTTAATCACTCCGGTCTGGGTAAAAAGCTAGCATTTATTTACCCGTTTTATAAAGCTAGTTATCTTTAGGTTAGTGTGTTTTAGGAGAAGTTGGAACACCAGCTCGCATTTGGCGCGCGGTGGCTTGTGTGCGAGAGTGAGAGAGGCAGCCCAGGACTGAAGTGCATTCAGCTGGAGCCAGGGACTATATTGCTCTGTCCCGTGGTGGGGTTCCAACGCGGACCACGCCCCATGGGGACCAGAAGTCCTGCTGAGAAACGGGCTGAGACCCTCCCAGCTCACAGAGGCTGGTGGGCTTTTTTAAACCAGGAGGGCAGAGCCCGGAGTGCCAGGAGGGCCGCTGACGTCCCGTGAGCTTTCTAACTGGTGCGCTGCCCACCGTGCATTTTTAAGTTGGAAGTTCTGATGACAGCATTCCTGTTCTTTTTTGGAAACAAAGTGATGACCCTGTCTTAAATAGCGGCTTTTGCCTGCAGCTAAAAAGAATCACAAAGATTGGTTGATTTGGCCACTGACTGAGGAGAGCCCGTTGCAGGAAATTAACTTTTTGACTGTTTCTTTAAAGGTTTGCAAGAAACTCCATTGGCCCACTGTGGGCAGGAGGAAGGGGGCCACGCGCGGACCTTGTAAAAGTGGAGCCACTTTTGTGGATGTTATGATTTCCTTAGGATAATGGTAATTGGGATTAAATAGTCATTACCATTATAGTAGTTTTTCCATTTCTACATTTATATATTTTCCTCTCCAGAATATTTTTAAGTTCTTTAAAAATGCATCCCATGCAACTCTCACAGGGACTTAGTTCTCCAGGATGGGGGTGGTGGAGAGGAAGTGGAAACAAAAGAGAAAGAAGAGCTTGTCTGCTGATTGCAGGCCCTGTTAATGCCCCAACTTGAGAATTTTCCTGTAAATTGCAGGGCCTTGCTGCCTTTGGGTAAAGCTTTCAAGCTAGTTTTGTAGGACGCCCAAGTAAGAAATGAAAACTATGTTCTCTAGTCTTTGGGCTTCTTGAGGGAAAGTGTCCAGGCTTTGGGGTGTTGGGGAATCAGAAGCTTTAAACATCAAGGCTGTAGTGAGGAAATGGGAGTGGGAATTCTCAGCAAACAAGGATGGCGGCGCGAAGGAAGCCTTTGTAAATGTGCAGAAGAGTCTGAGGCCCCCCATGGAAAGAAGAGGGGGCAGCATGGTCATGTCCTGTTGCACCCACGGCGTGCCTGGATGCTGGAGGTGGCCTGGGACCACCCGAGCTGGTTCCTTCCTCCTCTGCACTCACATCTAATCCTCTTTGCATTCACTCTGGGCCTGTGGGTCTGTACGGCAGGATGCTGCCTGGTGTGAGAAGCGAGGCCCCCACTGGGCGGCGTTTCATTGCTCCTGGACTGTCCACTCTGTGTGTTACAGGGGATCTGAGTGGCGTTCCGAGGAGGTGCTTGCAGGAGGTGCTGTTGAGATGTGGCTTCCTCATGTCGTGTCCTCTCAGCACCTGGCAGATGAGGAGATGTGCCCAGGATGTGAAGGATGCCCCTTGCAAGCCACATGGCTGGTTAACAGGGACCAGGGCTACTAGGGTCCACTCTGCAGCATCAGTGCTGGCTGAGACCCCAAGACCTGGCCCACCTGGGTGGCACAGAGGCGGGGTCTCCATGTACAGACCCCTGGAGTGGCAGCTTGGCTTTGAAAGCCTCTGACTTTCACTGGCTCCTGGAAGTGCTGAAAACAGCAGGGTGTAGCAAGGAAGGAAGGAACAAACTGGCACAGAGTGCGCATTTTTATGATTCAGAGTCTTCTCACTGAAAAATTCACTTTTATTTCCAGGTGCATTTGTGGGTCACTTCTTATGATCCTTAACTAGTTGAATGCTCGTACTTTGTGAATCCTCATGGCTGGTTTTTGGCTGTTTGATCCTCCTGAATTGGAGAACTGTCTGACATTTAACATCCTTTATGAACCGACTTAGACAGGTCCAGTGGAGTGGAGTCTGTAAAATTATTTCAGAGCCACCAATTTCCACTGTTTTTTTTTCTCTGTAAACTTATTCCTATATGGTTCTTTAACTCCTACGATTTTTATACCCAGATTAGGTCACTAAATTCAATATAAATAGTGTGTTTCATTCATACTTTACATATTACATAACGTTCAACATTTGGGGGATGAAATAAGTCCTGGGATAGAAGGGGATACATGCCAATCATTTGCCTTATAAATCATCATAAATAATACACAGCTGTCCAGAACTTGTGCCAAGACCGAAACAGCTCGAAAAGATAATTGAAATTAGTTTAAATTATCATTAAGAGGTGTTCTTGGTAACCACGATGGTTTATCCAGTTTTAGGTGGCGTTTTCATTAATGGAGACCTGGAGTTTGGGGCTCCTCTTGTCAGGAGGTACTGTGTGCACCTGTTAGTGTAAGAGCAACCCCTGATGGCCGCTCCGCCGCCTGTCGGTTTCTTCAGGTGCCGGGGAAACTTGCGAGCACAGGGCTTTCTCCAAAGAGGTTTGAGAATCCGTAACTGAAAGGAGATTTCTGCCTGTTCCTATGTGGGTCTGTGGGAGGAGGTGGTGTGGAGAGAGCACTGTGTCATCTTTTCAGAAAGTGTCCGTCAGGGATGGCGTCTGCACTCTCGTGGGGAAGTGGAGGAACAAGTGTAATGCGCTCAGAATCCCCACTCCTTGGGGACGTTTGGGTGGACACCCCTCGTCCCTCTGTCCTGTCCTCAGTGTGCTTTTCTGTGTCTGCTCTGGTGAAAACGTGGCGGGGCGGACAACCCAGAGTAAACAAGGAGTCCCTGTTCCGCTTCTTTGGGGAGAGAGCTTCATCTTTGAACAAAAATTTGTAAAAACACGGCTTCTTTTCTACCTCTTAACAGTTTTTGTTTTTTTTAAAGAAAATCTGCCCATCTGGGGGCCTCTCTGTGCAAACCTGGAGCCTCCCCAGCAGGGAGACCCTCACAGTCATGATTTCGAGTACTTCTGTG
Source organism: Equus przewalskii (assembly GCF_037783145.1). Lineage (NCBI taxonomy): Eukaryota > Metazoa > Chordata > Mammalia > Perissodactyla > Equidae > Equus > Equus przewalskii. The sequence continues at coordinate 91,482,140 of NC_091837.1, read as the reverse complement.
TTGAGGGGAGAAGGAGAAACAGACCTGTCCCCAGGAGCTGTGGGCAGCCCTCCCGCCCTTTCTAAGCCGTCAGGACACTGTCCTGAAAGACGCCGTATCTCTCACATCCTTTCCAATCGGCTCTGTTTTGTTTATACTCTACTTATCACAAGTCAGATGGAAATTCCTTTTTTTGCTGTACGTAGCTGCTTTCGGTGTGCTGTCTCGGCCCCTTGGGTGGCATACAGGCGTTCATGCTGGCTTTCTCGGGGCGTGGACGGTCACCCGCTGTGTGTCAGGCACAGCTCCTGGCGCCGCCTCGTCCAGCTCGCCTTTGCTGGTGCACAGGGTGCTGGAAGCACCCAGGCCCCTGGAGGAGCCACTCACACCAGGCCTGCCCCTTGTTCTCTGAGGGTGGGAAGGACATGAAAGTGGCAGTGACCACACAGTGTGACTGACACCTGCTGTCATCGGGGAGCTCAGGGTGCTGCTTCTGCCCTTCGTTGCCTCGCCTTGACTGAATCATCTACATTCTTAACCAAAGACCCGTTTCCGTAACATCTGAACACAGAGGTACATTTGTGAAGCGCCCATCACAATTGTCACCTGCGTTTGCGGCTCACTCGCTCTTGGCACAGCCTCCGCCTCCGTGGTCTTCACTCCCCTCCTCCCCATCCCGAGTCTTTGTTTCGCCTTCCCACACGCTGTCCTTGTTCTGTGGCCTGCCTTTGTCACCCTCCCACGAACTCTCTCATGACAGTCTTTCCCTGAAGAACTGGTATCTTTTTATTAAAAAAAATTATTTTAGTGCAGTCATTTACAATAATTTAGCACACAGTTATCAATAATTTGTCGTTTGCTTATTGATCTTTTAACGGAAGTGGCTGCCTGTACGTCTATTTAAACGTTTGTTGGCGTCTCTTTTATGTGGACTGGATTGAGATTTTTCAGCAGGAGCGGCCGGTCCCCATCCCTGGATGTTACTGGGTCCCTGTTTCCTCGGAAGCCTCGTTCCTAAGATGGTGTCTTTTCTGTTTCAGGGGCTCGCTGTGTCTGCCATGCTCTCCAGGTAGGAGATGCACGTCGCCGTGGCAGGAACCACTCTGCAGCTGGGATGCAGAAGACTTATCTGAAAATGGAGAGATAAGACCTTGTCCAGCAGGCCTGCCTGGTGAGAGCGAGCCGAGCCCGCCCCTGCCGGGCGAGCCCTTGTCCTGGAGATGGATCGCAGCCGAGAGGCCGAGATGGAGCTGAGAAGGGGCCCCAGCCCCACCGGGGCCAGCAGGAGCCCCGAGGTGGACGGGGACAAGGCCGTGAGCCACAGCTGCTGCATCTGTGGCAAAAGCTTCCCCTTCCAGAGCTCCCTGTCGCAGCACATGCGCAAGCACACGGGGGAGAAGCCCTACAAGTGCCCCTACTGCGACCACAGGGCATCCCAGAAGGGCAACCTGAAGATCCACATCCGCAGCCACCGCACCGGAACTTTGATCCAGGGCCAGGAGCCTGAGGCCGGCGAGATGCGCGTGGCCGAGGGCCTGGACGGCTGCACCAGCCCCACGAAAAGCACCTCGGCCTGCAACAAGATCCTGAACGGGGCCACCCAGGTGGACAACAGCAAGATCCTGCTGAGAAGCAGCAAGAAGGAGCCGGAGGGGGCCGTGGGGGGCCCCGAGGAGGGCAAGGCCGGAGTCGCTCAGTGCTCCTTCTGCAAGAGCAAGTTCGAGCGGAAGAAGGATCTGGAGCAGCACGTGCACCAGGCACACAAGCCCTTCAAGTGCAGGCTCTGCAGCTACATGACCCTGAGGGAGGAGTCCCTGCTGAGCCACATCGAGAAAGACCACATCACTGCGCAGGTGCCCAGCGGCGAGGCCTACGCGGAGAACTGCAAGCCGGAGCTGCCCCCTGGGGAGTTCCCCTGCGAGGTGTGCGGGCAGGCCTTCAGCCAGACCTGGTTCCTGAAGGCTCACATGAAGAAGCACAGGGGCTCCTTCGACCACGGCTGCCACATCTGCGGCCGAAGATTCAAAGAGCCGTGGTTCCTGAAGAACCACATGAAGGCACACGGCCCGAAGACGGGGAGCAAGAACAAGCCCAGGAGCGAGCTGGACCCCATCGCCACCATCAACAACGTGGTGCAGGAGGAGGTGATCGTGGCCGGCCTGTCCCTCTACGAAGTCTGCACCAAGTGCGGGAACCTGTTTACAAACCTGGACAGCTTGAACGCCCACAACGCCATCCACCGCCGCGTGGAGGCCGGCCGGCCTCGCGCCCCGGCCGGGGAGGGCGCGGCGCAGGGCGGCCCCGCCGACGCCCAGCGGCTCTTCCTTCAGTGCCTGAACCTGCGGCCCGCCGAGGCCGGCGCGCCCGCCCGCGGCCAGGCCGGGCGGCGGGTGGCCGAGCTGGACCCGGTCAACAGCTACCAGGCCTGGCAGCTGGCCACCAGGGGCAAGGTGGCCGAGCCAGCCGAGTACCTCAAGTACGGGGCCTGGGACGAGGCGCTGGCCGGGGACGTGGCCTTCGACAAGGAGCGGCGCGAGTACATCCTGGTGAGCCAGGAGAAGCGCAAGCGCGAGCCGGAGCCGGGCGCGCAGGGCCCCGCGCGCAAGAGGGCGGGCGCGCTCGGGGACCCCGCGCCCGGGCCCCTGGAGCCCCGGCCGGCCGCGCGCCCCAGCCGCCGCGCCGCCGCCCCCGCCGGCCACGGCAAGTCGTCCGAGTGCTTCGAGTGCGGCAAGATCTTCCGCACCTACCACCAGATGGTGCTGCACTCCCGCGTGCACCGCCGCGCGCGCCGCGACCGCGATGGCCCCGCCGACCGCGCGCCCCGCGCCCGCTGCGGCTCGCTCAGCGAGGGCGACTCGGCCTCGCAGCCCAGCAGCCCCGGCTCGGCCTGCGCCGCCGCCGACTCCCCGGGCTCCGGCCTGGCCGACGAGGCCGCCGAGGACAGCGGAGAGGAGGGCGCGGCCATCGCGGCCCCAGGTGAGCGTGCGCGCGCGGGTGCCGGGTACCCACGTGGCCCCCGCACCCAGGTAGCCCTTCCCAGGATTATCCTTTGCCCAAGTATTCTGCCCAGGTGCTCCCATGCTCAGGGATCCCCGAGCCCAGGAAGTGCAGGCCCAGTAGCCCCGCACCCAGGTGATCCAGGCTCAGGTAGTTCTGGCACCCAGGTAGTCGGGGCTCAGGTAGCCCTGTACCAGGTGGCCCGGCATCCTGGTTTGCCAGGCTCAGGCAGTCCAGTTCTCAGGTAGCCCCATATCCAGGTAAGTCTGCTTGGATAGCTCTTTCCCAGATATCCTATACCCAGGTATTCGGGGTTCAGGTAGCCCTGCACCCGGGTGGCCCCATACCCAGGTGTCTGAACTCACTGTATACTTGGAGCTCCCGCTGGAAGAGGCAGACACAGGCGACTCTCAGCTCCACTTCAGGCTCCTTTGTGCTAATTGCCCATTGTGTTTGCATAAATTAACACCTGTGGCTTGTTGAGTTGATGGTCTCTCCTGGTCATTTCTGAGCAAAGAGCAGGTGATGGGCCACCTCCGGGATGTACCCCTCTCTTTCTTTGCAGTTCCAGACCCACTTCTCTCACCATACAGCCTGCACACGCACGTGTACGCACACACTTTCCTCTGCTCCCCTCCTCCCTTGCGCCAGACAGCCGAATAAAAGAGTAACTTCAAATTGGTGTGCGGGTATAATTAATCTCCTCGGATTCAGGTAACCCTGTGGGTTCAGAGACGGCTAATTGGAACAGATTACTTTCCAAAGAGCACCTATGTAAATATTTAAAGACACTTGGCCAAGTTTGTTTTTGTCATTTTCCTACTTTTTATAAACTTTAAACCTTTTGGTATTTTCTTGATTATTTTTTTGTTTGTGTGATTCTTTTAAGTGGAGGGCGATGTTTCTGTTATAGAACTTGTTAGATCGTCCGTACAGCGGGGAACGTCTTCCTCCTCTTCCAGAGCACTGCTTAATGGATGCGGCTTTTACCTGAAAGGTCAGGGGTCCAGAAACCCAAGCCTGCAGCAGGACTGTTTGCAATCTGTAGTGAGGTCATGACCCCTGAGCATTTCTTCACAACAAAACATACAAATCCTATGTCATTTTTCATCATTAGAGATTTAGCCAAGTCTTTGGAACAGAGTTTAATTATTGTAGGCTTATACAGTGTATTATGTGATAGCTTACGTACTCGAATATGTATTGAGTCAATAAATTGTAGAAAAAGATTGTGTCTCTAATCTGTAGGGAAACCTGTGCTGAGTCTGCACGCACATTTCTAAGTGTGTACACAGGTAAATGGACACGTTATGCATCGACTGTATTTTGCATTTCATTTCTTACTCATTACCCTGTGGGATGGAGCAGGAGGATGCACTGTTCTCTGAAAATGGATGCTCGTCCTGTGAGCTTTTTTGGCTTCTTCTAACAGTTTGTCATGTAAAACCTAGTGAACCCAGTTGCAACCACTGGCTGGCATTTTTGAAGATTAATTCTTGGTTTTTCTTTTTTAAACCTTTTTACAACTATAGATTTTACTGGTCACATTCCAATAATACTGTGACTCCTTTTTAGATCACATTGGATAAAATATTAGGCCAGCACTGAATCTTTTTTTCTTTGGGGGCAATATTTTTAATATTTGGAAAGGCTCTTGGGTCTTGCCTCCATCTATTACGGTGGTAGTCAAATGATTAATAATAAGCTAATTCGGTAGAGCTTTCAAAGTCAAGATGTTGGAAAGATCAAATTATTTTCACTTGGAATTTACTCTTTTTTTCCTTCTCAGGTTTAGTAAATTTTAGAGATTGTCATTTATTTCATAGTGAGATTATATATCTGTTTTCTCTATGTGTCATCTATTCTTTTGAGAAATTTGATACCTCAGATGATTCTGTAAGCTTGTTTATCATAGTTGACTTTAAAAACAAGTTGACAATAGAATCAACAGGATATCGTAGCTTATTGAGAACTAGAAAGAGAAATTTATGGCATGACAGTGGCATAAAATGCTGAAGAACATTGTGGGTCTGCATGGGTCACTTTTTTTTGTTTTTTGGGAGGAAGATTGGCTAACATCTGTTGCCAGTCTTCCTTTATTTTCTATGTGGGATGCGGCCACAACATGGCTTGATGAGCAATGCGTAGGTCCGTGCCCAGGATCTGACCCTGCAAACCCCAGGTCACTGAAGCGGAGCACACAAACTTAACCGCTATGTCATCGGGCTGGCCTCTGCACAGGTCACTTTTTGTTGTCCCAAAGGGCAGTGTCTTTCCTCTGGAAAACACACACTTTTCAATCCTAGCAGGCCCTTAATGGCCTGGCGTGGCGTTAGATGGCTGCTTGCTGGGTGCTCCTGAAGGGGAGAGACGTGTGTTGCATGGATTCAGCACTCACAGAACACTGTCATTTGCAGGGTTTGGCGAAGGCCTTTGAAGCAGCCACTTTGGAAAAGCAAATGGGTATTTTGAATTCTCCGTTTTGATCTGTAGTGTGCCTTTCTTTTGTTACAAGAGGCATACAGCTTCAGAAAATGCTCCTCTTTCCTGTTACTAAAAGCTTATTTAGATTTTAAGCCTTTAAGTGACTTTAAATTCTCACAGGACTTTGGGGTGACTGGTTAAAATCGTTAGAGGAAATCCGTAGAAACTGAGGGATGGAAGGGCAGCTAGTTCTCGTAAGAACGCACCTGTCTGCGTGTGGGGGCAGAGCTAACTTCAGAATTCGGATCTTGGTGACCCTTCAGGTAAATCACTGTGCCTCAGTTTTACCCAAGGTTTTTGGCATCCAGGAATGGATTTCAGTGCTGCTTCTGCATCTGGAGATAATTGCTGTATCCGGTGAATTGAGAGAATCTTCTTTTCTTCATGAAACATCCTTCCTCAGCTGACGGTTGCCGTCTGCTCCCTTGGAAGGCTCTCACTGACACGTTATCTTTGTTTCCACGAGAGGCTGGGTCTCAGCAGCCCTCATGACTGACTGAAAATATACAAGAACAAAGTTGTGAGGAATACTCAATAATTTAAAATGTATTACTAAGCCAGATTTTCATCCTCCATTGAGAAAGTGAAATGGCACTGATAGAAAGTACAGTTTTGGAGTTCACAAAAAATTAGTCTTTTTATTAGGGAAGAGGAGCCTTGAAAGGGCGTGTAATTGAAGTTTATAAATTCGCGTTTCTAAACACGAAGCAGAGTGAGCATGTGTAGGGGTCATCACTGAGGACTTGGGAATGTTGCCTCCAGTAAACAGGCCCAGGTGGAATTCGGCTCCAAAAGCCTTTGGATGACGTGGGGATGACAGAAGCCCGCCAAGGGCATCGCCTCGAAGGGCTCTCCTCGTGCGGTACCTGTGCTGTTAGAGTTGGTGCCCTCGGGAGAGGAACCTTCAGTCGGCCTGCCTAGCACTTGAGCCGTCCACGTGTGTGAACCTGCCTTAATGCCGAAGGCTGAGGAGCCCGTTTCTCTGTTTATCGGCACATCGTGTCTGCTAAAACTTAAGGGACTACCCCAGCTTTTGACCATTTCTTGTTTTTCTAACGTCTTCTGTCACATCAAATTCATAGTCTGTTGAGCCCACACTCTCTGTATCTTTGGATACTCACTGTAACTAAATTGATAGTAAATCCCCAAGTTTTAGGTGAAGTCATATGAAATTGCAAATATTTGACTGTTTTTGAGTGACAGAGATGGCAAACCATGTGACTCAGCCGAATAGAATAAAAAGTTCTTAGAACAAGTGCCATGGAATTATATGCAGTTCGAAGAATTAAGGAGAGAGTTTTCAGAAATAAAAAATATGGTCAAGGGAAGGAAAGATAATTAAAGGAAGAAATGGACTTGCTTCAGAAAGTCGCCCTTTTCCTGTATTCCTCTGCTGGCTGCCTCCCTCCCGGCAGGCACTCTTGTACGTTGGAGCGCATCTTCTCTCCGTTGCAGTTGAAGGAAGGGCCACAGTCTTTTAAGTCTCAAGTGTTGGCTGAGCACATGCTTTGAGACTGACCCGTTGTCCAGGTCTGTGCGATAGCCAGCCAGGAGGGCCAGACTGGTCACGTGGACAGCCAAAGGACTCAGCAGCTCTTCTTCGTTCTTGTTCGTGGAGCACCGACAGTCCTTAGAAGAGCTAGGGAGAAAGTGTTTTTATACGTGCACCCGTTGTAACCGGATTTAGGGTGGGTCCAGGGAACCGCAGTCAGAGTGCGTGGGATGTGGGGGTGGGAGGAGGAGGGGTGTTTGCCTGTGGCGGCCGGGCCTGCTGGGCTGGGAAGCGTGTGTTGTCCCTTATTCTCAGAGTTCACTTGGGCCTGGAGCAGAAAGAGCGCTGACGGATGCGTTCCCTGTACTGTCCTTCTGGCCGAGTCTGCCTGAGGTGTGCATGTCCTGAGCAGGGAGGCGGCGACCCACGCAGCCCGGCCTGGCCCGCTCCGGTCTCCCACACAACTCAGCCATTGGAAGGCTCTCTGTCTTGACACAGGACTCGTCACTGGCCCCATCAAGAGGCTAAAAATGATATGACAAAGGAAGGGGTTGTGGACAGGGAGGAGAGGAAATGGATAAAGTGAGACGGAGGCAAGTTCCAGGTACAGGCAGGAGACAGGGGACAGGCAGTTTAGGTCGGGGGAGGAGGGCAAGTGCTTGTGGGAGCACTTCCCTACAAAAAGTGGATTCTCGAGGGGCCCGGGCTGTGGGAAATGGTAATTCTGAGGGGTCTCGGTGGTGGTGGGGCCCTGAGCTTGCAGAATTGGTCACGAAGGATCCGAGGGCCGCCTCCCTTCAGCCGCTGGTCTGGCTCGTGTAGCTCACTCTGCCCAGTTTCTGCATCGCTCCAGCAGCCTGAGGTTCATTTCGACTAACATCTAATAATGTCTGCAAAGAGATGGATCTGCAGCTCAGGAAGTGCCCCAGCGACGTGTGTATGATGGTGTAGGTGCCAGGCCGTACCTGTGCGAGAGCGTGCGAGGTGCTCTCTGCCATATGCCAACACCAGGCCCAACCCAGCTCCTCTGGGGGCGTTGTTTCCACGATGGCGAAATAAGCCAGAGAGCATCCAGAGAACACCACTGGGCTGGGGTCTGGAGAGGAAGGACTCTGGGTGGTAGGGACAGAGATTAAGGAAGAGCAGGGCTACTCCAGATTACAGAAGAGGCACTGTGAAACGCTAACAGGCTGAGCAAACCCTGAGTGGTGACAACGCTCTTGATGGTTTTACGCTGCCCTGAAGACTAAGGAGTTTACTTAATTGGGAAAAGATGAAGTAAGAGTGGAAAACCCTCGTACTAATTCTTATTCAGTATAAAAATGCAGCAAGTTCTATAAGAAGAATATTCAGACATACTTGACAGTCGAATGCAGAATGCCCTGTGGTTTCATTAGCGTCTAAGCGACCAGACGCCACTGAATCAGTGCTGGTAGCTTGCGCGAGTACACATGATGGTAATTGTTCACATGGCGCTGTGGTACCCTGCCTGGTGTGCTTTCTCTAGTCATCAGAGGGAGATTGAGTTATGATGAGGAGAGGGTCTTACAAGTGTGTTTTATTGTATTCCAGTTCTTCAAACATTGATCACCTATGCATGGCGTGCATGCTAATATTTGCTTGAACAGAACACTGTGTTCCCTGACCTTCCAGAATGAATTTATTATACCGTGAAAGACATGAGGCTCTAGAGACTGTGCTCTGCGGTTTTCTTCCTGTCGCTGAGAGACACATATGGGATGGATGTACTTAGTACTGTATACCAAACACCGTGCAAACATTTGGGTTTGCTAGCAAAAGTCAAACAGTTGATTTATTTTCTCTCTCTCTTTTTTCTTTGACACAAGATAGAATTATAGAATTTCAGATCTGGAAGGAAACTGAGGGATGTGTAGTCTGAGCCCCCATTTGATCAGTGAGGAAACTGAGTCACAGGGAATTTCGTAATTTGCCCAAAGCTGTGTGTGGTGTGTGTGTTGCTGGAGGACAGCGTGGTGGAGGAAGGCACGTGAGCTTGGAGGCCTGCACTGTGATTCTCCTTTTGGGCTGAATGGCAGTGTGTCTTGTCCAAGTAGCTCATGAGTGTCCATTCTCCTCGGTTGCAGGGTGGGGGCCGTGATGCCCCTACAGCATTATTGACGTGTTCCCGTGTGGTGCCCGGCATGTAGTGGGCATCCTGTGGACTCACCTCTTGTTGGTACTAGAGTTATAACGAGGACCGGTTTCCACAGGGTCCAGTTCCCAGCCAGGAAAGCGTCTCTGTCCTGGTTTGTCACTGGAAGGGCAGAAACCTGTGGTCACAGGATGGCTCAGACCCTTCTGGGACTCAGATGCCCCATCTGCACTCACGCCCACTCCGCAGGCGTCCGAGTTGGAGCTGGGCTTCTGCGTGGGGGTGCTAGTCTCCTCCTGCCACGGAGGAGGCTGCTTGTGGTGAACGGTGAGTGGGTGTTCTCTAGAGGGTAATGAGTGATGTTCTGGGGTGCCAGTAGAAATGCGTGCTCTGTGTTTACAGAGTCTGTGGATGTCACAGCTTTTCAGTCTTCTCCATGTTTGCTTCGCATCCTAAGTTCCTTTATTTCAGTCCTCCTTGCCCTGCCGGATTTCATTTTCCCAGTCTGCGTGATGGGGGATGCTGACTACAATTCTCAGCTCCTCCCTGGGTTTTAAATGTCACCCGTGCTATTTCGTCTTGCAGAGGAGCTTGTGGTCTTCACCAGTTCAGACTTGAACTTCTTGCTCCTGATGTGAATGTAAGGATTCCTCTTTGTAGGTTTTATCTATTAACAGTGGAAAGAAGCAACCGGATTTGGTTCTTTCACCCCATCCTGTGAGATGTGGCCTTGCACGTGGAGAGGTAGATTGCACCGTCAGGAAGCGTCTGCAGAGTGAATTGCACTGATTTTGCTTCTGAAGCATCTGTTGCTGACCACCGGGGGGGTCCGATCAGCTCTGGAGGAGGGGGACCCCATGCTGTGGAAGTGGGGTTCAGACCTGGCAAGCTTGGGCCATGGTGCCTCCAGGTGTTGGGTGCCCCTGAGATGGCACGTCTGAGCTGTCCTAGACACACATCGTCCTCCTGGTGTTTACACTCCTGCCCATCTGTGATGGTGGCCGTTCTTCTGTCCCTGTGATGGGCACCTTGATGGCATCTGCTCCTCATACATCACCAGGTGTTTCTTGAGGCACAGATGCCATCAGATTGCCTTCTGCTCAACTCCTTAGTGCTCCCGTTGCAGGCGGAAGAGTTCCGTCTCCTTCCTCAAACCTGGCCCTGAGTGGGTGGCCCTGACCGGCCTCCCTGGGTCCCCTCTCTCACCTGCGCTGTACCCCAAGTACCCTGTCCAGAATTCCCACTCGCTCTTGTGGCCTGAGCATCCTCTTTTGACACCACACACTCTGGAAACTGGAAATCCCTCCCTCTCGTCTTGGCTGGTCCCATCCTCCCTGCTTGTCACCCTTGAGCCTTCACTGGTCACTTCTGGGCCGAGTGACCCTCTCTGTTCCTGGAATTTGTCGCCTGTTGCAGTTTCTCAGCGTTTGTCTCATGCCACACGTCGTCAGCATGTCCCTCATCTCTCGTCTACTGGTGATCTTGTTGAGGGCAGGGCTCACGGCTTGTTCCTCCCGGTGGCCCCACAGTATTCATGACGTGGACAGTGGCTCCCCACAGGTGAATTGGGTTCGTCTCCACAGTTTGTGGTGAGCTACGCTGAGAGGTATTGTATTTGATCGGGGTGAGTAGGTGAAATGCTCAGTACTTGTTCCTCTTGGTTATCTAGAGGCCATGTCATCTGCCACAGGAGCTGTGACTAATGACAACAGCAATGGCTCAGCTGATCATGAGTATTTAACTTGAACCGTCCATGCACCACACAGTTTTTAAGTTGAAAGTGTCCTATGAACGTGAAATAGTATTGTGGCCCTTTGGGATGGGCAGGAGTTTACTTTTTTGGTGATTTTTGGGGCGTTGTCAGACTGCGTTCAGGTCCTGGGAAGTAGCCTTTCTCCCACCTTCTGACCCCGCACGGCCTGTTCCGGTGCTGTGACCGGGAGTCTGTGTCCCGGGGCCTGTTTTCCTGAACCATCATTACTGTGGACAGGAGCAGACGTGGCCAAGCCGTTTCCAGTACTGAGCACGGAGGACACATGGCGGGCGGTCCTGCTCAGACCTCGTGTGGGTTCATGGCAGGCTTCTCGGGAGGCTGTGACTTGGGTCACCCACTGGAGGGTCCCCCAGCCTGGTGGCTATGGAGGCCAGAGGCTGTGGAACAACCTGGAGCAGGACTGTGGGCTTGGACTGGCCCCCTCCCGATCCCCCCCCCCGGAGCATAGGGTCCACAGAACAGGGAGAGTGGTACCACGTGCAGTGTCCTCGGCCTGGCTGGTGACGGGCAGTTAGGACAGGTGCGGCAGTCCCGTGATGGGCACAGCTTGGTGCTCGAGGGCTGATGCCTCTGGTGGAGCGAAGAGTGTCCTAAGAACGGAGGAGTGTGGGGCTCAGCATTTGGGGGACCTGCAGAGCCCTCTGGCCTGTCCTTGCCAGGGGGACCCTTTGGGTGCAGATGCTGAGAAGCTCCAAGACTGTCCAGAAAGCTAGTCACCTGTGTGACCTTTGCACTGGCGTCTCCCACTGCTGAGAAAAGCAGGCCCCTCCTGACCCCCACGGCTGAGCCCACTGGTTGTCCAAGTTCACGCTCGCTGCCGTGAGCTCAGAATCAGAACCACCCACGGCGCTCAGCCCTTTCTTTAGGCACCTGCCAGTCCTCGCTGGAGCACAGGCTGAACTCAGCGGGCCGCTGATTCTGCGTCATCCTTGGTCTGCGTGTTCATAATGGGTACCCTGGGTTATTTAGTAAGTTTAGACTTTTTCTAAGCATTTAGGTTTTATTTGATAAGAGTTTCTGTTGTGTCCCTGGCACAAACTGTTGATTTTTCACTTGTAAGTTTAGGAGTTTTTTTTTTTGATACTTCTTTATTTCCTATGTTCTGGGCCTAATCCGAAGCCAGTTGCTCCTGAATCCTTTGTAGGATATGATCCAGTGTTTGTGTACCCAATTTGCATAAGTCTTTGCATATTAAAACAGATTACAGTTTTAGATCTGTATGTTACTAGAATTAAAAAGCTAGGGATGCTCTCCAGATGAAAGGTTAGAAGGGCCTGTGTTTATTATTGCAATTCTACCTGATCCTGTGTGTGCCGTCAGCGTCGTCATCTCCATTTAAAGGATGCCCTATCTCTGGTTTTATTTACAAAGGCGGCCATTGATTGGAGAGCAGTATTTTCACAGATTAGTAAGACGTTTGGGCTAACTACTAACCGCCCAATATGTTCCTGTAGAAATGTGCCAGATCTGAGTATGACTCATGTCCTTCCTTCTAACTCCAGAATAATTGTTTTCAGCACTGTGAATAAACTGTATTCCCAATTTACTATGATTACTGTTTTCATTTAATAATCTCATTGGTTATTGAAATATATCACTTAATGATAATCCAGTGGTACCCTCTGAGGAGTTGGCCATCCTGTAGAAAATATGTGCGTTCCTGAATCTAATGTCTGAAACCTGCTGGAAAACAGCGGCTTCCTTCAAAATCACAAAATCAGGGTGTTCCTACGTGTGATAATCCAGCAGTTGATTCCATCACGAGCATATTGGAATAGTTCATTAACTGGATGCACTCCTGGAGAGCATCATTCTTGATGTTGAAATGACCGTCAGGTTCCCAGAGTTCCTCTCCTGTAAAACTTGTCTATAATGGTACTGGTTTTTAAAAAAATGGATTACTACATCATTCGTGAGGCATGATTTAGACAGATCATTTTGGTATTAGGCTGGAAATTGGTGGTAGTGGGATGGATTGAAAATTTTCAGTTTTAGGAAATATGATTGGGTACTATTTTTTCAAAAATGCTGGAGTTTATGGTAGGAGAGGGCTGTGAGGTTGAAAACAAGGCGTGAACCCTTAAAAACCTTCTTGACTGATAGAGAAGTATCTGTAATAGCCTCAGAATGCGGGTAAGTGAGTCATCTAAAGATGACTTACAAAGCTCCTGAGTTTCAGGTGTGAAGACAGGAATCGCAAAGTCCAGACTGGGGAAATTCTGGAAAGTTTGACCTTGAAGGTGCTGGACAGGGTGTGTGCTGCACCAGCAAGCATGAGAGTCTCTGCGGTCTCCATGGGGATGTCCCATACACACCGCTTAGCAACAAACTCTTGATATTGTTTGAAACCCCAGTCACAGAAGGGCATCGTGCTTGCAAGTTAGGAGTAGGTAGAGTAGCTTGGAGAATGGCCCTGCTAGCCGGGCAGCACTGGGCAGACAGCAGAGTCTTTGATGAGAGCCTTTAAAATGCCCGCTGTTCTCAACATTTCTTTTTCAGTCTGGGTCAGAATTCCTTGTTCGTTTTTTCTTTCTTGAGTTAAGATTTTTCTCTTTGAATTGAGAGATCTTAGGTACTTTTGGGGGGTGTTGCCGTGGATGTGTGTAGAAGTTTTCAGAGCTCTGCCACACCTGTGAGCTAGCGGGGCATGTCTAGAATGGAGAGGAGGTCTTCTCCTTCCTGCGTCCACACGCACACGGCTGGCCATTGGTCGTGTTCAGCCCCTCTGTCCTTCCCCTCGCTCCTTTTCTTATCAGGCGGCCACAGGGCAGTAAGGAAGCGGGGCATCATGTAACGGCAGATGCTTAGTGCACGCGCTAGGTCACGATGCTGGGGAGCACTGGACCCATGTGGCTGTCGGTCTGGTCTCAGAGGACACTTGTGCTTGTCATCTTTTCTCTGTCCCAAGGCCAGAGACAGAGTCCCAGACGTCGGCCATTGGCCTTAGGAGCCGCAGGAATGGAGCATGGTGAGCCTGCTATTGTCATTCCCACAGACCCGCCTCCTCCTGGGGAACCCCAGTCCCTCTGCCCTGGGTGCCGTGTGAATTTGTCACTTCTCAGCTCCTTCTGATGCCCTTGGTGGCAGAGGAGGGTCTTCCAGGGCAATGTTAGGGTCCTCCCGAGCTGGTCTTCTGGCCTTAGGACTGCTCACCCCAGCTCTGCCCCCAGGCTCTCCTGCCCCCGCTCCGCTGCACTCTCCTGTCTCCCAAGGAAGGACGTTACGGGGGCAGCGAGGCAGGGAGAGGAGGAGGAGAAGACGCAGGGATGACCATTGCATGGGCCAGACCCGGGCCCGCAGGTGACCTGGTTGTAGAATTCTCTGGAAAATCTTTGTCTTTCATGACACATTCGGAACAATCCAAATTCTGTAGCCCTGCGCAGATGAGAAACTGGTCCTCGAAGGCCTTTCTCTCGCTGCCTCAGCTGCTCAACAGAATTTTATTCTGTGTCCTCTAGGTCTTTAAAACGTATTACATTTGTTAGTATATATGCATAAGTAGATTTTTTCCTGTTTTGATACCTGATAAGATCATCCTATTTGTTCCACAACAAATTCCAAAACAACTTGCTTTTTTGGAATAACAATATGTTTTGGAAATCTCCAGTGTCCACAGAGGTATCTGTGCCTCATTCTTGAACTGCTCAAAAGTGGAACATGATCATAATTTATTTGCCTATTGATGGACATTCAAGTTGTTTCCAAATCCTTCTCTTTTAAAGACTTTTTTTTTGGTGAGGAAGATTGGCCCTGAGCTAGCATCTGTGCCAGTCTTCCTCCACTTTGCACATGGGACGCCGCCGCAGCATGGCTTGATGAACAGTGTGTAAGTCCGTGTCCAGCATCCAAACCCATGAACCCCAGACCACCAAAGCGGAGTGCACGAACTTAACCACTATGCAACCGGACTGGCCCTGGTTTCCAAATTTTCATTGCAACTAGTACCGCAGTAAACATGCCGGTAACATAGATCGTTGAGAACACTGAGGAGTCTTTCATGATCGATTTCTTTAAGTGAAATGGCTTGTTTGCGGGGTTTGCACGTTTTATATTTCAGTAGATGCTGCCAAGTAGGCTGTAGTAGTCCTCATTTCCACCAGCAGCTTAGGAGTATGTCCTTGTCCCACATCTTCAATAATTCTGGGTGTTGTAAACTTTCTAAAGTTGCCTCTTAAAGCTGAAATGTGTTCTATTTTTATTGCTTTAGTTTCCCTTTCTCTGGTTTCTGAGAGTCAGTGAATTTTCACGTTAACTGGCCATTGTGTGTCACGTTGTGTGATTTACCTGTTCATGCCCTTTGCACATTTTTAATAATGTGTTGTTTGTCCTTTTCTTATTAATTTATAGGGACTCTTTATATATTGTGGATATGAATCTTTCATTGTTTGCTTTAAATACTTTCTCCTAGTTTTCCATTCCACTTTTTACTTTATGAAGTCTTTTATTTTAGAAGTTCTAAAACGTTGGAATTGTCCGTTTTTTCCTTTATGGTTTTTGGGTTTTACACACAACTTAGAAAGACATTCCCTACCCTGCTGTTAAAATATTGTCATTGAATAAAGCTAGTTTGCTTTACTTCCTTTACTTTATTCCACATTATTAACACATTTGTGTTAATCCATTTGGAACTTTTAGTGTACCCTGTGAGGTGTTTGTAAATTTTTTCCAAATTGCTATCCAGTTTTTACAACATAATTTATTTAATCATCAGTCTTTTCTCCACTGACTTGAAATATTGACTGTATCGTATACAGATGTCCATGCACTAGCCTCTGTACCCGAGCGTCTGAAGACTTGTATCCTCATCATTGCCCAGTGGGGTGTGGATGTTAGTCTCAAAATACAGATGGGGCATCTGAGGTTTGGAGTTTTAAAGAAGGTTTCTCAAGATTCACTGATAGTGAGTGTTGAAACCGGGCCGTGGCTGCAGACGTCAGTGCGTATTCTGTTACCGCGCTGGGGCGGGGAGAGATGGCAGGGAGGAGAGGGGGAGGAGGGGATGGGGGCACCCTCCTAGAACTGTGCCCCTTCTGTCTCCAGCCCTCAGACGGCCCTGGTCCTCCCCTTGTCAGCCTGCTCTGCCCAAAGCCCACCCCAGCAGCGGGGCCTCGAGCATCCTGTCCAAAGAAGATGAAGGAGTGAGGCTGCAACTGCATCCTGGCTTCGCGGACGGAAACTTGGGAGGCCCCATGCGGTGCAGACCGGTCCTTACACACCTGTGGTCTGGGGCTTTGGCAGGTGCTGTTGGCTTCTCCTCCCAGCTTTCCTCCGTTCTCCATGAACACATTCCACTCTTCTCAGGAAAGAAATGATACTGCAGAGAGAAGAAAATTTTCTTCTCGATACATAATGTTTGTGTGTCATCAGCACTTACACATTTTTTGGACCGTGTGTCTGACTCACATGGTGCTTGCTTTGAAGTCATTCATGCAAGTAATGTGTTTGTTTTAGATGAGAACAAGTTAGAGTTGCTAGATTTAGTAAGTAAAAATACAGGACGCCTGCTTAAATTTGGATTCCAGATAAACAGTGAATCCTTTTCTTTTAGTATAAGTACGTCCCATGTGATGTTTAGGCATACTTATTCTAAAGAATTGTCTGTGGTTTATCTGGAGTTCAGGTTGCCTGGGTGCGCTGTGTTCCATTGGGAGTGTCTCATGGTCAGTCTGTCCGGCAGCTTGGGTCATTGGTGCACACTGGTTCCCAGCCGGCTGAGCAGCTCTCTGTGTGTTCACTACAAGATTCAAAAGAAAACAAAAGTTACCTTTGGTCTGTTTACCTGATTAAAAAAAGTAACAGCATTTCTAACTCAGTTCTGTGAAGTTTCTTGAATCAGGATGGTCTGCATGGAGGAACCTGACGGCGACGTTTCCTTTCCGTATCTGAGAGACGTCCTGAAGAATGAGGCTGCGAGATCTCTCTTTGGTGCAGGTGTCAGTCGTCAGAGCACAGCAAAGTTCTGTTCTGTCGGAATTTTGTAGGTGAAGTGTCTATGTTGAGGGTTGTTGGCGTCCCTCAGTGTTCCTGACACTGTTTGATGGGGGAATGTCGTGTTCCGTGGTGTAGCGTAGGGGCCACCGCTTCTCACAGACCCGATGGGACACTGGCAGGTCCTGTAAGAACCTGGTAAGAGCTAAGGTGTTAATAAAAGACTTCAGCTCTTACCACCAACATGTCGGTCAGGTGTGGGCCAGGCTCCTTAGTTCAAGACAGAAGGAGACCGAAGAATCCTTCAGTTTCTACGTGAGACGTTGGCTGCCCAGGTAGAGAGATGTTTTGTGGTGTCAGTGGCACATGATCGGTAGGCTGTGATTTTCACACATAATAGTAAATAAATGGTCCAGGACTGCCCCTCCCACAAAGCTGTGTAAGGAAATCAGTCTTGGTCATGATGTGGTTGATTTAGTGGATGTATTTCTCCTCATTCTAAATTGGTCTTGCCTGTGTATGATCCAACCTTACTTAGTTTTGATTAAAAAAAAAATGGTAAATATGTGTGACAAAAATCCATGGCAAGTCACCATTCTCTTGGGAATTCTTTATCCTGTGCTGAACTGTTGAAGAATTACTGACATTCACTTGTAGATTCCAGGGCGCAAATGAAAACGTCGTAAAAACAGTGAGCTCATTCCTGTAGCCTAGCAGAATGTGCAAAGAGATCTCAAGTTTATTTTAAAAGATTGGACAATATTGAAGTAGAAGGTTCTGGGCCTTCTTCGTGACCTGGTATCACGTTGAGATAAGGCCTTCAGGAGTCAGCTGAGGGTCCTCGCCTCACCTGAATGCATTTTGGAGGTGAGCGTTGTCTCCTGCCAGCGTACGTCTTGTCGTGTCCTGTTGCTCACGCGACGTTTGAGGCAGGGCCTGTCACTCCACATTAAGTGAGTATTAATGGGAACACACAAGAAGGGCTGAGCTGCCCTTCTCCCCAGAGGAACCCCAGGAGCCCCATTCGATTCCTGGAAATGTTCTTCTCCAGCTTGTGAAAAAGCTGCCGTTGTTTTCCTTCTGTGGGTTCATGCCTCTCTTCCCGTGGAAACACTGCCCGTGAGTTCTCTTGAGGACGTCGTGTTCTGATTGATCTTTCCTGGCCTGAGCTGCTTGCCGTTGAATAGAATCCTGGAACCTCAGAGTGTTCCAGTTAAAAGTCTTCAGAGGCGCACAGCGCAGTTTCCATGCAAACTCAAGGCGGCAAGAGGATTAAATATTTAGAGCTGTAGAACTAAATACCATTTTGAGAGGACATCTTGTCTTCTTTCATTAGGTAAAACTTAATGAACCAATTACAAAGATGAGTTATCCTTGCTTTTCTTGAAGATTTGTACAGAGAATTACTTTAGATGGTTTTTCTTATTTATTCCAGTTTGTCATATTTTATAATCTGAGTTTCTTTCCTTACTGCCTGCAGCTTAAGCTGTTGTAGCTTGCCCTTTCCTTGGCAGAACTGGAAATGCATCTCCTCTCCTCTCCTGCCCCCCCAAGGTCATCCTTGTGTATCCTCCTCTGCCCTTGGTCGTGCCTCTGTTTGGTTGATCTGTGCATGGCATGTCTGTTCCATAGCCCCTTTCTGTTTAATCTGTGTCTTTTGGGTATCTCTGATTCTCCACCTCCCCGTCAATGTGGAGTCCCACTTCTCTTAGAATCTTAGAGCTGCCTCATAATTGGTTCGTTAATTCAAGACGACACCTGTTGTAACCGTTGCATTGACCTGTGTCTCTGAATCCTGGGTTTCCAGAAAGTTAGCCCCAGTCACACCTTCTCAGGTGCAGCCCTGCCAGTGTTTGCTCCCCACAATCTAATTGCATTCATGAACAGGCAGAGCCCCTGGAGCTGAACGGTGGAGGATGTGTGGTTTCACCCTTTCCTCCCACCGCGGAGGGACCTGAGACGGGGTGACAGCCCTGCTAGTGGACAGACGCCTCTGAGCGTGCCTGGCACAGAGCTGTCTCCTGATTTCCCAGTCCTGTCCGCTCTCCAGGAATGGTGTTGGCCTAAGCCTCGTTCGGGGCGTGTTCCTCCACACCTCCGGCAAACAGTGTCTTACTGAGTTCTCATCAGCGCCACTAGAGACCAGTGTGGCCTCATTAGCATATATAATAACTTGGCTGAATTTTGCTGGGGTTTACTTGAAATTGTTCAAGGAGCCACAGCTTTGTTTGAAATAACAATATTAATCCTTCGTAGTCTGGTGCATTAGTGAATTTCTAAGATTAAAAAGAACTCCTCCCATAAAGTGGCCACAGTTAGTTTGATCTGTGCACGAGGCAGGAACATCTGTGATGACTTTGGTGCCAGACCCACTGTGTATCTAAGACCTGTGGAAATATCCTCAAAAACACTTTTTTCCTTTGAAAATACATATTCTGTGACACGGTGTATACTTTTTTACTGCAGGTAAAATCAAAGAATTGTGAAGTGTTGCCAAAATATAGGCAATACTTTACGCGGTTTGGAATGGTGCCTTATATGATAAGGAAATAGTAGGCTTGGGAGAGTATTAGATTTATTTTAGGGTGCTGTTCACCTGTTGGTCCTGCTCTCTCTGGCTGGGTGCTCTGAAAAGATGCCAGCCAACCCTTGAGTAGCCCAGCAGAGTCTTCTGAGGCTGGAGGGAGGGACCTGGTGCCAGCTTTGCCAGAACAGAACTTACCAGGGGCTCAGTCTGGATTCTTTTCAGCTCTGAGCTGGGGGACCCTGAGGACCCGGGATAATGCCTGGGACACGTGACCTGCTCCTTAAACCACAGAGCCCTGCCACAGAACCTGCCAGTTATATTTGTCTCCATCCTGCAGGTGGAAGCGGGTGTCCCTTTACTCCACTTTCTGCTCCTGTGCGTCCGGGACGTGGGCTGGGCCTGCTGCCAGGGTGGCCAGGAGAATGGCACCCGGGCCAGAACTGTCTGTTGGGGATGCATTTGGCCCCCTCCTTTGTCTCTCGGGGTTTGTGACGCCCTGAACTTACCTCACGCTCCCTCTCCGCTCCCTTTCCAGCCAGCTTACATCAGCCTAAACTCAGGTGACTCCTCCTACGTTGTCTTTACTTCTTAAAAATTTCTGAGTCAGTAATCGACCCTGAACATAAGTATTATCCATAAAAATAGCATTTCTGATACAGACCATTTTTAAAACATATGTTAGGAGCTTGTGTGTACACCTAATGTACAATTTTGGACTGTTGCTGGGCCCGGGGTCTCAGAATGTGGGGGCGTCATCATTTCTGGTATTGAGAGACTGAGGTTGATGGCTGGAGGGGCCCTGGCTCACGGTGTCTCTCCCCAGGAACGGGTGTTATTGGTGAGACTGCATGAGATACATGTGTAGCCCAGTCGGAGGGGGTTCCAGCCTCAGCTGGACCCCGACTTGACACAGACTTTGTGTGTCTCATTTCTCACCTGGGACGTGAGACTGGGCTGGAGGAGGCGGGTCCCACCCAGATTCCCTCTGCACCTCCTCCTTCCTTTCAGCCAGCAGGTCATTTCTGTAGTTATCTCAACCAGGAAGGCATTTTCAGCTTCATTTACAGCAAACTGGGTCTCTTATTATTTATTCAAGTTTGGGTTCGCAACTACATTCTCTCTCTGTTTTAAAGCGATTGTTCGTTTATCTCCCGCTTAGCACTATATTATAGGTTTCCAGGGAGAAAATAGAGATTAATTACATTTAAAATGAAGTTATTGCTGAAGGATTTTGATTTCTACTTTGTTTTTTCACATGTAGGGCTAATTCAAGAAACAGTCTTCTTTTTCCTTTTTTTTTCTTTTTTTTCACGTTTAGGTCAGTTTATTTCAGGCAGTGACCTGGGTGAGTTACTTCTGGTGAAAGATGTCGTGCCCAGCAGTGAAACAATACATTGGGTCCCCCAAAAGCATTGGCAAAGAGAAATTTAAAAATACTGCATTTATTGATACATTTATTTTACCAACAAACTGCTTATAATTTCATTTTAAAAATTCACCGTTGTATTTGACTGTTGGGCTGAGAAACCTTTGCAACTTGATAACCAGCAAAATTGTGGGATTTCACATTTAATAGGTGAGCATTCTTGTCTTTTGAATATTTAAATATCGTTCCTCTTCAGAGGCAGAGGTGATATAAACATTGACAGGAATTTCTGAAACTTATGCAGAAACGCAATGAGGGTGGTCATTCTATAAAAGGAACTATATGTATTTTTTTTTAGGCGTAAGAATCTTCAATGCAGTATTTTCTCTAATTGAAAGCTAACCAAGTTAATAAGTCAATTACATCAAAAAAAGGGAGAAAAAATCCTTTCAAGTTTTGTTACTTCTTGTCTGTAAGTAGCAAAGAAATATGAGATGTACATTCTGAGAGAGCAGGGTTTTATCGAGGGCTGCTTAATGTGATAGGTTAAAGCGATAAAAAATTGTGCTTGGGTTGTGCACCTATTTAAGTATCTTAAGGAAGCCTGTGATAGAGAAACTGGCGCACTGCTTGTCGATACCCCTCGTAAAGGTGGGAGTCAGCCGTGTTTTCAGATTGGGTGAAGGCAGAGGAGTTTGGATTTTAGAAGTTTTTCAAGATTCCTGGTGTCCTGCCTATGGCTTTGGTCTCCATGTTTTCGTGGGTTAAAAAGATGTTGAAACAGCCGGGAGGCGCGCAGAGTTTTAAAACATTGAGGCTAAAACGGTGCTCCCAGCTCCCTGCCCGCGCCGCCGGGACGGAGAGCCTGCTCTTTGAAGTCGGGATTGGGGACCAGATGAGCCTTCAGTGGTGGTTCCCGAGTGGGAGCTTTCAGAGTTCAAAGGCATCTCGACGGTGACCGTTTGCCAAGTTTCATTTCAGAACCTTACCGCAGCCATCAAATGGTTGCAAGCTGAGAGCACTGTGGAAATCTGTTTATTTCTCAATATCCCGGGCCGTCTTGACCCTGTGTTCTCCACGTTATTTATGGAGGTCTTTGGGGCTCTCTTTGCCAAGCATGAGAACCGATAAATAGTCCTGCCTTCGTTTTTCTTTCTTTTGTTTGCTTATTAACAACAGCTGTAATTTGAGATTAAAGCTCCCCCCCCCCCCCCCCATTTGGAGGAGGGAGAGTGGAGGAATGAGGAGAGTATATGTTCTTTGATCTAGAATCAACCCAGGAAGCAGGCGGTGTTTAAGAAGGAGGGAAATGTGTGTTTTCAAAATTTTTTTTTTTTTTTTGCCACCGGTGAAGACTCTCCAAGTTTTATTTCCTATGAGACTTGAGCGCGTGGTCTCAGTTGCTGTGGACGTTCAGGTGTGTGGTTACTACGTGCTGAAGACGGCCTTACCGTTACGTTCACAGATGTTTCAGGTGAAGTCTGCCGGGTGAGTTTTCCAGGCACTCTTGGTTTGTTTCTTGAGGCCTACGGAAGCATCACAGTGCATCGTCCTAGTCTGGCATCTGGGCCTGGATTAAGTTTTAGGATTTGAAATAGGATTAAATAGTTAACTAAAAAACCAAAAAGCCCCAAACAGTAAGTTTGGATAATTTACAGATCTTGTCTTTGGTCATTTAATGGGAAAATCCTTGGCTTTTGGCGTTGTCTAAAGCATGTGCAACACTCCAAGTGGCCGTGCCCAAGGACGGGGAGCTGTGACAGTGGATTTGGGGCATGTCAGCAGCCTTGCCTAGGAGCGGGAAAGGCGGCCAGCGTGGTTCTTTCTGGCATGTGGCACACACAGGTCGTCCTTCCTGGGACTGGCTGCTCTGCGAGGGCTGCAGCGTGCTTTCCAACCGTGGAGCTTTTATGACTTTTCATAGAATGTCTTGCCACACAGTGGTTTTCATTCCTAAGTTAACGTTTGTCTTTTCTGTGAATTTTAGTGATTCAGTGTGCAATGCTAGAAGCTGACCTTTTAGTCGGAATAGTTGTACACTTAGTATGGAAGGGTGTATTGTTGGAAACAGCATACTCTGTTAACATAAATTAGTGAATTGAGTTCCCAGTTATTGAAGAAGGTTGCTAGCAGGGTGTTGACTCCTTTGCAAACAGAGCTAATAGGTTGTTGGAACTGAAGTGGCTGTTTTGAACCGTCCCTTTTCAGTCGGATGGATGCTGACTTTCCAAGAAGCACTTGGTGGAAGGGTTCAGGGTTCTGTTCCCCTGCGAGGAAGCTGAGCATGGACACTGGGCCTGTGGGAAATCTGAGATGAACTCCGTCTGATCTCAGGATGTGAAACGTGCATTTCTCGTGCTCCTCCAGCCAGCTTCTCTGCAGTTGAGATGAGAGAAATAGAACTTCCCATAAGCTCTACAGAAGTGTTCGTCCCGGGCAGGTGGGGGGCAGCTGGCTGCAAGGCCCGGACAGACTCTTCCTTTCCCAGAACCCCGACTCCCTCCTGGGAGCCACCCTCTGGAGGCCCCGAGACAGTGACTCCCTCTGGAGAGACAGACCTGTACCCTGCTTCCACTCGACGTTGGCTGTTGTCTCGTGGTCCTTCGATGATGAAATCCACTTAGAGTGGAAGGTGGCGGCTCCGAGAGCTGCTCTCATTGGTGGGAAGACTCACGATCAAGTCAGGGGGGTGCCCACACCAGAGCCGGCTTTGCTGCGACTGCCATCAGAGGTGAGGAAGCATCACGGGCAGAAGCTGGCCTGTGTAACTGTGTTTCGGATAGTTGTGCCTTCGAAATTCTTTCGGTTTTGCTATATAAGAGCACTTAGCTGGCTCTGAGTTACTGTTTTTTGGTCATAGATCAGATGGTTGACCCACTGTGGTGAAGCCTTTCATTTAAGAGTGTGTGTGTGTGTGTGTGTGTGTGGTTTGTGTGAGGTGTGTGTGTGTGATTGAGTGTTCAGGCGTGTATACGGATATATATCACTTCGTTTGAGAAATGGATTAAAGGCCAGACTCGCCGTGGGTTTTGTTTCAAGCGTTTGGTGGGAACGTGAATGGCACGTGCACTTTTATGTCATCCTAAAATGACCTGTCATGAAAAAAAATTTAAGACCAAAATTGGAATTTCCTGGCTTGTTTTACCTTTCACGTAATTAAGTTATCCTAAGTAATCCAATTTGGCAAGAAGAAAAGTCCTTTAGAAACCTCCAGTGCTAGTGAAGGAGGGTAACCTTTTTTGGGTGAAGAAAACGTAAGAAAACCTAAAAAGAAAACTTGGATCGACGGTAGTGTGCATAGTAGATCATGGCTCAAACGTTTAGTCCTTTCAAAGCCCCCAGAAACGGGAAGACTGTCTGCGTCGCCCCCGTTCCTCCCTGTCTGGTGTGTGTTCTGAGACAGTATTTCCCTGTGATCAGTTAACCTTTAAAGCCTTACGTTAAATTTTAGAGATGCAGACTTTCAAAAACATTCCCTGGGAGAGGAAGATCGCAGCTAGTGTGCCAACTTTAAATAAGATAATTTTTTGGGTGAAATCTTACTTAAGTACTTGCTAGTGTGCTCTTCAAGAAAACAGGAAAATGACTTGTTTCAGAATAAGTAGGGTTTTTTCCACAGCAGGATTGCAAACAGTAATGCCGAAAGCCGGACAATGTTGAGTGATCTAGCCCATTTAGTTTAAATACTTAGGAATGTATGTGTATATATGTATATGCAAGTCTAAAATTCTGTTAGAAATACAACTTTAAAGGGAATTTGTTCAGAGTAAGGGCAAAAGATAATGTGGTTTTGATGGCATCGAGTTTCTAAAAAAAAAAATCCCTTTTTGTTTAAATGTTTAATTTTTAAAAAATAAAAGTTACATAAAATTCCTTAAGCTATTTGGTAGATACAGAAACTGCTTAAATATTGTGTCATTTTAAGAAAACATTTAACAAAACCTTTTAAATAAGCAGATGTTCACTGGTTTCAAATACATAAAAATTGTGTTGGAACATTTTTATTCATGGAGTTTCCTGAAGATTTTTCTTTGTTCACTAATATTTGCTTCCATCATTCTTTAAAGACTTGTTTCAACTTGAGTTTTTATCGAGTCACACTTAACCCAGGCCAGAGTGGCTTAGATTAAGGCAGCATTTTCTATCTCAGCATAAAATCAGTTTCTGTGGGTGAAACTACGGGGAGATGGGAGGTAGGGGTAGGGGTGGCAGTGGATTATTTGAAAGGATAAAATCAGATCTTAGTTCAATGAAAGAATAAATAATTTGGGAATGTCTCAAAAAAATTAGGAAATAATAGGAAAAAGCCAGGCTTAGAAATCCCAGTCATTACACAGTTTGTTTTTTTAGAAACTTGCCCCTTATCTTACAATACTGAAAAGTTTAGTCGATTGGTGTATATGTGATTGCGTAGAAAACATGGGTCCTTTTATTTCTTTAGTCCTAGTATCTGTCTATCAATGGATCAATTGATTGATTCAACAAGCCTTTACTAGCCACGGTGCTGCAATGAGTTAAAGAGGGATAAGATCTTATTGTGAAGGAGATCTCTCTGAGAAGGATGTACTTCTGTTGAGCATGTCCAGAACTTAGGGAAGTGGCAGTATTTATCCACAAATTATACACCTTACACACACACAGACATAAATACACACTCTGTGTCACATGCACGTTAGGTATGTGTGTACGTGTATATAATTTTAAAGTCATGTAGTAGTTAGATTTAGCTACTAAATTCTACTTGAAGTGCTTAAACAACTTTTTAAATATTTTTTAGTGAGGTTGGGGTTTTGGGGGTCTTGATGGGGGAAGGGGAGAATGGAGCCAACTGGAAAGACACAGAACATGTTCTTGTGAATCTGAATTCACAAGAATCTGAGCCTTACGGTAATTTAAACAGCGTGTCGCATTTCCAGTGATGGCGCTTGATTTCTGTCCTCAGGCCCCCTTTTCCAGTTCTTCACACAGGACCTGGATTTCGATGTGCTCCTCTTCCCAGGTGGAGCGTCTGGAATCTGAGGAGGGATGAGTCAAGAGTGGGACTCGTGGAGAGGGGTGTACTTAGGGCCCTCGTGTGCACGGCCCATGTCTTGGTGGGAGCGCAGAGCCGGGCTGTGCGGAGGAAAGGGGGGACACTGGGCTCAGCTGGGGTTTTTAGGACACCAGGTGAAGGAAGGACTACGAGGGACATTAATGTGACTCAGGCTTCCAGGGTTGCTCCAAACCTTGTTCAGGACATCTTGTGGTGGGAGGTTGAGTTCCCCAAGGTGCCTCTGCTCACCTGTGCCGTCGACACACCTGTGCAGCAGGGCTGGCCTCCTGCCTTCTCCATCAGCGGCCACACCCATCCTGTCCCCTGCCAGCTCTCTTCCTTCTTCCCTCTTATTAATCCATATTGCAGTCCCTCAGAGCAAGACACGTCTGAAACCGTGACCACTCTCTCGCCAAGGCTGACCCAGCAGGTCAGGTTGTAGGGTCTGTATAGACTCTCTTAGTTCCCCCCAGGTTCGAGGTGGCGTGTGATGCGACACGCGAGTGCAGTGCAGTGGACGATGGAGTGACATTCCAGGAGAAGAGATGAAGGCTGAGCCGGTGGCCTCTTCCTGTCCTGTTGGGGTGTCCTTCTAGACACTCTGTCCCCCACCCCTGGCGTGGAGCTCGAGCTCCCGGCCCTGAACGTGCGATGACTTTCATGCCTTGGTCCCGCACTCAGGATTGGGGCCAAGCAGGGAACATCGAACGTCTGTGTCCTTTTTCTCCGGAAACAGCTGATGGCGTTGGGCTGTGCCAGCAACTGGGTTCCCCTCTGCAGGGTGCCTCTGGGCTGCTCCTGCGTTTTGTCCTCTCGACACTGGCGTTTGTCTCCCTCGGGGTTTCAGATGTTTTCATTTTCAGGTTATTTCAAGGTTAAGATGACCCGCATGCTTTGTTAGTTGCTTTATTTGTCTGATGATAAAATGTGATATTTAAAATATTTGAAGAGCATTTGGTGCTGGAGGGATGGAGCAGGTGCTCAGGGCTGTTTGCGCTTTGCCTGAGTGCGGAGGACGAGGGGTGTCACTGGAGAGCCCCGACTCCCATCCTCAGGGCCGGCAGGAGATTTAGGGTTCCCGCCAGTCTCCTCATTTCATGGATGAAAAACAAAGGTGAAGACTAGGTTTTAGGTCTCCCGAGTCCAGAGAAGTGCCTTCTTTGTAGCCAGGATACAATTTTAGAACTTGTTGAGTTTGGTGCTTCTGGTTTTTGTATTTCATAAATTTTTTGGTGTTCCCAACACTTCTAATTTTCCATCCCTTCAGCGGAAACAGCCTGATACATGTTTAACAG
Organism: Equus przewalskii; assembly: GCF_037783145.1. Taxonomy (NCBI): domain Eukaryota; kingdom Metazoa; phylum Chordata; class Mammalia; order Perissodactyla; family Equidae; genus Equus; species Equus przewalskii. The sequence continues at coordinate 91,455,153 of NC_091837.1, read as the reverse complement.
AATTTTATCTCGTTACTTTTGCTTCTGGTCTGCAAATGTTGTGGAACATTGTCTTGTGTTTGACCTCTGCCATCTGTGATCCTAAATGAAGAGTTCGATCTTCAAATTACTCTTTCGGTTAAGAAGTATTTGGTTTAAGCAGTGACCCGCTTGCTTAACTGTTTGGCAGTTTTCTTTTCTGAACTATGTGGTGTTTGGGGGATGTCTGTTAATATTCATATTTTGGAAGATACTCGTCTAGAGTCAGGGTGGAAAGGAGTACTGTCCGTAGCTGGTCTGCTGTCAGGTGTTCATTTCAGGTGTATTAGGAAGGTGGCAGAGTGCGTGGGTTTCTCCAGGATGACACAGGTGACACGTGTGGCTGCTCTGTCCCCTGTGCTGATCCCCTCGCCACATGAGGCTGCCATATGGGACAGGGAAGATGGATAGAGCGTTTCCATTGTTTCCGTCATCCAGCATGTTCTGTTGGATGCTGATGACCACGGGACTCAACGTGATTTTCAACAGTTTCAAGGACACAGCTTCTAAAAACTAGAGCATTTCATAGAGGAGAAACTGTTTTAGAATTCCAGCCACTCCTGTTTCTTTTTTGACACCTGAATGTTTTTTCTCCTTTGAGGATTTGCAGGTTCTTCTCGGTGATGTGTCGAGAGGTAAAATGAGCCTGCTGCCCCCTAGTCTCCGAAGGGTAGAATGGGGAGATGTTTGCTCTTCGATGGATCTCATTGGCTATAATCTGGAATCTTGAAATTCCTCCGGGAGATTTTGAGATTGGGTGTGAGTTGCACACGTTGATACGTGATGAATTTTGGGAGATGAGGAACCTGGTGAAAGAATCCTGAGTGGAGAATTTCTCCTCTTTCCCTCTGTCCTAGCTCACAGACCACCTACAAGTGGGTGGTTTCTTGGATTCCAAAAATAAATTTGTAAGAGAAAAGTTTCCTTTCTGTCAAATTAATTTGAAGTTTTCAAAGTCAGAGGTTTTTTTCTCCCCTCACAAAGCAAGGCAGTTTTACCCATCAGGGTTCAGTGCAGGAAATAGGAACCCTCCTAGGTGTTTGCAGCAGGAAGGCCTCTAACACAGGGAACTACAGAATTGTGAGGTGGGCTGCAGGGGCCTGATGTAGGCTGCAGCTCCTGGAATGGCTGCCAGAACATTCCAGAATTATCTCTGTGCTTGAAAGAAAGAAACTGCTGCCAACATCAAAGATGTTGCTCCCCAGACTGCTTCTTGAAACCCAGGAAGCAGGTTCCTGGATCTGTGACCCGAGAGTCGGGAAGCTTTGTCCAGCCACTGCTGTGACAGCCAGGTGACTGGAGAAGGGGGTCCCGCTCAGGGAGCCCCCGCTCCACACCCCTGCCTGCCAGCAGTGGCAGCCGCAAGTGGCCACTCTGCAGATCGCGCCGGACCCTCTGATCAGAGGACATGGGATGTCAAACCCAGTGCAGGACGGTCTGGGAAATGTCCTTTCAATTTTCCAAAGTCTCCATCTTCAGGGAGGGTGGCCAGAGGTCAGCCAGGTCAGAGTGCCCAGCACAGATGGCAGCAAGTATCTTTGCTACTGGCCATGGAGTGTGTTTTTGGTGTAATATTTGGTATAGTTCCTTTTGGTATGTGAATGGTATGTGAAAAGTAGTCTCTCCTTAGATGAAATTCAAGTGCTTGCTTTTTTTTTTCCAAAATTAATTTTTACTGTTAACTTCAAAATTATCTTCTTAGGGTTTTTTCTTTTTGATTTTAGTTGGCAAATTAGTTGTGCCAATGGTAGCATTTCCCGTAGTCTTCTGAGCAAGGTTAAGAAATAGAATTTTATTAATTTTGATAATACATTTTATTTAACTAATCTTGATAATGAAATTTTTGTCATTAAATTCCATAATGAAAATTTGGCCATCAAAGAGTTCTACTCTAGTATCCTTGATCTACAAAGAATAGAATGTTATACAGTACATCCCCGTGCAGAGGAAATGGAATGGATACCTCATTAAGGAGAGTTTTAACTAAATTTTCCTGAAATCCCTTTTCGTGGTACTCTCCCACTCCAGCTGTGCGTTTGTTTGCAGTTGCTTCTGTTGGAGGTTATGTATGTTGTACATATATATATGATTATATCCTACCATTTGCTGTACCTTCATCTGAACTGATAGCTGGTAGTTTAAGATTTTCCAGCTCTCTTCTGTACTTTGAAGGGAGATAGATGAGCATGTATTTGACTTGTCCTGTGTTTTGCTTTGGCTGATGAACGGTGACGTGGCCTCACTTTAGCTGTGCTCCTGCCAGTGTCTCGAGTCCCAGCGTTTATGACAACTTTACTTCAGAGGTAAACGCAATAGGTGACTGTGTTCGCGCTCGGGGTTTCATAGGAAGTGCTTCATCTGCTGGGCTGGGACTCCCTGGAAGCCGAGGGCAGCGTGGTGGAAGCTGGTTTATGTGAATTCCTGAGAACAGGAAACATCAACCTGGAAACGTGCATGAATACACTTTGGAAAGGCCGCCTCTCAGCCTCTTCATTGGTGTCCCCACCCGGCTGTCCTTCCCCGTCCTGGTTGGCCCCGTCATGAGAGCAGTGTGCCTTTGGTTTTCTGATGGTGGTAACAGACCTCTGTACCTTCCATCCTGAGACAGTTTTCAACGTGTAGCTTCTTTCAAACCACCGTTTGCATCTCGCCGTGTGCCGGCTGAGTCCCCTCGAGTCACTGCTTCTTTTCAGGTTCCCAGGAGGCACCCAGGACCCACGGTCTCGGGAGTGGTCGGGGCTGGCCCCAGCGGGACCAGGAGCTGTGCTCCCCAGCACACCTGCACGCTCTCTGATGGGAGACCCTTCGTCCTCGTCAGAACAGTGACTCTGCTGTTAGGGACTCAGTGTTCTGGTGACAACAGAACCGTCATTGTTACGCATTGTGAAAAATGTGAATCTCAAGTGTGCTTTCTTTTCCTCCCGATTTTGTGCTTTGTCCCCTAAGGTCCACATCCCTCCTCGCTGCCCAGAAGGCTGCAGCCTGGTCTCCGTTTTGATGAGGCTTCCTCCCTGATCGCTCAGTGAATTGGTGGCAAAGCCGTGCTGGGCCTTTGTGGGCATGGCAGCCTGGCCGGCGAGGCGGAAGGACAGAGGAGGGAAGAGCGCCTGAACTGTACCACGTGGGGCCATCGGCAGTGGTGGAAGCACACAGCTTGAGGGCCTGGACTCTTCTAGAAGTAATCTCAGCAGATGAGCGGGGTGGAGGGGCAACCTGTGGGCTGAAGGGACTTGAGACGCATCAGTAAATGGTGACGGGGCCGAGCTGTGTCCTGGGGATGCGCAGGTGCAGAGGCAGGACTGTATATGATGCCCCGAGCCATCGCTGCGGAAGCCAGATGGTGGTTCCTCGTGTGGGTCGAGGGGGCTCTGTGGCCACGTGGAGGGGCTTCCGGGGGGTCTGGCCGTTTCTGTTTCTTGACCTGGATGTGGTTATAAGAGTGTTCTCTTTAGTGTCGTTTATTAAACTGTGCGTTGGTTTTGTGTATTTTTTGCATCTGTGCTTCATTTTACCGTAAAAAGGCCAAAAGCATTAAGGGGCCAGGGCAGCCTCTCCCGGGATGACACTCTCGGTGGATGGGTGGCTGGCTGCTGTCCCGGAGACCTGCCTCGAAAGGAGCCAGTTGTAGTGGGGTTTTGCCGGCGGCATTTTGCTCTCAGCCACCTCACAGAGCAGGCGTTAACCCGTTTTACAGAGTGGCGATGAAGGCTCGGTTACCTCACCTGTCCACCCTTGCTTGTAACGAGAGGACCCATGGGCATCGCTGATGGGGGGACACCCCTCCGGGCTGTGCACCTGCAGTCCTGCCAGGCAGGACAAGGATGGGCGTGGAGAGGGCGCTGGGCCGCTGTCTGCGTGCTCACTGATGATGCTTTGGGATCCCTGCCCCTGAGAAAGAGAGGCCCTGTTCCAGGGTTGTTGCTTGGGGCTTGATGCTGCGATGGCAGAAAAGAGAAAAGTGTTATTGACGACTGGGGATTGGTATGTCCCCTGGATGTACAGAAAAGCTTTGGCGGCAGCCTAGAAACCCGGATCCAGGCAGACGGGTTAGCAGACCGAGAAGGTTTGCTGGGAAAGGGGAGGCCCGGGGAGGCGCGAAGCCTGTCTCCCAGGCTTGCAGGTTTGCGTTTTGGGGCTTCCGAGGGCACAGCCAGGGAGGAGGGACATGGCAGTTGGCCAAGAGCTCACTGTGTCGGCGTACAGGCTGCTGTCTTGTGATTCCTGCTGTCGGAGGAGGTGATGGCCCCTTGGCAGGCAGGTGACACACCCTGAAGGAGCGGCCAGCTCGCAGGTCACAGAGGGGCATTCTGCATTGGGTCCCCCCTTAGTGGGTGAGACCTCCGACCGGGGGATGCGTCACTCTGCAACGGGAGCAGACTTCAGCCTGCCTCTTGTGTGGGCATCTCATGTTAGGGCCGGAAGTGACACTGGAATTATTTAACGTGTTGGAGTATGGTGTGGTCCAGTTGGAGTGGGAGCCGCTCGTCCAGGTGGATCCCCGGCCGGTCACATTGGATGGCCTGGCGCTATTCCGGGCCTGCCGCGTGCTCGTCACCCATGGGGTTATAAGTGGGATTCCAGACGATGAGGACTTGTCTTTTGACCCCAGCTGAAATACGGGGACATGACAGGCTGTCGTCCAGTGTGAATGTGATAATGGGGCCCTGCACTTAAACAACACATGCCTTCATCACGTGCTTTTAATCGAATCACAGACTGACATGGGGAGGTTTTGTAAAATTGCGAGAGGATTTATGACTGTGGTTGTCTGTGTAACTAATGAATGCTTCATTGTGGTTTTAACATTAACTGTGAGCAGAGCCACTGGTGGAGCACAGCAGACTCAAGTGTGCAGGAAACACAAGGGGACTGGGAGCCAGGGGGGCTAGAAGGCTGTCCTGGCCACTTCCATGGACCCCTCCCCTCTTGGCCTGTACCAGGTGCCCTGCCAATGAGCGAGCGTCGTCTCCTTTAACCCTTAGACGGCTTTGCCAGATGTCATTCCCCCGTTTCTTGGGTGAGGGGAAGGCCCGGCTCAGGATCCCAGTGTGGCCGTTGATGCAGGCTGACCCCCGGTCTCGGCTCGTGATCTCTGCTCTCAGCAGTGTCTTCTGTCCTGGCTGCAGGAGGGTGGGCCTGAGGGAAACCCCCATCACTGTCAGGTCCCACCTGGGGACGCTCAGGTGGCTGCCCCCAGATGGAAATCCTCCAGCAGCCAGCTCAGGTGCATGCACACACCTGGTTTCTACCACTTAATTCAAATGTGAAACTGGCCTCTGTTTACTTGGAATGTGTGTTATTTGCCATTTTGTAGTCTTTGAGCATTTTTTAATTTCTACCAGAACTCTTAATTTTTCACATAGATTAGGTATCGTGTACACTCTTTTGTTTAAGACTTTATCTTTTCCTTTTTCTCCCCAAACCCCCCCAGTACATAGTTGTATACTCTAGTTGTGAGTGCCTCTGGCTGTGCTATGTGGGATGCCGCCTCAGCACGGCCTGATGAGCGGTGCCACGTCTGCACCCAGGATCTGAACTGGTGAAACCCTGGGCTGCCGAAGCGGAGCCGACAAACTTAACCCCTCGGCCACAGGGCCGGCCCCTCACGCACACTCCTTGAATGGTACAGTTAGCCTTTTGGTCCCTGCTCTTCACAGTTAAACAGCGCTGATGAACCCGTTGGAACATGTGTGAGCACATTAAATAGCGCGTCCGCATGGGGGTCTGGTGCCAAGGTCTTCTGAAGTCTGGTGCCTTTGCAGACCCTGTCCCTTGGGAACTGTGTCCCCTCTTACCTGATGGGTCGTGTCATGGCCTCTGCTCCGGGAGGCTGTTTCATCAGGGGCTTTCAAGGAAAGTTAATATTCTCTGACCCTGTTTCCCTAGCTGCCTGCCTGAGCCATGAGTGTGGAATCTGCAAGAAGCAGGAGGTTGCGAGTATCACTTGCTATGTGGAGGCACAGTGTTTGCTGCTGGGGGATGATGAGGGTGGGTACACCATCTCTCATGGCTTAACAGACCTGACCGTCTACTGAGACTGCCGTGCACGTGCGTGCACCACCCCCCATGTACACACATGTACACACATGCGTGCACCCACATGCATGTGCACACACCTGCTTGCACTCGCACACACACTTTCGCATAGGTGATGAAACGCATGGGTAGTTGAAGCTAGAGCAGGGCCAGTAGGGACGGCTGACCCTGGGTCCCCCGTGAAATGGCCCCGTGTGCTCCAGGTCTTGCAGTGATTTGTAGGGAGGGATCCGCCTTAGCGGGCCCTTACTTTGCTCATTGCATTAGCCTAGCTGCTGTCAGTAACATCCATTCCCAGAAACGGGTGGCGCTCACTGGGTGCTTTGTGAAAGCTGTCCCAGAGAGTGGAAGGCTGTGGTCCTTGCCTTTTCGACCTGGGCCTGACGCCCGGCAGAGGGGAAATGTCGTGATTTCTGCCCCAGGCCGGTGCGCTGTGTGTGTTCCGGGACACCCCGGGTGGGACTCGCGGGAGTGTGGTGTGTCGGCACAGGCTGAGGAGTAGCTGGCAGCGCGGGTGCAGGGAACTGCGTGTCACTCGTCTGGAGGCTCGGCAGGGGAGCTGTGGTTTTGAAGACATTGTGACTGTTGCATGTGACTGATAGAATTTTTTCCCAGATTCTAAAAATAATAATCATTTCATTTTTTGCAGTTCCACGTTGTAGTTTTGGCGTGCATGTGTTATGTAAATCATAAAGTTGATAGAGGTCTGTGACTAGAAGAGAGAAGATGGGACCCTGGTATTTCTGCTCCTTAGCACATAGTGGTGCATAGGATTTGTCACTTCAAGCTTTTAAGAGTATGGATTGATCCTCTCAGCTTTTAAAAATAGCCTCAACACACACACATACACGTTTTCTCCTTTTAAAGAATGGTGTATTCATTGGGTTTTGAATTCTGGACTTTGGAATTGACTGCCTGTGGGAAAGTGAGGGAGTTCTCAGGCCTCAGGGTCGTGTGTGTAATTATCTGGTTGGACAGTAGCTGACCTCTGTGGCCCTCCTAACCCAGGCCCTGCTGTTCCCTTGTGGGAAACTGCGCATTGCATGTGTTCGCATGTGACTGTTCATGTGTGTGACAGCATGTATGTGAACGTGTATGTGCACATCTGTCTTTGCATGTGAGGAGAGAAAGATCAGGACAGACAGACGGACACAGACAGAAGTGGGTGAGAAGCCCCCGGGTCACCACGGAGGCTGCAGCATCGGCCTGGTGATTTCCAGGGCGGTAAGAGGATGACTCAGCAGCGCTGTGGGTAATTAACGTACATGAACACGATCTATTTTTAAATGTGGTTTATGGCTCTCAACCCTATGGCTCAAGCTCTGCCACCACCAGCACTAGGCCTTTTTCAGTACTGTGTAAAATTGTAAGCTGCCAGCATTTTGAGAGAAAAGAGGGTATAACTTAAGGGCCATAGAAACGCAGCAGCCCAATAGAGGTATTTTTTTAGGTCAGAGAGAAGTAGTGTAAGATGTCAGGCTTGCGAAGTGCCTGCTGTTCTTAAGAAGGGAGTTTAGGTAACAGAATTTAAACATTCAGGTCAGTTGTGACTTTTCAGGTCACTTCTCGTTTGCAATCGTGAAGCTTGCTCATTGACCAAGGGTCACTCACAGTGTTCTCGGGGAAGATCTGGGGTTCCCCATCCCGGCAGGGGCTTCGGGGCGGCGTGGGGGCCCTCCCCTCTTGTGGGTGCAGAGGGACAACTCGGATCACACAGGTCCCTGAGAACAGGAAATGTTCTGGATGAGACTTCTTAGAATGGGTGAAGCTGAGGAACCCTGGCAGAACCTGCCGGGCCTCTGGCGGGTGGCTAGGGGTGTCGCTTTCATCCCCCCGAGTTCCCAGTTGTTCCTTGGTGGTTTGGTTGGCACCCATCTCCTGTTTAGGGCATGAGCTCTGTGAGGACAGCCGTGTGTGCTTTGCTCACGACTGAATTCAGCAAGAGGAATTGCAGAGACTCGTAGGGTTTATTTAAAGGGCAAATAAATTAATTAGTATTGACCAAGGTGACGTCTTTAGCCAGTTGGAGACACGGGGTGAGACATGACTTGTGCCCTCAAAATACATCCTCAGAGAAGCCGTCCCCACCCCCTGGGAGGGTACCTGTCACCTGCCACGTGTGCACACAAACGTGCAATCATTGCTGTCTAGAGATTGCCTACACAGAGTCAGTGCTCCCAAAGTACTGGTTTTCTATATCGCTCTTCAGCGCCCACCATGTTCTTAGAAGGGGAGGGAGGCGTGGGTTTGTGTTGTTGGCTGAGGGACCACTGTGCTTCCTTGCCCGCTTCCCCTCACCTCTGCCCCAGATGTCTCTGGTCTTCACCCTCACTGTGGGGGTGAGCTGTTTCAGGCTGGGCTGGGGGCCTGGTCTTGCAGCTGTTGGGCCTGCCAGACGGCCTTGAAGGGCCGTCAGGCCTCAGGAGGCTGAGGGACAGGGCCCACCCTTTTGAGTTCAGCTAATAGAATTTGATGCAAAACCCTTTACTTAACTGTAACCATTTTTAATTCATAGATTCAGAGCTCCTGCTTAGCCAATAAGCTCCTGGAAAACAGTCACAGAAATGCAGTTTTGCAAGTCCTTCTCAAATTAGAAATATGACTAAATGATTGAGAAAATAAACGTTAGTAATTGGGGCTTTTCCGCGATTCTCTGAGCGGCCTTGTTCCATCAGGGCCTGGAATTCTTTCTGCCTTGAATTTTTAAAAACTGGATAAATTGAAAATGAGCTCTAAGGAGCAAAACTAAAGATATACAAGAAAGGGGAATACCGTTATTTCCTCTTTAAACAAAGGAGAGAAAATGAAAACAAGGAATGAAGAATTTCATGAAGGAGGAATGCGTATGTGCTCTTTCTTTTTTGCATTTTAATGAAGAACGCTATAATTACAACCCATTGTTACTGCCTCTAGTGTGGCGCAGGCAGCCTGCCTGAGATTTCAAAAGCAATCTAGTGATGTGATTTGGGAAGAGTTGCTCAAATTATTAAGTAAAATGTAAAGCAGTTCTTTCCACTAAGTGTCTGTGGTGGAGTGAAACTTTGAGATTTAGTATTTATATAATAGTTTGAACTCTTGATGCGATACATACGGAAATCTATGTTTTATACTCATTTATACATTTGTAACCATAAAAGGCTATGAGATCCCTGTGCCCAGCCTTCTGGTGTGGATGAGATTACTAGCCACACAAGCGGCTGCCTGCTTGGTTAACATTCCCCGCCGTGGCCCGCGCTCTCTGCCCGCTCATGGCTTGGTAGTTCTCACTTAGCTCAGTGCTGGCTCATCACCCTCCGTGTCAGGCATCCCCTGGAGCCGTCAGAGGATGAGTGTTTGGTGAGGCAGGATGGGGTGCTTATTTTGTATAGTTAGCTTCATGAAATAATAAAGTTTTACCTTTGTGGGCATTTAGATAGCAGATCCTGGCAAGTGCTCAGAAATAGCTGACCCTGGGACATGCAGTCAGTCCATCTTCTCTGAAGACACATAGGACAATACTCAAAAGAATGAAGATAATTTTAATTTTGACACAGATGAGAGTTCTTGCTGTGAAAGGGCGTAGAAAATCACACCGTGGCGTGCATACAGCTCCCGTCTCCATGGTCCCACTCTTACCTACCTCCAGTCTCCTGGCCCCTGCCGTCCGCAGCAGCTGGCCTGCGAGGCCCTGGGGTGGCCCTCCTTCTTGGTTCTAAAATGAGTGTGTATGAAGAAAGGCCTGGAAACGTGTGTCAGCCTTGCCTCGTCCCATATGCTACAGGGGGCGCAGTGACGGTTTCTCTGTTGGGGTGCTGCTCTGTGGCCTGTCCGTTGGGTGAGTCGGGATAACCCCGTCCAGGAGTCCATACTAGAATGAAGAACCAGCCGTAGAAATGGTTTCCATTTCATTAGCTATTTCCTATACACAACCTCAAGTTGTTATTCCTGGTTTTCCAACTGGAAGCCCTGTGAAGGTAGCTAACTGCATTGCTAGAGCAGAGCAGCGTGTCGGGCACAGGACGGATGTGCACACCTTCCGTGTTGAAGGAAGGGATGTTACCCCAGGCTGGGTTAAACTGGATGAGGAAGTTTTCCATATTAGGCATCGGTGGCCCTGGGGCTAGAACTCAGACCTCCAGACTTGAGTGCGGAGGTGACCGAGATCAAGGACCACCTGCTTAGATGGGATATGGTACTGAAACCCCTGCAGCATGCCTGTATTTTAACTTTGAAAGGTACTACTTTGAAGCCAAGGTAAAAATACCTACTGATAAACAATTTCACACCTGTTACTAAAATATCTTAAGTTAAACGTTAGATCGTTAAATTGGATACATTTTCAAAGAGTTGGACATTTGAAGGTAGTGTAATGCTGGCCGTAACGTAACCCCCAAAGTCTAGTGCATATGGATACATTATTAAATCAGAATTCACCTGTGCCAAATAATTCAAGTTTATCATTGACTTAAAGCCCTCTGAAAATAGTAATGAACAGACTGAAACGTAAGATGCTTTAAGACCTATGGATGAAGCTGTGTTTCAAAAGAAATGGGCATGGTTGTATCGACGAATTTTTAAAGCGAGTTCCTGGTGTGTATGTTTTGCTAGTAGATACCTGTTGTTCAAAAGCAGATGCCTCTTCAGTTCCATTTCTGAAATCCAGGGACCACACACGTCGAGCCCGGCAGGAGGGCCAGGGTGATAAATTGTGAGCAGGTGCCATCTAGCGGTGGTGTCGGCACACGGCGCGTCCCGAAGCGCGGCAGCTGCTGGCAGTGGAAGGCCGTGTCTTCCTCCCACACTGCAGCAGCCCGCGTGTGTTATGAAATGGCCTTTGTTCTGCAAGGCAGACACGTGCCTGGTTTTAAATCTGAAGACTAGACTCATAAATAATCCCGACTTTTTTAAGGGATCATTATAATTTCTTTGTAAGTACACAGAATTTGGGTTTTGTATTTTTGGATAATTAAGCAGCAGGAAAAACTTTTTAACCATGTAAATGCTAGGTTGTGTACGTAGTAACCGTTTTTATGTTGGAGATTGTGTTAACTTCTCTTCCGAAATCTTCCCTGTTCTTGAGCTCTTAAAACACTTCTTGTGAAAGAAAAGACACAGGTGGTTTAAGCTAAGTGCTGCTTTGTAATGCATGGTGAGCAATTCGAGAGATTCCTTAAGAAAAGCAAGGTATCCGGTCCAAAACAGCCTCCATGGGCTGACTTTCCTTCTCTTGGGCTTACTTCCTTAATGACGTTTAAAATCTAAAAGTATTCTTTTCAACGGTTACTTCCACTGGTCTTTATAAGGTTCGGTTTCCTTTCTTTTTACCGGTGTAAAATGGAAATGTTCATTGCTATTCAGATTATGGTTTGTCCGGTTTTGTTGGATGATTTTTTATTTTTACATTGATTTGCGTTTTTTTTCAAATGGGCAAGTTATAGTTTGCTGTTAGAATTTGGGGGCGAAGGAGAGTGTATCACATGCACGGTAGCCACGAAAATGGGCTTGAATTCGATTCTTTTTCGTGTGGATTTGATTTTAAAACGACAGCAACATGCTGAGCGCCGTGGTTATGGTGGCGTTGGTGGGAAGCAGTGGTTAAAGCTGGGTGTCTGGAGTGCAGTGACGTCTTACGTACGGAGGACAGACTGCTGTTTAGTACCTGAAAGCTGGGGGTGGAAGCCTGAGCTGTTTGATTAACCTTTAAAGTGTTGATTTTATATGCACCGAATAGGAAAGTTTCTGAAAAAATTTTTTCCCCTGATTTTAAGCTTTAAATTTTCTTGTGTAACATGGCTAATTTGTTGAGTCAGAAATCCTGCATTTAATTGGTAACTGTTTTTCTTCAGAAATCAAAACATGGCTTCCAAAGTGATAAGATATTTACATTTTTTTTCCATTAACGCAAATAAGTTACAGTTCTGCAAGAAATGAAAACTTGTGTACTCTACTCAGTCCTACAGAAAAAGTAGCACGAGCAACTTAAGAAACAGAACGTGTTCATTTATAAAAAATTTAAAATATCAGCATTCAGCTGTCATGCGTTGTTCCAGTCCCATAAGTCTCCTTATTGTTTGGACTTCTTTATTCGGATTATTTTTGTAGTTCACACTGCATGCGTAAGTGAGAGAGCTTTAAAACACTTCTTTAAAAGAAACTTTTCTGACCAGAGGGCTAACTTGTCCTTGATAGATACTGGATGGCTAGAAGCATTTTTTATTATTCGTGTGGAAACCAAAGGCTGTGCTTTTTAGGCCCAGCACAACGAGTCCCACTGGGACTTTTGCTGCGAGGCGGGGGGAGTCCTGGACTGGCAGTGTCCGACCCCTCCTTGTGTGCTGGCACCCCTGCGTACTCATGCCGTCCCTCAAGTGGTTAACGTGCCTTCCTGCGTCCCTCTCTACCCGACCCACACGCTAATTCTGTCTCTGCCTCTTGGCTGTGTTCCTTTATTTTTGCAGAACGAGGATTTCCAGGCTGAACCAGCCCGTGGCAGTATTTTTCATCATTTTCTTTGCTTCGCTTGCACAGAAAGCTTAAATTGGGTTGTTAATTGAAAACTCCCTTGGATATTGCAGCTGAACTTTTTAAGTATTTTCTACATCGTACCCCAAACATCTTAGGATGATAATGCCCCTGCACCTCATTTTGAGCTGAATGATAGATCTTCAGCACGTTTCATTGAGAATCAGTGTTTCTGTTTCGATTCTTTTCGCTCAAGTATCTTTCCAGGGACTCTTTGTCCCTGACACCTGGGCAGTTTCTCTGTTAATTTCTTGCGTTTCAGTTGTCTTAGTAGCTCCCAAGTTTCCACTAAATCTTGACGCCCAATTGCTCTCATTTCCCTCGAAATACCCTGCCCTTATTCTGCCCTGTATCTTTTTTAGTTACCAGTTGCCCCTTTTAAAGACAGGTTAAAAATTATAAGAGAAGGATCTTCTGAGAAATGTTATTCAAAAACTGGGACGGCCTCGCTGTCGCGTCAGGGTTTTGGTAACTGGTAATATTTGTTATAAAAGTTACTAGAGACTCACAAATAGTAAAATTCACTGCTGAGATCTCAGTTATTTTAATACAGAAGTTCTTAGTTGTGAGAATACTTTAGGCTTCAAGTACTTGGGATGCTTTATCTTTGGAGGAGGGTTGTTGTACAGGCCACAGAAGGCCCAGTCCCTTCTGTATAACTTGGGTTTGGGCTGTTTTCTCTCTCATTCCCCACCCACCACACACTTGAGTGGAAATTGGTTGGGTAGATCTTTCTTTTTCAACAACGAGGAGCAAGTAGGACTGGGCAGGAAGACCATCTCGTAATTCCAGCCGCGGGGGATGGGAGAGCCACTTACCTGGCCGTGCAGTCTGCTGGCAACCCTGAGCACCGGCGGCCGTCTGAAGTCGTCACTACAAGTGCCACGTCTGGATTTCAGTTAAGAGAGTGGGGCTGCTGTGGGATCGCGTGCTCAGCTTGGGTGCGGATGGCCTTCTGGGTCCGGAGCAGGGTCCCCAGAGAAGGCATGCTGTCCCGCTTCAGTCACAGCCTTGTGCACCTCCGTGGCTGTGGCAGGAGGAGCTGGGCAGCCGCGAGGTGGCCTCTGTGACAGTCTGGGCCTTGGAAGGTGGGCGGGCCTCCCTCCCCATATGCAGCCGCCTGACCAGGGTGGATCAGTCATTTGCAAAGTGCTGTATCTTACCATCATTTTGAGTTTTCTTTCGTCACAGTGGGCTTGTGCATCCTATTTTTGAGAGAAAGTTCCTCTTCTAGAATTGCACACCCTGAAGTCGTTTGGGGTCCAGTATGAAAAGTTCTGGAAACTTGCTGTACACGTAAGACTCAGTGCTTTACCTTAAGGGCATCCAGCCCACGGAAAGTTCAGTTTAAAGAAAGGTCAAAGGTCTCCCGTGGCATCTGATTCTCCTCCAGAAGTTACTCAGCAGGGTCATGTGGAACAGAATGGTCCTCGACACCCTCCTGCGACAGCGGCGCGGACCCTGTGGGCCTGAGCACATCTCCATCCTGCAGATCACCTACGGGTGCAGTGTGTCTGCGTGGGGCCCGTGCCTGAGTTGGGAAATGAAGGATAAAATTGTATTTTCTTTTCCAGATTCAGTGCACCTTCATTACAAAATCTTGTATATTTTTTGAAAGACATAGTCTCCGGGAATACCAGAAACTGGGCTGTTGGTCAGCTCAGTGGTTTGCCTTAACAGATCAAGTATTGATTTGGTTGGTTATCAATGTGCCATTTCATGGCCCAGTTGCTGATCCTGGTAGAATGCATGGTAGATGCAGCCTGAGTTATGTTGTGGCCCCTGATAAAAGGTCGTCAGAGCTGTGGGAACTTGGCAGCAGAAAGAAGGCCTTAGTCACAGGAAGTCCTCAGTTTTTAGCGAGCTCTAGACAAAGGATGTTGTCCCAGCCAGACGTTTCTTCATGGAGTCTGAGCAGGTGTCTGATTTCATTCCTGGACCAAGGGATTCCAGAGGGCGGGCCCCCTTAGAACTCGCCAGGTCTGAGTGAAGCTGGACTCTTAGCACTGGAAACAGTGAAGAAATCACCAGGCCGAGGCTGGGCCCCGAGTGTGGGTCCCCCGCTCCCGTCACTGGTGATTTACTGCATTGCTGTGTTTCTGGGGACCCGCCCCAGCACGGCACTAGGGAGGTACCGAGGTCAGTAGCTTTGCTCTGTCCTGCTAGGACCCCTTGCACCCGAGACTGCCTGCACATATGCTATTCTTCATCTCTGCAAGCCCTTAAGTACTTGCTGAATTAACTAATTCACGTGGCACTTGATGCTTTTTAGGGTACTTTCATATTCACTCTCTCTGTACATACGAATCTTGGACGTTAAGTGACGACTTCATTCATTCATTCAATATTTGTTATGGAACATCTGCCATGTGCCAGATGTGCTAGGTGCTGGCGCTAAAGCAGTGAATAGAAGGTGTTTGCCGTTTGTAGATCAGATCCTTCTGGGGAGAAGCAGAGAATAAACAAATACATATATACAATGCTGGGGAAGAGAAATGCCAGGAATACAGAACAGAGTAAGTAGGGTGGGAGTGTGCATGGGGGCTGTTATTTTATATAGGGGTGTGGGACACGCTCCTTCATGAGGGAGTGAAGACTTTTGACTTCCTGGGAGCAGAGTGTTTCAGAGGAAACAGCAGGTGCAAAGGCCCTGAGGCTGGGTTGTGACTGACATGTGCGGAGCACACTCCTGGGTTAGTGGGAATGCTGGACCAGGGCAGAAATTTCCTAGGTCGAGCTTTTGTTCCATTGCAACCATTAAGGTGCCATGCAGGCTTTTTCAGTGACTTTATTCCATAATTTGTAAAATATTCTTGCCATGTGACCATGTGACTAGATGCTCATTCATGTGTTTAGTTAAAGCAGAGGAGTTTAAAAGGGAGGGGTCAGTGTTTGAAACACACAAACTTAGAGTATAGTCTTAGTTCCCTCAAGTTGTGCGTTGTTCGGTTTGAGGAGAGCGTGGCCGGTGGAGGACGGCCGGCGTGGATCAGCACTCTGTCCAGGCACCTTCTCTTCTGCACCTGCCCCCTCTGAGGCTCTCTCTGGGCTGGGACCCTTCAGGGCCCTCCCATGCTTCCACCCCCCTGCCCCCGTGAGTGTTATCTTGCCTCACCCGGGGCATAGTTTTAACCCAGGACTGCCACTTCCTGGGCGGAGAGTTCTGCTCGCACCCAGAACCCTGTTGATGAGGAATTCGGAACCGATGGGCACGTGCCACTTGTCTTACAGCTTCGTCTCATCTGGGAACAGGAGGTCTGTGTCCTGCGTGTCCCTCCTTCCGCCCTTTTCTGTCCAATCTCATCTTCTTGGGGACAAAGAACAGAGGGTGAGCCTCACCCTTGGGGCCACCCCCTGCCCTGTGGAGGTGGTGTCGTATCTGAGTCCTCAGCTGACTTTCTGCGTTAGAATAGAATGCATTTTGGCGCACTTACACTGAAAGCTGAGAGCTGACGGATCTGTGAGCTGGGGAGGAGGATGTCGTGTTGCTGACGGACACTGTCGCTCTCCCTCTGTGGTTTCTGTGCAGACACACTCGACTGTGGCCCCGTGCTCGCGTACGCTTTCTTGCCTCCGATGGGCCTGTGCCCCCTCCTCCTCCTGAGTCCTTCTGTTGGGATCACGGCCGTCAGGGCCAGCTCAGGTGCACCTCCCCAGGGTGAGGGGCCGAGGCCAGAGTGGACATAGTGCCACGTTGCTGTCTGGTCTCGTCTGACCGCCTGGCCACCTGCTGAAGTCTCGCTCTGTTTTGCTTTCTTGTGACACGGATCCCATGGGTCTGTTAGTGGCCCAGGAACCTGCAGTTTAAAAGGTCGCCTGGGCGATTCTGATGTGAGTTGTGTTTGGGGACAACTGCCCTAACTTCAGCCTCCCAACTGTGGCTCCCTAAGGAATTTCCCAGCATGCACGTTTCTCATGGCTGCACACCTTAGCAGAAGAATCTTCAGTTCTCAGGCCCCCGGTGGTCTGTGTGGTTAGACCAGATCGCCAGCAGAGTGAGCAGCAGAGAGCCGCCCCGTGGACAGATGCTACCTTCCTGGGACACTCGTGTCCCTGGGTGGCGTGCCCTGGCAGCCTCCCTTTGAACCATTTTTCTAAAATGCAGAGCTCTTCATGGCGTTGCCTCTCTTCGCTTCAAAAGCTGCACAGCGCTCCCCAGCTCCACTGAGGAAGCCGAGTTCCCTGCATGACCTCAGGGCTCCCAGGGACCCTGGCCCACCCCGGCCAGTCTGTTCTCCCCATCCCTTTCCAGCTGTGGATGCAGCAGATAGGTGCAGCGGGCTCGACAGCAAGGCCTGGGGCTCAGAGAGACATGTTGGGGTCCAGGCCCTACCACCCACCAACCCCAGCTGCTTTCGATAAACTGCTTTCTGCCTCAGTTTCTTTATCTGCAAAATGGGGATTGCAGCATTTACCTCCTCCATGTGATGCGAGAGGCAGATGACGAATGCCGAGGACTTAGCGTGCCTCCTGGGCTGTGTCAGTGAAGAGCTGTCGCCGGCTCATGGAGGGGAACTGCCGACATGTGTCTCGTGCCTGCTGCAGAGCAGGAACTCGTTCCCTCGGGGAGCCTCAGGGCCAGGCTCTGAGTGACGCCAGCCTGAGACTGAGCCAGGCGGTGCCGGCCCAGGATCTCGCCCGGTCTGCGGTGACCTGGCTTCTCCCCATCGTGTCCTGGCCCTGCCAGCTTGCAGCTCTGCAGTCCCATTCCCTGAGGGTAACGGGGCTGGCAGGCGCTGAGGGACTTGCCTGGCCACCAGCAGGTCCCAGGACACGAGCGGCCTGACTCTGGTGTCAACACGGGTGATACAGAGCAGCGATGTGGCATGCTGCGGGACACACAAACCCGCTCCTGTGTCCCCTTGGATTCCATTAGAGACCTTTGTGGCTCATGATCTCCTGCAAGCTTTGCTTGTGTTCATCCCAGAATTGGTCATCTGTGTTCACAACCTGGCCCTGGGGGGAGACAGTGGGGAGACCGGTCAATCTGTTGATGACGGGGGAAGTCATCTAAGAAAATCTTCCCATGTGCCCCCCACGTGGAGCTGTCACAGTGGCTCTGGGTTTAGCAGAAGGGGTCTGTCAAGGCTGTTTGAGGGGAAGGCCCACAGTAAGATCCAGGTGTTCATGGTTTGTGCTTGGTGGGTTGCATTAGCGAGAAGTTCCTGTTTTGTTTTTTGTTTTTTGTTTTAACCAAAAGAGTAGGCAGCTATAGACATAAGAGAGGCACCCGGCCATCGTCCTATAATAAACAAGCTGGTCTGAACTGTGCTCGCTCATTGTCGAGTATGAGGTGATGTAAGGTAACTGAGGATTGGAAAGGTGGCTATTCTTACCGAGCGCCTTTTCCCCAAACTGAAAACCACGTCCTCCTGCACATTCCAAGGTTCTGTGGAGCGATTGCTGTGTATGAGCTCCTCAGAGAGAAATAATAGGGTATTTTTAAAGTTATAAATTAAGCAATGACAAAGCATGTTTTTTTTTTTTTGCTGAGGAATGTTAGCCCTGTGCCCATCTTCCTCTACTTTGTATGTGGGACGCCTGCCACAGCGTGACTGCCGGTGAGTGGTGTAGGTCCCTGCCCGGGAACCGAACCTGGGCTGCTGAAGTGGAGCGCGCCAGACTTAACAACTAGACCGCAGGGCCAGCCCCAACAAAGCATTTTTTTTTAAAAAGAAGTGTTTCCCCCTCAATCACTCAAACATAGTGTGCACAGTCCACTAAAGCAGAGTGCATTGAGCAGGAATGATGACACTGAAGAGGCCTGTGAACCCAGCGCTTCCCTTCTGTTGGCAGTTACTGGGTCGCTTCTGTGCACGATCCTGAGAACCTGAGGCTGGAGGAAGGATGGAGCCCAGGAAGGTCGCCCCACATGGTTCCCACCAGCTGACTTCCAGTTGCTTCTTCACCTGCCGGGAGGGGCTTCCTCGTGCTGTGGCAGCGAGCTCTCTGCACTGGCCGCACTGGCCACACGTCACACCCGGTTCCCGATGACTCCCAGTTGTTTGTCCTGTGTTGACTCCCAAGTCTTGGCCACAGTCAGAATTACCTAGAGGTTTTCTAGAAAAAACCAATGTGTGGACCCCTTCTTTGAATGGTCCTTGGTTCTTGGTCTAGGCACCAGCCTTGTGAATTTCTTACTGGTGATGGTTCATGTTCTTTCCCCACGAATCTAGTGTACAGCCAGCACGCTGCCCTTGACGAACTAGTGATTCATGCATTCGTTCATTCAGTACCTACTGAGGGGATGTCAAAGCTTGCGGCAGTCCAGCCACGGCCTTCTTTTTTGGGTGCAACAGTCCAGGTTCCTGCGGTCATTCTTCATATACTTGTTTCCGGAAACCTCCCTGCGTAGGCCTGGTCTGCACACACCCGGCTCATCTTGTGTCTCCTTAGCGTGTGCTTCAGAGCCGAGATGGGCTACACGTGTGCTGGTCTGTGCCGGTCCTTCTCTGCCTGTGGCTGAGGATGCTTTCCTTGATCTAAAGCCCTGGGCCGTGACAACTCACACTGAGCTTGTGGTCCCCTAGGAGCCTGGAGTCCTTTTCACAGCTCAGCTCTTAGCCAGATCTTTCACTTGCTGCACTTGCTGTTTTTCCTTATGGGATTTTGTCGCCTTAGTTTTGGGCCTTTGTTCCGTCTTGTTGAAAACTTTTGAATCTCTGTGCATTCAGTGAAGGTTTTGGCTGTCCCTCCTAGCTGAGCGTCGCCGAGCCGCACTTCTTCATCTAGGCCATGGATGAAAGCAATGGAGGGGCTGTGGGGGCCCAGACGCTGTGGATCGTCTGCAGAACTTCCTCCCTGTTGATCCAGGCTGGGCACCCAGTCACGCCGTCCACCTCAGCGTTCTAACCCCGCCACGTTGGGGCTCGTCCCCCAGACTGTCGGGGGGGCCAGTCCCTGCGTTGCCTGTCCCTTGGATGACCAGCGTGGTAAACCTCTCGACAGGAAGTCATGCCGTACACCGGAGGGCTCTTACAGTGCTGTTGGTTTTTTTTTTTCTTGGCCAAACCTGGAGTAAAATATTTGAAACTCTTCCTACTTTATATACCCGACTACCAAGGGTCACAGAATTTGTCTAATCTGCTTTCTCAGCAGGGCAAATTGCAAAATATGTTTTGATCTGTGTTAAAATTTCTACTGACTACTTCGTTTGCTATTCAGTGTGGTTTAAGTCCCACAAATGTGGGTACAGTGTCGAAAAGTGAAGTTAGGTATTTAAGAATCCTTCGACGACAGGGGTGCTAGACTGCCCTCAGGTG
This sequence comes from Equus przewalskii, assembly GCF_037783145.1. Taxonomy (NCBI): domain Eukaryota; kingdom Metazoa; phylum Chordata; class Mammalia; order Perissodactyla; family Equidae; genus Equus; species Equus przewalskii. Next base: position 91,435,336 of record NC_091837.1, on the reverse strand, counting down.
TGGCCGCAGACGGGCTGCGTGTCGTCGGGCCGCGTGTCGTCTCTCCACGTTGTTAGCACGCTGGAGGGCCTGAAAGAGAAACGCGCTTTTCACCCACGCGTTTGACCTGAGCTTATGAACTGAGATGAGCGGGGAGCTTCCTGCCCCAACATCGTGATGTCCCGAGTCCTCGGATGGCCCTGTCCTCGCTGGCAGCAGGCCCCTGCAGGCAGCCAGGGAGCGGGGTCCGGGTGGGAATCCAGCATCACAGGCTCTACGTGCCCTGGGCCTTTTTTTCTCCTTCGTCCTGTGGAAAGAAGGGTGTGGATGTTATCCTGGCTTATTTGTGAACTGAGTTACAGTTCCTGGAATTGTGTAATAAAATATTTAAGATGCTTGGCTGCGTAAGTAAAATGTCACGTGTGGGTGTGAAAGTGTCGGTTGTAGAGACAACACTGGAAAATATTAAAAAGTTGAGCTCTCTGAATTCATCTGTTAGAAAGGAAATTACAGTGATAAAGAGTTGAGACATTCTAAACCAAATGAAGTCAATGCAAGACCTGTAGAGCGGCTGTGAGTTAAGGGACCTCTTCGCGGTGGTTCTGTTAAAGCCATTTTTGGGTTTGGGAGAGAAAAGTTGTATTCCCAAGATGCCTTGGAATTAAGATAGCTTCCCTGAATTTCTTAGAGTCCAATGATGCATCTCAGGCTTTCTTCCCTGCATAATTTTCATAGCTTGAAACTTTTGCCTTTTCTTAACCTTTAACTCAGTGCCATCCCTCCGCCCCTCCCTTGTCAGCCGGGAGTTTAATCAGATGTCCCCAGTGGATGCAGTGTTGACAGTTACCTGTCCTCCACTCCCTTGTCCCTTCCTGTTACTGTAGAGGAGGGCCTCCTGTTTCTTTACAGGAAGTCTGGTGACATTGACTGGACTGCAGAGGGGTCCACAGCTCCAGCAAGCTTGCCGCCTCCAGCGTTCCCGCGGCAGCCTGCCCTGCGTGTCACAAGGCCCTGGCAGAGCCCGAGCCCTGGACGGGACCTGCCAGCGCTCTGTGGAAACCCAGGGAGGCTGGGTGGCCGGGACCCTTTACATTTATGGGATTAGAGAAGTTCTGTCCATTACTTATAAATAATGACCGTTATGAAGCACAATCAAAGGAGGGAGAGAGAGGGGAAGAATCCTTGTTTCCAACATGTAGGAGGAGAAGCTGGACAAGGAAACGCTCTTGCTTAGAGAACATGGGAAGCAGCGTTTCAGGCAGGATGTTGACTGTTCGAGTGCCCGTTTCGTGGAAATGGAACTAGGGAGAAAGAGAGGTGGGAGGGGGCTGGCGGTCTGCGCGGCATCCCAGGGCCCCCCGGGAACGCCAGGTCCCTTCTTGTGCACAGGGGGCCGTGCAGAGAAGGGTGGTGCACCGCCCCTGGGGAGCCCTGGGTCCAGCGCTGGGTTAGCCGTCCTGTCACAGGGTCCCCTCATCGTAGCCAGGATAGGACCCAGGTCCACTGGCTCCCATGCCGGCTCTGTGACCTGGGCCCCACTTCATCCCTCTGAGTAGCCGCCACACGCAAGCTTGCTTTCGGGTTATGTGTCTTAATCGAGGGGGGAAAAGAAAAGTGGCCCGAAGATGCACTAAGAACAGAGTGCTTTAAAAATGGATGCAAAAATCGAAACAAGACTGCGCAGCGAAACCCAGGTAAGTTGTAAAAGTGAAAGGGGAACACTTAAAGATGGTTAAAATGGTAAATTTTTGTTAGAATAAAGAAATTAAAAAAGAGAGTGAAAGGGGAGTAATTTTTTTCACCAAGTACCTGGAATAACTGTATTTCTGTGTGAGTTTCAGGGGTGATGTGTGTGTGTATATGTTTAAGATGTTGCCTTGGATTTGAAACCAAGTCCCCACCTCCACTCCCTCCCTCGGGCTGTGGGAGTCCTCACGTGACGTGCTCCTGTGTGTGTGCAAGGTGGCCAGGCACCCCCAGATGGGGACCGATGTCATGTCCGCTAAAACTTGATCAGTGTTGGAATTTTAACCATTTCCAGGGAGGTCCTATTTAGAAAGATACACAGGAATTTAAGGTGTGTGTGGGTCATGTACGTTATCCAAAAAAGACTGTGTTGTGTGTGTGTGCACGTGTGTGTGATGGCGTTTACTCTGTCGTGTAGACATGCGTTGCATGCATGTGGCTCGTGACTGGTGCGTGCTTCCCAGAGGACTGCGTGGGCCTTTACGTTCTTCTTGAGGAGCCTGCTGTAGCATATGGGTTGTTACCGAAACCGAAGTGGGTACCCTTCCGGCGAGTTAAATCAGACTCTCCACCAGGAGTAGTTGTCTCACAAAGTAAAGTATATTCGCAGCAAATAGGAGACCACACGGAATCATTTCTGGAGTCACAGCTCTCTCGAACAAAGGGAAGCAGGGACGTTTGTTTGGGATGGGGAATGATATTCAAAAGGGAGAGGTGGGTATCCTCTTGCGCAGGCTCAGTGGGAAACATGCTTCCACACACACTGCAGGGGATGGGAATAAGGCCTAAGCTCCTCCTGGAGAGAGCTTAGCATTAAAACTAAGGCAGAGGTCACAGGCATGGCTCTCTGATGAGGCCTGGTCTGGTTCAGGGAGGTTGGTGAGGGCATTTCCTTAACATAACAAAAGGAGAAAAACAATTTGGAAAAACGGTTAAATGCTTCCAAACCCAGCCTCGAGTTCCCTGGGGCAGCTAAGCGGGTGACAGGGTCAGCAGCTGGACAGTGTCGATGCAAATAATCCATAACCAATCTATAAATGAAAATTTGGGGGAGTTTATTCTGAGCTAAAATCTGAGGACCATGGCCTGGGGCCTTTCTCCCCGAAGGAAGAAAGGGCACCAAAGAAGTGAGTTGTACAGAGTGGTTATATACCCCCAAAGAGGATGTTTCACATATTGAAATGTCCCTTTTTACAATAGTTGCGAGACTGCCCTGTTAGCACAGCGATTGATGGACACAGCAGGTAGCTTGCTGTCTGGGTGAACGCAGCAGGGTGGCAGGTCTGTTGTCTCGAGCTGGGTGGTCACAGGTGAGCTGGACGGTCAAAGGTGAGCACGGCAATCAGTTCCTAGCCTAAGGAAAGATGCTTATCCTTAAGGAAATGCCAATGTCGGGGGAAGTTACACCTTTATCTTAAGGCCATTTGTTCTTGCCATAGGAAATGTTTAAAGGGGATATACAATGCGTGCTCAACAGCCATGGTCAGGCCCTTTTGGAAAAGACAAGGGCCCAATTAGATTTACACCAAATGGCTTCCTCATGTACTCCAGTATATCCTATTGCTTGCCATTTGTATTTGTCAACAGCACAACTGAGACTCCCTGTGGGTCCAGTGACTTGTGGGCCTTTCTGAGCCTGTTTTCTGACCTCTAGATGCCTCCTCTTGGCCTTGTGGCCAAGATGAAATGCAGTTGTCTAGGTGAAACCATGTAATGCTCCGCACTCGTAGCTGTCTTTTACTTCTGTGAGTCTAGGAATGTGTTCCCGGCACGCTGCTCCAGTCGGAGCTGTGTGTTCATGGAGCACGGTGACCTCTGAGAACCGCGTCCCGGCAGAACCTCGGCTTGTTGCTGCAGAACCGGTGGAGGAATGAGGGGACAGCTGTGCTGGCTGCCGTCTGCAGGAGGAGTATGTGTGGAGGGGGGAGGCCTGTTTTGCGATGGTGGAACTTAGTTCGCTGGGAAGTCCACCTTGTGGATGAAATGCGCTCATGAATAAAGTCGGAGATGGCACCAAAGACCCCAGGAACAGAGACACTGGGTCCTGCTCCCCTTGCGACCTCTGGGGAGCCGCTTCATCTCAGCCTGCTCTGACCTGGACTTACTGAAGCTGGATGGTGTTAAGTGACCGCACTGTGCAGTCCACTCAGCTGAGCAGGTTTATTCCAGTGGCTTCCGTGCTGCTGGGTCCCCTTCTGCAGCCGTGGGGAGGACCTGAGATGGGGAGGCAGTGGGCGGGCCGGCCGGGCGGGCCTCCTCTGAGCAGACCTGGTGTCTGCTCTTGAAGTTCAAGTTCACCACACCTGTTAACCGAGGACCCTGGGTTAGCAAAGCCTCCAGGGCCTGAGAGCCGCGGGCTCCTGGTTGCAAGAAGCACTGGTCCCCAGCTTGCCCTCCTCTCGCCCTTGTTTTGGTCTCAAAGGATCTCTATTCCCCAATCTCAGTTGTCCTCCCGCAGTTAGAAGCCCGCTGGCAAACAGTCTCTTTTCTTGTTACCCTTCCCTCATTTCCTCTGATAACAGCTTTGCCCCGCCCCCCGTCGATGACTCTGATAGCTTTGTGCTCTGTCATTTGCTTTGATTTCTGACTTAGTGTCTTGGTCAGAGGAACTGGACGTTCTCTTGGGATGTTTTATTACCCTTTTCAGGAGCATAGCGTTCGAGCACTTTGACAGATGTGCTTTGAGAACCCCACAGATGTGCCGTGTCAGGTTACAGCAGCCTCATTGTTTCGACGTAGGAATTCTACTGATCGTCTTTGGCGTGTGTTTTCATAAATCCATATTCCTTTAATACAGGGAAAACTCGGTCCCCCAGCCGCAGGCGTTAGTCTGTTTGAAAATTTGCAAGTGCATTTGACATACTGAGCATTGTTCTGAATTAGACAAAGGCCCAACGTTCCCCTGGGTTCAGTTCCTGGGGAAATGCCCTTTTGTCCGTGGCGCTCTCCACAGCTGCCTAGGTTGCTTTCTGAGCAACATCAGGTACCGCATGTGACAGACGGACAGACCTGACTTCACTTAGATGTTAGCTTTTCTGGGCCAGCAGGAGTCATAAAATTTATCCCTCCTTTGTCTTATCTCCACCAATTCTGCTGATCACTTACAAACTGGTAATATTTTGTATGTGGACATAATCATTTAAAACTGCTTACGGGTGGCTCCCTAACTTCCTCCTAATTGAAAAGGAGCGTGGGTCACTGTCCTGCTTCAGATCTGTGGAAAATGCCCTCTGTGCAGGACGCTTTCATGCCTTTGTGAAGATCCCGTTGGAATAGATTTTTTACCAGCTTGGTGTGGTTCCTAAGTCTTAACTCCAAAAATGCGTAAACAGATACCTATGTTCCACTGGGGTATTAAAATCTCTAAAAAAACGTTACTTAAAACCCGCCAGCATTGGGCCTTCCCATAAGGGGACACCTGACGTGTTCCTCCATCTCCGCTGTGACACGGCTGTAATGGGATGAGACCTCTAGGGCGTATCGATGATGAAGCATCCACGCCCTGTGGTTCTGGAAGGTTTACGATATCCACACACATTTGTGCACCTTCTAGATTTTGACTTCTAGATTTAGTTAAACCCAAGGTCATCAATGCAGACTTAAAACGGGATTGTTGTTAGGTCGTGTCAAAGCCACTTGAGTTGTGGTCTAGGCCGACTGCAGGAGCTCTGGAACCTCCGCTCGGAAGGTCACGCGGCCCGGACATGGTGTTTCACCCGAGTGAAGCATCTGCTCGGGAAGAGACGGGTGCGGGTCAGCAGAGCCTTCCTGTGGGGGCGCTCCGGGCACAGGCCTCCTGTCCTGCACAGGCGCTCCGGGCCGGCCCCTCCAGCTGCGGAGAGCCGGGGCCCATCCAGGGCGCTCTGCTCTCGGGCCCCCTGTACGGGCAGGTGCATGGATAGCCTGACCCCACCCTCCCTCTGGTGGCTCCAGGGGAGACTTTCGGTGTCAGGCTTTAGACTCGAACGTTTCACCTCACAGGGAGGAGCACAGGGGCCCCTTCTGGATCAGGCCGAAGTCCCCTGCAGCCCAGCAGTGTCTGAGGGATCCCGGGGTAGGGTCAGCTCTGTCCCGTCCTGCCTCCGTGACCAGGGGCTGTGTCTGAGCCTCTGGGAGTCTTCCTCCCTTAGAGGGTTGGGGCGACTGTGCAGTCCACGGGCGCCCTAAGGAGGCTGCATTCAGAGAGGTCTTTAGAGGCCATGGGAAGCCTTATGCTGTTAGGAAGGGTTAAGTCTTTTTCCTGGTTTTTGATGTAATTGGTCACCCTCTGTTAACTAGTAACTGTAATTACAGGTAACTAGATAGGCCGCCATGTTGAGTCATTTAATCAGTTGAAAAGAGAAGGGCCCCCCCAAATCCCATCCCACTGCCTTCAAGTTTGGTCAGCTCTCCCAGGGCTTTCTGAGAGCCGACCCTTCTGGAAACGTCCGCTGTCATCCAACCACGCGCGTTCCCCTCTGCCCGTGCGGCTCTGTCTTTCTGTGTGTTCTGATGAGAAATGGTAACGTCACATTTTACATTTTGATCCTCAGGGGGAAGGCCACACCGCTGCTGCTTTGCTGAGGGGGTGGCCGCGACCGTGCTCTCCAACGGAGACCAGAGTGGCACACGTGGCGATCACACGTCAGGCAGAGACGCCAGCGAGCCCAGAGCGGGGCTCGCCGCCTCCGTGTCTGCACTTGAAAACAACAGCAGAGAAACTCCCAAGAGACCAGAGCAGCCTAGGTTTTCCATGGACTTAAAGATGCCAGCGTTTCGTCCCAAGCAAGAGGTCCCCAGCTCGAGGGACACTGCAAACTTCCCATCAGGTTCGGATCAGACTTTTCTGGAAGGAGCAGATTTGCAGCTCTTGTCAGAGAGCCAGGCTAGCCACCCGAAAGAGAAGCTGTCTGATTTGCACAATAAGGAGCTTTCTGGGGGAGGAAAAAGGGCGCCAGCCCCAGACCTGATCCCGCTAGACCTCAGCGAGCGGTCGACCCGGGATGACCCCAGCCATAAGGAGTTGGCCTCCGCCCTTCAAGCTGCTCTGGCCGTTCACCCGTGTCCTTACTGCAGCCACAAGACGTACTACCCCGAGGTCCTGTGGATGCACAAACGCATCTGGCACAGGGTCAGCTGCAACTCCATGGCCCCCCAGTGGATTCAGCCCAACGGTTACAAAAGCATCAGAAACAACTTGGTTTTCCTTGCCCGGAGTGGACGCACGGGCCCCCCGCCCGCCCTAGGGGGCAAAGAGTGCCAGCCTCTGCCCATTGCTCGGTTCACACGCACTCAGGTGCCGGGTGGGGCACCAGGGCTCAAAGGCAGCTCCTCACCTCTGGGCGTGACCGTGAAAGCCGCTAGCATACCTAAGAGCAAGGAGAGCCCTGGCGGGGGCCCCTGCGCTCTGTGGACGGCCGGCCCCGACGGGCATAGGCAGACCAAACCTGGCCACGGCCCGGAGCAGCACGGTGGCCCGGCACAGCTGCCCCCGCCAAAGCCCAAGCAGGAGGTCAGCCCCAGAACAGGGCCCGCGGCAGGCGGGGGTGGCTTCAGCAGAAGTGCCACCCCCACGCCCACTGTCATTGCCCGGGCGGGCTCCCAGCTCCCGGCCAACAGCAGGCCAGGGGACAAGTATGTCATCCCCCCGACGGGGGCCGGCCTTGGCCCCCCAAATAAGCACAGTGCCCCGGACCCCCTGAAAGCCAAATTCAGTCCTCAGTCTCAGGGTCAGCTGCATGTGAAAGGTGATGGGGGCCCCCCTCTACCTCCCCGAGAGCCCCCCTCCAAGGCCGGTCAGGAGCTGCGTCCGCTGGCCAGCTGTGGGGCGGGCTCCAGAGGGAACGCAGTCCTGCAGGCCCAGCCCGTCCTGCACTCCATCAAGCCGGAGCCTGCGTCCGAGGGCCACGAGAAGCGCCTGGACATCCTCAATATCTTTAAGACGTACATTCCAAAGGACTTCGCTTCCCTCTACCAGAGCTGGGGTGCCAACGGCCCTGCGCTGGAGCACAGAGGTAAGACGTGCGGGCCCCCTCCCCGCCAGCCCCCGTGGACACCGCCACGCGGTCAGCCTCTGTGGACCTCACGGGGCGGGGGGTGGCCTCTCCTGGGAAGGTCGCCGTGCTGCCCACCTGCTGTGTGTCTCAGTGCAGAAGGGAGCACAGCCCACCCGTCGCCCCCCTGCCCGCCCCAGAGCACGGCAGATGTGTGCTGCCTCCCCCGCCCGTCACTCAGCCTGCGGGGGTGCCTGCCTGGTGTCCGTGGGCATCTTAACCCGCGGCCCTGCAGGGCTTCCCTCCTGGCCGTGTGGATTTGAAAATCCGGTTACATCTCCTCCATGCTGAAGGTTGACAGGAGCAGGCGCCCTTGGTGGCACTGCACTTGGTCATTTTAAACAGAGTCCGTAGATATTCCTTGTCCCTTGTCTCTCAAAGGACGAGAATGTTCATTGGAAGCGATTATGTTTTATTTTTATACACATATGATTAAAAAATAGCTATCAGTGCTCCAGCATAGGTAAGCAGAGCCTGGCCGGGTGTGCACCTACCATATAAAGTTTGGGGAATTGACTTGTGCTAGAATTCCAGAAAAAATATACCTTAAATGGTTATCTTCCTTTCCTCCAGTATTTTGGTATTGGTCCCTTCAAGTATTGGTATTAAGGACTTGCCAGCAGTCTCCGCACGCTCCGTGAATGCGTGCATTGGGTATGGTGCCATTGTTCTTGATTGTAAAGTGGAGGTACTCTCACTTAACGTCCAGAACACTGGGAAATCTCAGTATTTCCTATTAAAAACCAAAAACACCAGGCAAACACAAACCCGCAGGGAGCTCTGTTCCTGAGCTTGTTACCTGGGTGGTCCTGAGCCTTCTTTGGACAGAATTGTACATCCTGCACCTGTCATTCCTTAAAGTGGATTACCATTTACAGTGACCTTTCAGATCTGGTCCCTCAAATTCCAGGATGTTGGGAGCACTTTTGGAGGATGTGGTTCAACGTTTGAGAGAAGTGTGTCAACAGAGAGGCACCCCAAATCCACTGCGGATGAATGTGGGTCTCTGCTTTTCTCCCATGACTTATGGAACCTTTGGGCCCTCAGGCTCGGGATGGTCAGGCTCGGGATGGAGCGATGCCCTTGGTTCGTGTTTACTCTTAAAGGAAAACTAAGGTGTTTTTCAAATAGGGGAAAGCTCAGGTGTCCCACAGTCTGAGAGATTTTGCCAGTGGGCCCTCATTCGTGGCTGGCGTTTGTCCTGTTTCCAGTTGCGTGGAGCTCTGTGGCTCTTGCTCCGTGCCAGCGCTTACTGTGAACTTTCTAGAATGAAGCTGAGGGCCTGGGAGTTCGGAGGCTGTGGGAGGCTTTACACAGAGGTGTTCATCAGACGCAGCGAGCACTGGTGTGTCCTGTGTGAGGTTCTCGTCCCTTCTCCTGGCAAAGTGCTCTGTGCTTAAGGTGTAACTGGGCACATGCCCCTTGGCTGGCGGTAAAAGGCAGCGGCCACATGGCTTAGCGTTTTCATGTTTCACTTAAATAAAGTGAGCTTTACACAGTCTTAGCGATATTTTCCAATCACACAGATTATTGCTATGAAATGGAATAAAAGCATATTGGTTAGCCTTTTGGATCTCACGCCAACCTCATTTCTTTGGATGTGGGTTTTCTTAGACCCTAAAGCCGAGAAGTTTTTGACATGAGGTGACCAGCGAGTCTCAGCGGGGACCCTGGGTTCTTCCCCTTGGCCGTCCGTCCAGTCCTTCGCCGTGACTGCAGCCTCCCAGGGGAGTGGGCCAGATGTGTGCACCAGTGTTTTAATGACTTCCACTTAGTAAACCGGACTTGTAATTTAATTACTTACACCCTAATGGCCTACAAGAATCACACAGTTCTAAAGCTGCCAATTTACACCTAGTAAGCGGCATACCCAGTTTTTAAAGGCCCTTTGTGCCGTCCTGTGGGCCTACATTGTTGTTTCTTCCCCACCCCCCACCCCCAAAAAGTAGAAGTGAGTTTTAAGTTACGGATTTGAGAATTTCAGATGACAGAATTTGAAGTCAAAGTAGCCTGAAATGTTTTCTTTTTCCTTCAAATTTTTTCAGTTAATGATTCTAAGGCTTTTTTTTTTTTTTAGAGAGAGGTTAAATATTTATCTTTCAAATATGGAAAACGTGAAATTGTCCATAAATCATGTATGTTCTTCTTGGACTATTTACCCTTCTAATGTGCACACTGAAATATAGTTAGGTGTAAGGCAGCAAATTTATGGTGTTAAAGGTCACTCTGATGGGGGTTTCTTAAGGGAAGTGTTTTAAAATTTTTGGCCTTCATACGCTAGTTAATAAGCACACTTTTAGAACCATAGCTTCCCGGGTTTAGGGAAGAACTGAGATCGGCTTGTCGCAGTACTTTGGCCGGCGTGCCTGCGGGTACTGAACGTCCTGGTGAGGAGGGACCCGCTCCCCCCGGATGGCCCCTTTCTCTCTGCTGGAGCTCTGTGGCTCCTGGTCCCGATGTGCGGGCCGATGAGAGCAAGCCGAGAGCTCCTGGGCGTGGCAGTCTGCTGAGTCTTCCAACGCCGCCCTCCGTCTTTCCTGGGGCCCGTCTCAGGCTCCGGCACCCTGATGGTGATCTTCAGCGATCCCTTCCTGGCCTCCAGGGCCTCCACGCTTCCTTTCTCCTTCTTTGCATGTTTGTTTATGACGCTCTTGTAGCTGGAAGGAAATCCAGCGGGCTTGGCGCGGTCTGACTGTTTGAGAGGCGACCAGAGTGTTAATGTTTCCTGTTACGGACACTCTACCTCTGTTTCTGCAGCCGAGGAAATAGCTGCCGCCAACAAAACATGGCATTCCTGACACATGACTGAATGCTCCAGTCACCAAACTTTCTGAGCTTCTGTTGTCCACTTGTTGCTAGGCACCCATTCCTTCCTAAGCATTACACAGTTGAGTTTTGCGTCACAAATCTCAAATTTTATTGAATTCATCTCTCTTCAAAATAATCTTTGGGCTTGTCCCAGTCGGTGAGTCTGTCTGCACTTTCTGGATCTGATTTGGTTGTCTGGCGCATTTGGGGTGTCGTCTGCAGAGCCGAAGGTCGTAACCTCTCCGTGCAGACCACTGATTGAATGTCCTGTCGTAGGGCCCCTTGTGCTAGGGAAGGCAGACCTGTGCAGACGAGAACCTTCTTAAAGAAGAGGCATGCATCGATGGCGTGCGTGACCTAGTCGTGGAGCCGGAGTGATGCTGTGGCTTTTCACTGGATGTGTTCTACTTAAGCAGAGAACATCTCTATCAGGAGAGGCCGAAAAGACACACGTTTTTTCAGAATTTAAGAAAGAGAATTCTCAGAGAACTTTTCCCCGTGTGTGTTTTGACGGCATGACGTTTATGTGGAACTGGATGGTCTAGAAACCCTGAGAGGGGAAAGGATGACACACGGACATGATCCTCGTCACTTTCCTTAGGGGCCTGCACGCTAACCCTTTAAGAGGGAAAAATGCTACATTTTCTTTTTTTTTTTTTGTGCCTTTGTTTATTTTATTTATTTATTGAGGTAACATTGGTTTATAACAGCATATAAATTTCAGGTGCACATCGTTATAGATTTCGATTTCTGAAAAACGTGACATTTTCTACAGTTGTTCTTACAGTGTGGCTATCAAGTCTGGAAACATATATGAGTATAACATGAATGGTTTGTTGATAGAATAGTTATAAGATAACAAATTTTCCATGTTTCCAGACTTTGTGGCTAGCCTATATTATATGTATTTTAGAATAAAAAATTGAAGATAATAGAATAGGATGATTCTAGATAGAATAATATATAAAGGTCTTTCTTAATTGGGACTTAAAAAAATCATTTATAGTAAGGACACATTAATATGACAATGAGGAAGGACCGTACTTCCTTTGTTTGAATGTTTGTCAGCTGTTTGCAGGATCTTCCCAGCCTCCTGCTCCCCCGGGGTGGGCGTACTACAGCATCCTGAAGTTAAGTGTGCCGGGCTGTGGAGAAGAGTCTGCACGTGCCTCTGGAATATTCCGAGGCCTCTGCACTTTCCTATATACAGCCTGAGTTTCTAGGTCAGAGAGTAGAGCTGTCTGCTCACCAGGTAGTCTTCAATTCAAATGAAGTTTATAACCTTTTTGATTAACTCAGAATTTTGTAGTAGCTTGGGCATAATATTATTGACCATAAAGGGCAAGGGTCTTTTCTTTAAAAAGTAAAGAGAAAGTGATATGGTAAAATGCACGAGTACACTGTGTGTGTGTGTGTGTGTGTGTGTGTGTAGTGGATGCACATGCTGATGCCTACTTAATTCAGGGAAATAGGGATAGAAGTGCTTTGTTTTGTCTGCTGCTAGTTTGGATAGGAAATAGCCAGCTAAAAGAACTACTTAGAAAAAAGTATTATAATGACTTAGTTTTTGAATGTTGTGAATGTCAGATGCAAATGCCATCTTGCTTATCACCATCGTTCATAGGTATCCTGGGTAGGCATAGTTAGAATCTAGATTGAGACATAGTCCGATGAACCTAGAAAAATCCGGACCACGAAGTAATTTCAGAGCTTGTTCTCTTAGGAACTCAACTGCATAGTGCTTATAATGAAAAGGAATGGGGAACAAAATTGCATTTGAAGTTGAGGTTTTCCTGGACCAGAATAAGAGGAAGGAAGCATCTTCCTGAAAGACATATTGAATTAGTGATTGACAGTGGTGACATTTCGAGACAGATATGTATACTCCAAACTCTGTGGATGTGGGGTGTCTGGGCACCCTTAGGAGCCCCCGGGCCCACTCTTGGGCCTAGGCCTGCATAGATCATCCAGAGACAGCCCTCCTGAGCTTTCCTTCCACCCAGCGTGCTCGGTTAAGACTCTTGGGAAGAGGACGCACGCAGTCGCAGTAACACGGAGCAGCCGGCACCCGGAGCCGCTCTGGCCTGGTCACGGTTTGGATGTTTCACAGCGAGTGGGGCACCTGTCCCCATTAGTAAGTGGTTTTTCATTAATGACAATGAGACCAGCGCTAGTTAAAATGCCTTATTATTCTTTCTGTGTTCCTGAATGAGGCAGTGGGAAATTGAGAACTTTGTGGGCAAGTTCTTAAATTTCTCCATGACTCCTGTTCATGACGTGTCCGATGAGAAATCTGACAAGATCTGCCTTGCCGTTCATGCATTTCTTTGGTTGTCTCCATAGTGTAAAAATGACTTTACATTATTTTTGCCTGTTGAGGCACTCTGAGTTAGGGTAAGAAGCAGCAGGATTTGGTTTCTGCTTATTTGACTCAGACCCCTTGTCCTCCTTTCATTTGCCTTTTACACCCCACTGTCAGACTCAGGTCCAGAAACCTCAGCTCAAGGAGCATCATTGAAGAAAAATTGTCATTTTAGGGGTAACCTTTCCTAGTTAGTATTTCTGCTTTTTGTTTTTCTGTTGAGTTGAGTTACCACTGAGCCTAACAGCGAATATCAGGCTCGGGGAAATCTCTCTGGAGCTACATCGTGTGACAAATTAGCCTTTTCTTCAGAGAGGCGCCCCGAACCAGGACAGGCGGCTGCCCAGACTAGTCCGTGGCCTCTGCCTCCCTTTCTGAGAAAGGCGGGCGTGTCTTTCAGGCTCAGGACGGAGGGAAGCTGCAGCCAGTGCTTTAGGACTGGGCTCATTCCCAGGCGTCCCATCTGTGCTCGGAGCCCCCACATGGGTGAGGGGCCAAGGGCCTGGGGCCCTGGGGTGTGGCCCTACAGCATCCTGGTCCCTGCGCCGGCCTGACACACAGCCTCCCTCGACTTACGTGACAAGCTACTGACAGAGCCCTTGGTGGCGGGAGCCTCCAGCCACTTCAGGCCCACCTGACAGGCCGCCACACCGTGCTTCGGGGGGTGTTAATTTGCTCTGATTTATGCTCCCTCGTGGTCCTGCGTGCGCCTGGCTGTCAGGGAGCCTCAAGGAAGGCTGGCAGTTGTCACTCAGGGCCTGGAGGTACCTCCACCGTGACATGCCAGACAGACTAATGATGTTTTCCTCTCGCCCGCCCCCCCCCCCCCCCAAATCCCCCTGCCGCCTCACCTGCACCCACCCACGGCCACCGCCACCAGGGACGCTCCGGACACAGGCCCGGCCAGGAGACTTCGTCTGCGTGGAGTGTGGGAAGTGCTTCCACCAGCCCAGCCACCTCAGGACCCACATGCGGGCTCATGCAGGTACCCCACCCGCCACTCTGACATCCCATGGCCATCTGCGTACCCAAGGAGGGTGTGGGGGAGTGAGGTCCCCCTGCTGGTTGTTCCATTCTCCACGCTCGGTGACATGTATAAATCTCGCTGTGAGGTGGGGGGAACATGTCCTCTTCTGCGATTACACACTTGACTCTCCTGTCCAGCACCTGAAAGGAATTTTTCTTTGCATCCCAGTGCTGTGTGGTTTAATTTGGGATAAGCCTGTTTGCAAATGTTCCATTTTAATTAGGGAGTAGACTCCTCAGACGTGAATATGCTAACGAGGTATGCTGCCACCAGCACACACTGAAATCAAAGCACCCTTTCAGCATGGCACACGGCAACGGTTCCTCGTTGGCAGTGACTGGCTGCTGGGGTGTATGCCCAGGCCCCCTTTTGGACTGGTCAGTGATGGATGGTCCAGTCCCTGGGCCTTTTTGTAAAGAGCTCTCCTGAGACCACATCAGGCTGAGAGCAGGGTGTGTGAAGACACCACCCAGCTCCAGGGAGACAAGACCAGCGTTCTTTATCAGAAGTGTGAACGATGCATACATAAGCCAGTCTGATGCAGAATGACAGAGGCCAAATGGTAAGTAATGCAGGAGGAGGGTCCCTCTGCACACACACTGATAATTAATGTTGTCAGTGATGACTTTCTTCAGCAGCAGAGTCTGAATTAAAAAGGGCAGTGGCCCCGGGCAGCATCCTCACAGTCTCTTACAGTAAGTGTTACGGTAAATTGGTATTTTCCGGCCACAGGCTAGGCGCTGGTGTCTTTTTTTGTGAAGTGCTTAATGTTTAATGGACTCCTTTAGTGTGGTGGCGTGATGAAGCCTGCGTGTTCATCTGCTAACGCACCCCCTTGTTCCCACAGAGGCGTTTGAGTCTAATGGTCTCCGAGGTGCTGATGCCCACGCCACCTCCACAGATGCCCCCAAACAAGTAGGTCTTCTGATTAATTGGGTGTTTGGGTTTTAATGTGGTCACTGGAAAAAGGTGCGCCATGATGTTCATCACGAAAGCACCAAATGGTCTTTGAGGAGCTCTGTCAATAATTTTAGGGTACTTTGACTTAGAACCCAGTCCTTCCAGGCAGTGTGTAGGCGGTTGATAGACACTGAAGGTCTCTGAGCCAAGATTCTGTGGATGAGGTCAATGCAGCTACTTTCCATCTTGCTGGGGACGAGGGAGTTGGGAGACACTGGTGGTGGCTTTAAAACACTAGAAATTCGTACTTTTCCGCACAAGATGTTTCTGCATGTAAGCTTGCTTGAGAACAGATTATGCTTTGTCTCCTTCCTTCAGAACAGAATTTTTGTTTTGCTCCATAAGAAGTGTTCTGCTGAACGTGGTGTTTTGTGGCCGTGTCCTCTTCTGGTTTGATTATCTGTGTTACGCACACCCTGGCACAGCCATGGTGCCTCAAAGCACTTGTTTGCATGTACGTATAATGTGTGTTACTGTAGATCTGTGGCCTTGGTATGTAAACCATTCAGAATCCACAACACGTGGCAGAGCTCTTGGACACAAATGCCGATGGGATACCGTGTCTTGCTGTAAGGCAGGGAAGCGTGCTCCTCTGTAGGTGGCCCTCTTTTACCGTGGGCTGAGAGCACGAGGTTTTAGAGCTCTTCTCCCTTCTCACCCCTCTTACTGAATGTCACGCCCATCCTCTCGTTCTCCCATGAGCATTTTCTACATAACTTTCTTGCTTTCTAACCGGTTGCCTTAGAAGATTGTGTAACTGCAAGCTCTCCCCTTTGCAAATGAAGGAGGGTTTCTTTGCCACCAGAGTAAACATCAGAGGCCCTGTTGGGGTGTCAGACCAGGGGGTATGCCCTCCCCAGCAACTGGGATCACCTGTGGGATCTGCGGTTGCTGACGATGATGATGGTGATGGAGATGTCAGGGGAACCTCAGGAATCACTTCAGCCCGTTTCAGTGGGAGGGAGTGGTAGGAGATCAGAGCCGGCTTTGCCGAGGGCCAGCTGCGGGTTCACGGTTGAGCTGACTCAGCACGACGTACCCCGATCAGGGTGCTGTTTTTGTTTTTCGGTGCATTTTTAGAATTCCTATTTGTTGGGAGAAGCCTTTTCTTCATGTATCTTTGACAAAATGCCTTGCCGTTTGTGGTAGTTTTTAATAAGTGACTTTTGTCTCCCTTAGTAAAACCCCTAGTTTTAGAATGTAAAGCTGTTATTTCATGATAGTATGACAGTTTATGGAATAAATAGCATCTTGCTGAATGCTGGATTGAAAGACTGCTGAACGTATGTGACCTCAACTTGAATTAGGTAGCACTGTCCTTTTTAACAGAAGTAAGACCCCCCTCACGACAGGAGTCACCGTGATGTGTCCGTGGGATGCAGTAACAGCAAGGTCGTGCCCTAATTGGAGAATTACATACTGCGATTACAGCTGGAGTCAATCCAGAGTGTTCCTGCCTACACAGGCAAGCATTAAATCCACTGAAGACGTGGCTTTTGATAAGAGTGTTGGACGGGGGCAGGGGCACCAGGCAGCTCCCCGAATAACTCAGTGAGATTCCTCAGGACACACGTCAGTTTGTTTGCTGCATATTAATTCCACCTGAGCCTCTTTAAAATGCTTCTGTCACAGGGAGAAATGGGTCAACAAAGCAAATCACTTGGACTGTAGTTTAAATTATTTCTATGTTCCTTATAGTCTTGCTCGCAATTCATAACAGTTGTTACTCATCCTTGATTATGATAGAGAAGAGATGTATTTATGTTTTTGTCTGTCTCTATAAATTCAAGTTCTGCTGTTTTATCCTTATTACCAGCTAACCTGTTGGTTTCATGTAGACAGTGGCTTCCTGCCGTGGTCTCGGTAACGATTAACTCCTGGTGCTTGGCCCTCGGTGGGTCAGCTGTCTGTCTTTTCGTCTCCTCTCGTTCAGGACTGTGATAGTAAAACTGAGCTGGCTTTGTATGCGTCCCTCGTTAGTAGTTAGTTAGGCCGCCAGTTTGTAGAATTCTGTACTCGAGATGGTGTCTTCAGGTACTGCTTTTTGTCCTTTGTTACATTTAAAGTAGCTTTTGTTGCTGAATCATGAGATATTCTGGTTCTCTAAGCAAATTCCATTTTCCTTAAGGTACTCTGGAACTGTACCTTTAACAATTCCCGGAGAGATGTCCTGCCAGGGTAATTGACAAACACATCACTAATAGGTAGAGGTTTAAATCTTAGCGTCCTTCTTCCTTATCCTGTAGTTCTCATTGTTTATACAAAAATCGCAATTGCTGTCTTAGATTTAGGATGCGTTATAGACTGATGGAACAATTCTGTAGTTCTTTATATCTAGAATGGGACTCATTATACTTATCTGCCACATTCTTTCTCATGTTTCACATGCTTTACTAACATTAACTAATTAATATTTAAATCAGATTCTTTTCCTGTAGGCTTTCGAAGCTGTGAATCACGGGCTTTTTTTTTTTCCCCATACAACACTGTATTTGTGCAGAAATTATTTGCTGTGACACTTAAGGTTGATGCACTTTGAAAGATATATGTAAGAGATGCTAAATTATCTAATTGAAACAATATTTGGGAATCAGTTTTACAGTAATCATTGAATCACTCGTTAACAGTATTTACTGAGCACCTGCTGTGTGCAGGCTCTGTAATATTGGGGAGACAGGATGTTGGGTAGACAAGGTAAATATTTTTCCTGCTTTTATGGTTCTTAAGGTGCAGTGGGTATTTCGACGAGAAAACAGGGCACAGCGGTGCAGCACGGTGCTGTGGCGAGGGCCCTGGAGCCCAGAGCTGGGGTGTTTGAAAGACCTTCTGGGGGCAGCAGGGCAGGCGCTCCCTGCAGAGCGCCACTTGCCCCCCCCCACCCCCACACCAAACACCGATGGAAGAGCATGTTCTGTTACAGGAACGGCGTGAAGTTCAGCGAGACTGGAGGAGGGAGAGTGGTAGCCGGTGGGCTGAGGTGCAGGACACGAGCCGGGAGAGACCCTCCAGGCCTCAGTGCCCGTGCTGAGGATGTGCGGAGCCCAAAACTGGGGACGACTCGTCCGTGGCGTGTCTTTAGAGAGAGTGTCAGGTCAGAGGAGGTTGAAAGGGCTTTCCGGGGTTCCAGCCAGATGGCTGAGTGCCGCTTGGAGGCACAAGGGGAGTCCCAGTGAGACACAGAGGTGGCCCTAGCTTGGGTGCGGCCGGGGAAGAGCAGATGGGCATGGAGAGCTTTGGGAGGCAGCAGGACTTGGGGATGGGATGCAGGATGCAAAAGGAGGGGCGGGTTCACGTGGGCTTCAGGTTCTGGCTTAAGGCCCCAGCGCTGGGGAGGAGCAGGAGAGCAGGACAGAACCTGCTTCAGGTCAGGTTCCAGCCAAGCTGGAGGTGCCTCTTGGGATCTAGCCAGGGATGTCCAACAGGTGGCCGAGTAGGTAGGTTCCAAGTGGAGAAGAACGAGGCTGGCCAGGAAGATGTATATAACAGCTGCCAACATTTAAATTCAGTCAAGATCAGCTAATTCTGCTCTGAGAGACCTGAATAAGGTAAATATTAAGACATTGGCCTTTTGAGTAGACGGCTCTGACTTTGACTCTCACCTGAGTTTCCTCATCTGTAAAATGATGACAGCAGTATTGCTCACTTGTATCCTTGCAAAGGTTAACACGGAAGGGGACCGCGGGCCTGGCGCAGAGCACGCCTTCAGCGAGCTACCTGTTACTGTCAGGTATTCTAAAATGAACAGTTGTGCTTAATACCTGGAGGAGACCAGGCACGACGTGAGCATTTGTGTGGCGCACACGCAGGTGAACCTGTAGGCACGCAGACTCACGCCTGTGTAGATACGCCCCTCATAGACAAACCTGTCAGCAGGTTGTGCTGGGGACCCAAACCAGTGGCTGTTTCCTTCACCTGGCGTCTGCGGCTTTGTCAGAACCTGGCCCTGTGCTTGGACGTGCTCCGATCTGTCTTGTTCTCTTGTACAGACTAGTTGCCGGTTGCTCCTTAACGGGAGGGTACAGAAAACTGTTAGTTTGAGAAAAGTGTTGTCAGCGTAGACGTAGTTCCCTCCTCTCTCTCAGGCTGTGGACAGACTTCCTTTTTTGCAACCATATACAGCACCCTCCCTTACTTGGCCATATTAATATTTGAGTTTTCTGTGTTGGATAATTCTAACAAATCATAATGTGCTGTGGATCTCAGGGAAACAGTTCAGCAGGCATGAGGTCCAGGGACATATGCTGAAATTGATTAAATTCAGTCATGTCAGCATGGGCATGAACTTTGAGGAGAAATAAGATACTTTACTTTTGGTGCGTTGTGGATAGTGGTCTCTTTTCTGTGCGTACGCTGGTTAAGCCTCTTCTGCGTTCCGGGCACACACTTTCCGCGGGAGATCCCAGGGGCGGTCCTTCTTTATGAACACACTCATCTGGCAGGCAGAGTGGAAGGCCTCCTGAGTCCTTGGAAGTTAAAGATCTGGATTGAATAATAGGGTTTCTAATAGGTAGTTGGTGTCACAGTCTCTATTCTCTGGCATCTCATTCTTTTGTGTTTGTTATAAGGGTTTGGGCACTGGACGTGAGGGGCCATCTTCGAGAGTGGAGCCTCCATAGCTGTGGGTTAATCACTCCAGTCCTTGTTTGTGCTTATTGTATCATGAAGATACTTCTGATCATAAGCATAGCTAACATCCCAAGAAAAATTCTAAATGAGAGGAGGAGTTCATGCGTATTGTCATTTTTAAGATGCTTTGTCATATATTTAGCATGACTGAGTACCTGTTTAATTTCTAGTAATCATCAATATTCATTATTAGAAAAAACAGTTTTTTAAAAATAATATGCTGAAATATGGGTATCATTGTCCTATGGATGTTAGAGAAAAAAAACTAGGAGGTATTTTTTAGCATTATGGAGAAATTCTTTTTTCCATTATATTGTTGTTAAACATTAGAAATTAATGTTTAAAACCAAGGAAAATTAACCCTCTCTCCGCAACGCTCTGGTTCTGCGATTTAAAAGACCAGACCAACTTTTGCTGAAATATGAAATCTGGTGTTTGGATGTGTTTGGAGTCTTCGCCAGAATTAAGACTATGATTAATAGTTTATTTCTTATTATTCTCAGTGTTATTTTAAAGTAGTTAAGCTAGAGAA
The DNA here is from genome assembly GCF_037783145.1 of Equus przewalskii. NCBI lineage: Eukaryota > Metazoa > Chordata > Mammalia > Perissodactyla > Equidae > Equus > Equus przewalskii. Next base: position 91,415,264 of record NC_091837.1, on the reverse strand, counting down.
ATAATTCCATTAGTCAAAATAACAGGAAATGAGAAAATAAATAGCAACCTAATTTGTCTCATTTTTAGCTATGGATGTTATAATACAAATGATGGAGAAATCACGTAGATTGGTATAGTTGAGTATATGTGTATCTGTTTTCAGTATCACTTTTATATTCTCAGCATCACAGATTGAATTTCAAAATTCAGCTCATTTGTCTAAGCAATTTTCTTGTAACACCAAGCAAACATCTTAAAACACATTACCCATTTTTCTTAAGTATAACATACTGTAAAAATTCATGAATACAACTAATGATTTATCCAAAATGACCCGCCATAATATGTGCCCCTGCTTACTTGTGGCTTATTGGGGACAGATTGTGGTCAAGAAGGTATTGTGTGTCGTGTTGCTAAGCATTTAGCGCCATACCACATGCAAGCCTCGTTCAGCAGGTGACCTCCCTCTGAAGGTGGAGAGGTTCCTGTGTGTCCTGTGCATACAGGCTTTTTGTGTGTCTGCCGTCCCTTGGCCCCCACACATGAGCGCATATACAGCCCCTTCCGTTATAAAGGCAGATGGGAAGAAAGTAGACCTCATCAAGTTCCAGAAGTCAGTATCCATCCTAGAACACTGAGATGGCTTCAAGAAAGAGAATATTTATTTCAGAATGACTGAAAAGCCCACAATTCACACAGCTACAGAAAAGAAAAGCCACGTTTTCTGAAAGTGTGCTTCTCATTTTCTGACTATTTCTTTGTAGGAGGTAAAAAACAACGTATGTGCTCAAAATACTGTGTGTCCATGTAATTTAAGCCTTTCTGTGGCTCCTTTCTTCCATGGCTGCATTTTCCCCTTCGCCTGGTTTCTCCAGTGAATGTCCCTTCATTTCTTAAAAGCCTGTGGGCCTGCCGTACTGAGTCATAGAGTATTGGTCCCAATGACTCAGTAAGGGAAAACCACTCTCTGAAAAAATGTGTTATTTGAACACATCCTGTCAGTTCTAAAGAGAAAGTGGGCATCTGTGCATCCAGATTTATGGACTAAATTTAACAATCTAGGTATTTGGATTATCTAGATTTTGCAGTTTTTATAAGTAAATTATTTTTAAAACTTTCGGGGCCCTGCCATGTAAAACTTAAGTCCTTTATGGAGAGAGGGCCATCTCCTCTTAGCTCCCAAGGGTCTTTCTCTCTCTGCCCAATGCAAGCTTGTGTTCTGGTCCAAAGGAAGGGAGAGCCAGGTGGGTACCTGGGAGTGTAGTCTGTTGTGTATATGAAATCTGGACACACACAACGCACGTGTTCCCCTGCATTCTTTGCCCACTTCATGGAATCACCGGCAAGTCTGTTTGCTTGTACGGTCACGTCCTAGGGACTTTCAAGGCCGGTCACCTGACAGCTGACAGTCTCTCCCTTGTATTTTCCTCTTGGTAAACACAAAGGCCGTCCCTTCCTTGAATGTGTCTAGAACTCATTCTGAATGAGGCCAGTTGACGATGAATCTCTCCACAGCGTGATGTCGCTGTGCGAAAATGTAAAACGTCTTTCTCCGTTTACTGCAGGAAACTCACCATCTACTTAAGGAAGTTTTATCGCATCTCTCATTCAGTTACTGTTTCCTACATTTCAAATAAACTGCTGTCTGCACCGCTGTGGTCAGCCCCGTACCCCCCATAAAATTTTGAGCATCTTTCTGACTTCCACCAGATGTCGACTGGTAGATGTCACGAACGCAGGGCCAGTTTTAAATAGGAGTTTTCTGAAACTATTAACGAAAGAGAAGCACTTAATTCATTATGTCAACCAGACTTCTCCCCGCCACTTATTTCTGGGGTTCCTATAGGCGTAGCTAGAAACCAGTGAGTTTTACATGAGAGCTCTATTTTATGTATGCTTGTTAATTTCAGGCGGTCGGTTTCACTTCATCAAGATTTTAGCTGGAGGTTAATGCAGTTAAGTAAGATTAATCTTGCTCTCTTGCTTTTGTCCTCAGATGGTAAACTCTATTGTTGAAACAGAGATGCTTCAAATGTCATTTGAGAGCGTTCTTTAAAAGCTGCAGGCTCACATTTATTCTCATTTTTATCTTGTAGTTCACTTGACTTTAGAATATCTCTTCTATTTTCCCAACATGGTAATTATTTATGGAGATTGTTGAAAGCTCTGGGGTTCTGACAGACCTCTGTGAGAGCTGCACTGTTTGTTTGTATGGCCCCCGAATTCAGACCTTGTTTTGGAACAGTCATTCTCATGGAGATCCGCTTTGTGCTGCGGAATGTTGCTGTTCTGAATCCTCTCCCAATCTCGCCATCTTTTTAACCTTTTCTCCCAAGCTGGTTCAGATGCTGTTATTTGCTGTTCTTGTGTGTGGAGTGGGGGGAGAGGTCTAATGATCCTTTCTAAATCACTGGCAATGATTTCCTAAAGCTGCCTCTGGAAGGCAGGAAGGCACACTTAACCTGTATCGTGCTCGGGCAAAATGAGTTCCAGCTTACGTCGGAGGTTTTTGCCGACCTGACGGGGTTGCTCTGTGAAGGTCCTTGTTTGTGTTCCTGGGTGTTGATAAGAAAATTAGTAAGAAAACTCCACTTAGAAACCAAAAGGCAGAAATGAGCTTTTCTGTTGTCTCCTTTTTCTCATCCAGGGGAGAGACCATTCTAACACGGATGCCGTCCAGACAGTGCCTCTCAGAAAGGGAACCTAAAGACACGTTTCCATCATACCCCGGTGCCCTGTGACAGCCGTCAGCAGTCCCCTCATGGATGCCCCAACAGTGACCCTGGCCACCCCTCGGAAGAACAGCTGGAGGACTGCCGATCGGACCCCTCCAGTCCTGGAGCCGCTGTGCTGGAGTGGAATCTGAAGAGAGATGCCTCTCCGTGTTAAATGTTTAAAAATAAATGAAGATGCTATACTCTAGAATTACATGTAGATATTCTATATGCATATATGTGCTCATCGACCATAGTCCCATATTTTTCTTAAAATAGACAGTGATATTGGCAGGCACAGTAGGAGCACAAGGCATCTATATTGTTCAAGACAAGTTTGAGACACTGGAAAAAAGATTCTTGTGTGTATTGGACAGAGTGAAGAAGCTAAGCACTGTAATAGAAACCGCCGACGTTCAGAAGGACTGTCGGGGTGATGTCAGAACAAGCAGAGGTGGAGTTGAGGTTGGCAAAGTGTTAATACTATGGCCTCTCCTTGTCTTAGTGGGTATTTAAAATAGTAAATGAAGAGAGGCAGGAGGTGGCCTTCAGGTGCTGTGGAAACCAGGCGTGATGGAGTAGGGGCCTCGACAAGACCCTCACTGTTCAGAGGTTCAGTCGCACCCCCCCAGGGGCTGTGTGCATTCCCCACGTGCTTGCTCCTGCTTTCCACCACTTGTACTCAGTGAGTCCGGCCGAGGAAACACGTCCGTGGGAATGCTTATATTCTGCTTCAGAAGAGAGAGCTAGTTGAACACTAAGAAAAGCAGGCTTCTTTGTTTATTCTCAGGACCTTTTTGTAACAGGGCTACATTCTGCAAACTGCTCACAAAGGAAGACTGCCTGTCTTAACAAATTCTCTAGCCACTGACCCCTCCCGATCTGGACCTGTTTTCGGAATGGCAGGAGAATCCCTGAGCAGATTGGGGGCCCTAGATCACCAGGTGCTGGGGCCCTGCAACTTTGTCCTCCCTCCCTGCCCTGCCTACCCCGTTCCGTCTGTCCCTGCACCACCCCAGCGAGTAGGTGTCTTTTCTTCTTGGGCCTGGGGACCTCCACAGGACGAGGACCTGCATTCCCAGCATGTGGGGGTCCCCAGGCCCGTGGTGGGGGTGGCTTTATATACCTCTTCCTCAGTCACGCAAATGCAAGTTTTTGTGGTGGAGGTTAAGGCCTGTGACAAAGGATCTTAAACCTTGCAGTGTATGCAGTGAACGTTGTATTCCACAGATATAAATATTTTCTTTTCCTATTACCGTGACACTGTGTGTGATGGTAATATTTCTGAGAGTTTCAGATTTTTGCACATATGATTTTATGCATTATCAAAAGTTACTGCTGCCTTGAATGAAAATGTTCTGTGAAATTTTTTGCAAAAGCTTTACTAGGTTTTTTTTAATTGTGAAATTTTGTAAAGGCAGGAAATGGATTAAAAACGAGCATGCTAAGTATATTTTTCAAAAAAGCAATAATTTTACATGTACAGAAATTATCCTAACCTTTAATACTGGTGAGAGCGACCGTTTACTTAATACAGTAATGGATTAGTGCAGTTTTTGTAGAAAATGGGCTTCTGATACAAAGACTTGTTTAAACACACACACACACACACACACACACAACCCTAAAGTGTGGTTTTCTTGTTCTAATGATTTGTTGAATTATTATATTATTATTATTATTGTTGTTGTTATTAGTTGATGTTTGGTTCTGGATTCTACTTGTTACTGAGTTTAAATTACTTGACGGTTCAGGTTACTTTGCAGCATTTGCAAACAATGCAATGTAACTGGCTAGCTTATACACACACAGGTATATATACATATATTGACATGATATATGTGTATATATATATACTTTTTTTACTTATTTTTTCCTGATACTCTTACACCAGATGTGTACCAGAATTATCTGTTGTGTTGGTGTCGTTAGGAATGTCTGTGCAGATACTATAAAGCGGCTGTAATTGACTGTTCTGTAAAGTTATTTTGAGCAAAGATACATTACAGAGATACATTCCTTTGTTCACCTTAGAAATCAAAATGCCTTTCTGTTGATTTATGTTGGATCATTTCGATAGTTTCCCCAAAGTGATAATTTCTGCATTTTCTGGCTTTTATTTTCTTGGTTGAAAGTGAATGGTGACAGTTCAGGAATGCACAGGGGCTAGTGATTCAGTCCTGTCTGTTTCTCTGTGTTTTAGTTATTAAAAGAAATTCTGTACCCAAAGTGACACGGAGGTGTCGTGTCCATTTTTATGTCTCAGCAGTGGCACGCGGGAGCCCAGCTGGCATTCCGAGCTGGGTGTGTCCTCCGGGAGACCTCTTCCCAGGGAGCCTGGTAGAGAAAAGGGGTCGTTCCCGGGGTCCGGTGGGCAGAGCGTGCAACTCGAGTCAGTTTAAACGTTCGTGTGCTGCACAGAGCACAGAAATAAGATTTTCACTTGATTACACAGACGGGAGGGGACCCCCCGAGAATGCTGTCGTCCGAGACAAGCTGTGTTCGGGCCTGATGTCGGTTCCTTTCTTCCACTGAGATCATCAGTATTGTATCGGTTTGTTAATGCGTTTATGTCAGTTCGACCATAGTATTTAATATGATTTGTGTTTTCTTATTTATTTAGCCAATATGTTTTGATTCGCTTTTTTTCGGATGATAATTTCCGCGTGATCTCTCCTGTAAGTCACCTTCTGACTGTTACAAACTTTCTACTACCTCTGCCAGTCTGCTGTTTCCTTGTTTCTTAACAGCATTTTTACAGTGTTGGCGTCTAATGTAACTTAGACAATAAAGGGTTTGGTTGTCTACACCGCGGCTTCTCCGTGTGTCTCCCCCGCCCCCGCCTGCTCTCCGACTGCCCCCGGCGCGGCTCTGCTGGTCTGGCTCCCTTGCTCGCCCTCTCCTCCTCCCCGCTCTCGTCTCTTACTCGTTGTTGAATTTCAAATAATACGCAAATAATGAGCTTATAGAAATCTTTCAGGTTATTCACTCATATTCCTTAATTTGAAGAATGAACATTTAAATTCTCTGAAAAGTCATCTTCTCTGGGAAATCATCAGCTGTTCTGTCACTTTTCTGCCTGGTCCCCGGAAGGTCCTCTGGCAATCTCAGATGGATAAATTTCACCTTGGTCCAAATGCAGCACAAACTTTCAAGCCAAGTGGACTTTGCCTTTTTGGTTTGGAAAAGTATTAAATGCTTTAACAGGTCTCCCCAATATTTACTTATTTATTTTTTAAACCAAGAAAGACACTGGTTTCCTGAAAAGAAGCTGCTCTAGGAAATTGACCTGGGAATTACACATGGCCACTTGGTAAGATACGAGAACGCTGATTTTGCCCAGTATGTCAAGAGCCATCTTCAAATTTGGCCCCTCTGTCACGTTGCATAAGGTTATATAAACATCTGTATAAAGGCCCAGGCACACGCAGATGTAAAACTCAGCACTTCGTTAGGATGTCGTGGTGGACACAGCGAGTAGCAGGTTTCGCCTCTCGGTTCCTTTCCAGGAGGCTGGCCCCAGGAGCTTCACGTGCTTTCCCCCAGGAGATAGCCTGTGGCTCCTGGGATGAGCGTCTTCTGGATCACAGAGGATGACCTAAGTTGTCAGTCCGTGCCTGAAAAACAGTACACCTCCTGGGTTTTCATAGCCCGACTCTCTTTACCAATATTCCTTCTTTAAAACAAGACAAATAACCACCCCAAACCCCGAGAGCTTTCCATAATGTGCAAGAAAGAAGAACCGCGTTTCTAAACTTTACCTTTCCACTCTCAAATGTCTGCGTGTCGGAGGTAGTGGCTGTTGCTTGACTGCGTTTAAATTTGGTGAGCTCTAATAGCAGAACAGTTTGTTCACTCGGCAAAAGACAAGAAAAATCATCCCAGGCCAGGATTCCAGTGATGGTGTAGGTGTCCCGAGCCCCGTAGCATGCCCGTGGGAAGTGACCGGGGGAAAATGTTCATTCTTCATCAACTTTGCTAATTATACTTTGAGGCAGTAAAATGCAAAAGACCATAGAATTTGTATTTCTTTTTTTAAATACAATTTATAACATTATATTTTGTACTCTTTATATTAGAATTTGTAACTAGATTGATGTATTTAACTCTATTTCTGAAAAAATAATGTTTCAGTTGTGTGATAAAAATATTTAGATAAAACATATTCACTCTATTGGAATTTGAAATCAATAAAAACATCTTGGAGTTCTTGAGATTTGTAAGACTTTTTCCCCTATTTCAGGAGGTGGCTCAAGCCCTTTGACAGCCTGTCTCCATCTGTGGTTTTTTATTTTTGTTGGCCGAACAGAAACCAAAAGGCAAGTGCTCTTTATTTATACAAGGGGGAGAGTTTTAGAATGATTCACAAGATAGTTTCATCTGAAAAGATGCCAAGATGGCCACAGTGTTTTTTCCGAATCTTCTGTGGACTCCAGGACATACACTGTTTTTTGGAGGGTGACTATGTATTTCTCATTCCCCGCCCCCCCCCCCCCGCCCCCCGCACATCTCTATTTCCCACATCAAATACACACACTGTTCTTATACTTGTGGTATGAGCCACACAGGACATACGGGAATGGACGCAGAAGAGATCCTGACTCAGATGAAATAATTGTATCGAAAACTTGGGGACGCAGAGAGGCTGGTACTGTGGGTTGCTATGGTTTACCGAGTAGACAGCAAACATATACTTGAGGCCCTCAGATGCAGGAACCGAATTTAAACTTAAAAAGAAAATGTGTTTTAAAGTCAAAAGATAGAACTATGTCTCAGTTGGCAGAACAAGGTAAGTACTTGAACGGGGCTCTCAAATTGTGCCGGGGTGGAAACTAGAGGGCCGGGCAGTCAGGAGGTGGGTTGTCCAGGCCTGTGCCTGAGTCTGTCCAGCAGGGTCACTGATGGCATGGTAAGTCCCTCCCATCCGTCCTCTCTGATGAGGACCCCGATTTGAGTAGTTTTCCGAAAGGCCTTTAGAATTTGTAGACAGAACCAGACCTCGTCGTAGGTGAGGTGTATGACTCAGTTTATTGAGATCCTCTCTCCTCTTGGGTGACACGAGAAGGGAGCCGACTCTAAATGAGGAAGCGGCAACACCAGCCTGTTTAACAGGTAGCTGACAGTTAACTGAAAAGCTGACAGGGCGTGTGGTGTGACAGAACAGTCCCCAGCCCAAATACCTACGTGTCACCTGATGTGGGGAGTTCCTTTCAGGTAACGTGGGCATATGACCTTCCTATGTCCAGACCCCAGACAGGCATTTCCCCAGTCCTCGGGTCTTGTACAAGGCTCCGAGCCCCTTCTCCAAGAAAACAGCTTTCATTTTCTGTCCACCTACCAGTCAGCGAATGGCGTGATGTTCTGCCCCGGTCCAGAGGTCCTCCTTAGCTATCGAGAATTAGACGGAAGGTGGCCATCGAACATTCGCCATGTCTGTAAATTGCCATATATACTGGGTGCCAGGACTGGGCATGGCTGTGCCGCTCACACACTGTAAGATCCTTATATAAAACCTGAAAATGAATCACTCCATTTATAACAGCACCTTGTTTCCCCTTCGTTTTCTTGCTGTTTGGAAACAACAGTGATGCGTTTCTAATCTGTGCTATTTGTGTTCTCAATCTTACCTTTTTTAAAAGGTGAGTTGTTATTCAAGAGATTAGCAAAATTATTGAGAGAAAATGTGAAATGCCCTGGTCATTGGCTGTGTGACAAGTTTGTGGAATGTCTGGTTTCCTCGCTGCCAGCTGATGCAGGACGCCACTGTAGGGCTTCAGGGCTGGGGCGGTCCTGCGGGAACCTGGACGCACAGGTTGTCACACACGCCTCCATCAGTTCCCTTTCTGGGAAGAGGAAGGATAGTAAAATGAAAATGGCAATGAGAATGCTCCCTTCTTTTTTTTTTTTTTCCCCCAACTGAAGAAGATACGGTGGAGGGTTGCATTTCAAGCCCTCTCTTGATGGGATGTTAGGTCTGCTAAGGGAAGAGAACTGGAGTAAACCTTTAACTCGGTTGGCAACGGTTCCAACTTTTAAAGGGCAAGAGGACTCTCGCCTTTTCTGTACCCAGAGGAGTCAATAGAAGAATATTCAGTCAGGAAACGTCATTCCCGCTTGGCTGAGCTTCCCCAGTCTCCTTGTGTCATGTTCCAGTTCTGGAGATTTATAGGACACGGTAACAGGAATGAAAAGGGGGGTTTCTTTTAGAGAAGAAAGGCTTCACACAAGACAGGTGAGCAGCTGTGAGGTATCTGGAGGTCTACCTTGAGAAATAGCGAGTCATAGCTTCTGGGTGCTTTGCACTGCAGAATTGTGGCTAGCGGTGGAAGGTGCACGCTGACTTTGGCTTCACGCACAGAATTCCCTGAGGCTCAGGCCGTTCAGCAGTAGCACGAGCTGCCTCTTGATCTGGCAGGCCTCGCCCTGGAGAGGTCCAGCAGAGCTGGACGTCCATTTTTGAGGAGATCAGTATACGGGTCCTTGCACAGAGAGGTAAGTTGGAACCAGATGAACACGCAAGTCTCCTCTGATAAAAGATTTCCAGCATCTTTGTAGAAATTGTACAGAAAGTTTTTGATGTTATAAACTCGTCCGGCAAACTCTGTGTGCTTGCCGTGGCTAAGTACAGCCCCAGATGCTGGGACAGAAAGTTGAACAAAATGGAACCCGCTCTTGGTGCTCCCACACGGGACGAGGAAGGCAGACATCCATGTGAGTTCTGATTCAGATAGACGTGGGCCACAGGGACGTGGATGGAACAGGGATGGGGTGCACTTGGGGAGAGATGTCAAGGATCTGATGAAATCAACCAGAGACCCACGTGTCACCAGGGCCAGGTGTCACCCGCATGAAATTTTTAAAACTATTTTATAAAATGGTTGGGGTAATTACTTGGAATTGAACCAAAATTTGCATCTGATGACAAACCGAGTTGACTCAGATAATCTATAAGAAGATGTTGATATGGGAGAGAAAAGTGACATGTGAATTTCAGTGAGGAAAAGCCTAAGGAAATATATTTTGGGAAATACCCCACAGTACATTTAGAGCATATTTTGAATTGTCAAATCTGACAGAGGAAAGGGACCGAGATCATTGTCAATTATTCCTTGATGACATTAACTCAAAGTGAGGCTTCAGGCAGAGAGATCAACAACGTGTGTATCAGCGGGCAAGATCCTGTGACAAAAAACAGCATCAACAAAATAGCCTGCCGTGGTATGGGGGTGGCGCGCCTCTGAGCCCGAGTTACTGTGTGAGTCTGTCATCATTAAAGTTCAAAGAACTAGAGACAAGCCAGCAGTGGGCGAGCCAGTGGTCAGGGGGAAGCCTGAAGATGAGACAAAAGGTGAGCCCTTTTAGTTAAGAAAGACAGAGGCCAGGAAGGACCTGGGTCAGACGGTTTCATGCAGTGAGTTGTCTCAGGGCAGAACCGGGTGACACACCTTTCAGTAAATTCAGAACAACAACAACAAAAAGCTCATGTTTAAAAGGACCGCCTGTGTGCCAGAGACTGAGGTAGATGTTCTCATCTGTTATCCCATTCCAGCCTCACAGCGCCCTTCAAAGTCGGCATTTACTCCATTTTACAGGGGAAAAACAGGTCAGCGAAGGGTGCCTTACCAAAGCAACATAGCCAGTAACTTGTGGACACAACCAGGGGTCCAGGTTGGTGGGGCTTGCAAATCCCAAACGCCAGATCGCGCTGTTCTGCCCTGATGCTGTGCAAGCAGGGTAGTAAAAATGATGATGCTTATGGGACATGTTGCCGCTTTCCAAAGCACCTGGACATCCATTGTCCTGTGGCTCACCACAGCGACCCTGCCAGGGAACGGATGTGGGTACTACCGCCCACATTCAAGAGATGGGTAGAGGACCATCACTGGATCAGAAAGGACATTTTGGAGTTGTGAGCTCTTGTTTCAGAGGGATCAAAGCTGCTCTGGTTGGCCTGATGTAAGTTAGGGACTAAGAGGCATAGGGATAAACACACTGGTTGGGATTTCTGAAGACCTGGTGCGATTCCAGTGTGTCATGTACCGAGTGTTCGTGTCCATCAGCCAGTTCCTCCCAGATTCAGTCTTTTCTTCTCTGTTGGTTCTTTCCCTTGTGCTTGAGACATCCTCTTCCCCAAACCACCACCAAATAAAAAACCTTCCTTCGGTTGGCCCTCTGATCCCTGTCCATCTACTGTGTGCTGTCGTTTCCTTAAAAGTCAGTCTTCTGAAGAAGCCGTCCACCGTCGCGTTACCCCTCCCCATTCCAGCTTTGAAGACCACCCCCCGCTTCAGTGAAATGTCTCATGCCAAGGTTGTCAAGGACCTCTTAGTTGAATATCGTGATTATTTTATTCTACATTTTATTCTAACTTTTCTGTGGGAAATTACACACACACACACACACACACACACACACACGTGTTCTTCATCATCCAGATTCAACAGTTACATTTTGCCAAATTTCATTGCTACCTTTTAACTTGTTGTTACGGTGTTTTGACTTGGAAGATTTTGAGTAATGTCCAGACGTCATGACATTCCAACCGTAAATACCTCCATGTGTGTCTCCCAGTGACACCTTCTTTAAAAACACAATAACAGCAATGTTGCATTCCTTCTATTTCTTGATCCTTCAATGGAATTTCTTCTCCAACCTCCCTCCTCACTTGACTTTCCATCGCCAGCCCGCCCGGTCTTCAGTCTCGTTCTCCTTTCCACGTCACTTTCCCTCTGTCCTCTAAAGGTTGGGATACAGGTCGTCTCCCTCCGCAGCGAGTCTGAGCCCCACGCTCTGGGACCACAACCACGCTCAGCTCAGCCCTGAGCTCTGGACGGGTCATTGGAAATGGTGTCCGAGACCCTTAGATGTAGCGAATCGTCTCTCCACTCCTGCTCCAGTGATGCCTCTCAGCAAATGGCATAACCAGCTACTCACTGGGTCACCCAGGGTGAAATCCACAGGCTCATCCTGACTTCTCCCTCCCTCTCCATCACGTAGCTGTCCATTCTGTGGGTCGGAATCTGGCTCTCCCCTCCACCCACTGCTCCAGCCTTGGTCTCCCTCTTCTTTGAGCCCTGAGGGTGACCACCACAGTCTCTCTGCGTGGGACTACATCCCCTCCAATTCACTTTCTCTGCATGGACACCACTGGAATTTTCTGGAAGACGTTAGATCTTTCCATTCCCTTGTTGAAATCTTTAGTAATTTTCCATTACCTTTAGAAAAATGCTGAACAACTTCCTGTGCCGTGTGAATCATCGTCACAAGACACTCAACAGCGTGCATTTCTTGAAGGTGCGTGGCTCCTGCCTCCTTTCTATGCCTTCTTTCCTCCAAAACTCCAGGCAAGGAGATGCCGCCTCCCCCACCTTTGCTGGCCCCCTCTCTTCCTGCAGCCCAGTCCGCTCCCAGGCTGGGCACATGCCTCTCCTCCGGGTTCCGCCCCCCGCATACTAGGTATCCCAGTGGTAGCTCTTATCACAGTATTTGGAAGTAAACAGCAAACCCTCTGCTTGTGCCTCTGGCTCTGAGCTGTCTGAAAGCAGACATTGCATTTCACTTCCATGGGCTGCTTTCAAGCCAGGTGGTTTCCTAAATGAACAGGTGACAGGCAGTGCCTCAGTCTCCACAGCCATATAGAGCCATCTCTGTCCCATCTCCCTCCCAGTGTTACTGTGGCAAACGGCATTATGGGCGGCATTTTGCAAACTTTAATGTTATATATAACCCGTAAGTTGGAATTACTTGCAAGAAACTTGCTTGAGTTACAATGTTTTTTTGAGAACCGTAAGTTGTCATTAAATAGCACCGTCTCTGTGCACCAGATTTTTCTTTTTTAATAGTATTGCATTTACAAATCAGGAAATTTCCATCGCTCATTTCCCACACTAGAAGCGAGTCATTTGGTCCTGTTCAATAAGTTTTTTTGGAGCAGCCAAAGATAGTTGGATTCTTTTCTCTATCCACAAAAGTGGAGGTTTCAGGTAGACCAAAAAAGCAAGCTGATGGCACTCTTAGTGAAATATAATGGTGTTTTATTAGTAGTATTAATTAGTAATTATTAAAGAAGAGCTTTTGCGCTGTCCATGGACAGAACGCTTCGTAAAGCCAAGGGAATGACCTCGGATGCTTCTGCCCTCTGGCCTGCTTTCAGATGTGCCTGCTGGAGACATTGTTTCAGCTCTTCACAGGCTCGTCAGAGGGAACACGTTAACTAACTTCTAAGCCTTCATTATAGTATGTTATCTAGCTCTTGCTGGGGCTTGTAAGTTAACTCAGCTGCTTCAGATGTCCTGGTCATTCTGAAGTGGAGGCTCCAAAAACAAAGGCTTTGGCTCTTGTCTTGGATGGGGAGAGTGTGGCAGTTCCAGCAGAGACCCAAGAAGAGTTCAGGGGGCTCTCCACTCCTTGCTGCAGGGGGTCAGGGCGGATTTTCTGCACACGCCTCTGCTCAGTGGTGGGTGCTGGACTGAGCAATAGATTTGGGGCAGGAAAGCATGGAGAGTGCCTGGCATAGGCTGCCAGGTGGGCAGGTGGACGGGCGGCTTTCGGGGACTCTGTGCATGCCTCTGGAAGGTTTTAGTGCCCGCCCTAGGAGATGGCCCTGCTCTGTGGTCCCCACGACATGTGTGAGCAATTCCCCAGTGTGCAGAGTGTGGGCGTGGGGGTGTGAGAGGGCAGGGCGGGCAGCTCCAGAAACCTGCTGCTTCCTGCTAACTTCCTAAAGAATAAAACTGGCTCCTGTCCCACAGTCGTCTTTGTAGCCTGAAGTCAAGTAGATGCCTGGGATTCATTAACACACACAGGCCAGGACAGCGCTCCTCAGGGCCTACTGTGATGCTGGGGCTGGCCTTGTGAGGTGGGCGCCACCTGTGTGGCCTGACTCATGCCGGGTGCCGGGGAGGCAGCGCGCACAGTGTGGCGAGCCCACTCGTAAACCATTCCCTCGGATCCCCGTGTCTTTTTCGCTTTCTGGACGCCTCCACTGGGTTTTCACATAGCCCTGTGGCAGGCTGACATATCGATGAGCCATGTAACATTTGATCCAGGATCATCGTCCATAAGTTTAAGATGAACGACTGTAGACAGAAAGTGAACTGTTGTTCAAGGAAATATCTAAAAGCCACACACCTCTTATGGATACGCATTAAGGTTTTGGTTAGGGATTTGCCTTAAGCTAGTTTTCAAATCAGACAGTTACAAAATTTGAAGGTTTGAAAACCCCTTGGAGACCATGTCGTCCAGGATCCCATTTCTACACACGGACACGAGGTCCAGTGGCTCGCCCACGTCTCGCCTGGGCTTGTGATCATCCACGGCTTTATTGTATTTTTATAATATCTGTCGACAAAAGTAATCCATAACCAATCTATAAATGAAAATTTGGGAGAGTTTATTCTGAGCTGAAATCTGAGGACCATGGCCAGGGGCCTTTCTTCCCGAAGGAAGACAGGGCACCGAAGAACTGGGGTGCACAGAGTGGTTATCTACCCCCAGAGAGGATGTTTCACATAGGATTGAAATGTCCCTTTTACAATAGTCATGAGACTGCTCTGTTGGCACAGCGATTGATGGAAACAGCAGGTAGGTCTGCTGTCTCGGTGAACACAGCAGGACACAGCAGGGTGGCAGGTCTGCTGTCTCGAGCTGGGTGGTCACAGGTGAGCTGGGTGGTCAAAGGTGAGTACAGCAATCAGTTCCTAGCCTAAGGAAAGATGCTTAAGGAAATGCCAATGTGGGGGAAAGTTGCACCTTTATCTTAAGGCCATTTGTTCTTGCCATAGGAAATGTTTTAAAGCAGATATGCAACGTGTGCTCAATGGCTCTGTCAGGCCCTTTTGGAAAAAACAGAGTCAGGCTGAATTAGGTTTACATCAAATGGCTTCCTCATATACTCCAATATGTCCTATTGCTTGCCATTTCTATTTGTCATATCACACGATGAGGGCTACGTTTGTCTTCCAGGTTTTATACTTGAAGCATCTTTGTTGTTTCCATTGCATCCTCTCTTCAGCTTCTGCCTCAGTTTTACATTCTTACTCTTCTCAATTTATTTTAACTTTCCCCAAATTCTCTCTTGTTTTATTAAGGAAATAGGAAACACAATGTCCCGGGATTCTTCAGCTAAAGCTTCTGTCGTATCTGATCCCTGACAAAGTGGATCTGCCCCAGGATTGTCCCTCGCAGGTGTCAGACGGGACGGCGGATGCGCAGTCTCCCCGACGCAGTCCCGCGGGGAGCCCACACGCTCGTCTCGCGCTGGCGTTTCTTTTCCCTTGCATTCATCCTTTTACCGCCCCAGTCACATGCAGGATCCGGCTAGACAGCAGAATCCTCAGCATTTCCACTCTATAACGTGTCCCAAGCCCAACCGCTGGGGGGGCACTCACCTGCCTTCGTCCCTTGATTTCTCTCCAAAAGCTTGTCGCCCTGAAGTTGCCCTCTCCCACCACTAGATGGTAGATGGGGGTCATCCCTGAATGCAGAGTAACCCCCATTTCAAATTCCTTCACTTCATTCGTTATCTTTTTCTGCAAACAGGTATTGAGTGCCTACTGCATGCCGGGTAGGGGGCTTCTGTCTGCCAGGGGGCTGCCGAAAAGAAGATATGACAAAGCTCGGGGGTGCACAGTCCTTGGCAGGGAACGGCGATGGCATTCTCTCCTCTGCCTGTCCGATGTGAGCACCTGCTATGCATCTCACTTGGGTCCAGGCACCGGGGATGCGGGGCACGTCAGACACTGAGCTCCCATCTCTTAATGGCTTTTACGTTCTTCTGGGGATACGCACAGTGGTCAAATGAACATATGCGTGCACGAGTCTCAGAATGAGCTATGTGCAGTGAACAGAGAAAGGCTGAGAGTCTCAAGAAAGAGAATTTTAGGTTGCTGTCAGGGCCTCTGGGTGATGCTTCCCCCCAGTACAGGAGTAGGAGCACCAGACAGCCAGGAGAAGAGGGTCTGGACCCAGGGCGAGAAGGACCAAGGGTGGGGAAGACACTTTGTGTGCACACCGAGGCGGCCAGGGAGGCCCCGCACAGCCAGCAGGGGAGGGAAGCTTGAGGAGGCTCAGGCTGGGGGCAGGCCCCATCCAATGCAGTCACTCTGGGGGTCAGGGCTTCAGTCTGTGGGTTCTGGGCTGGGGGGCACAATCCAGTTCATAATAGTGAACCTCCCCCTGAGAGAAGGCCAGGGGGGCGGGACAGGGGCCGATGTTAGAGAAGGAGGGGATGGCAGTGCAGAGACACCCCAGGGACAATGGAGGGGAAATGGAGGCAGATGAGGTGGCCACCCTCACTTTTCCTGGGGTCTGCCCTCTGAGGACCAGCTCTGCCAAAAGCTGGCCCATACAGGTCCAGGCCATCAACCCTGCCCTCAGGGCCTTATGATCCTGAGAATGTGAATAAAGACCCACAGGGAGCCGGGCAAACTTGTGCTTAGCTGAGTGCAGAGTTGATGTGGGCTTGACAGGGGCCGGGGAGGAGGTGGGGTGGTTGACACGCTTGTCACGAGGCACTGGGGGCCCATCCCATCGTATTTACTTGTGGAATGTTTCATGAAGAATGTGCAAGTTAATGAATTGTCTGAAAGGTGGGAAGCCGAGAAGTGACTGTTGAGAATAAGATTGATGGCAAAGAAGGGCAGGCACCAGGTGGAAGTTCTGGGGGCGGCCACACTGTCTGCTCCCCCTGCCAGGCCAAGGCTGACCCTGTCCACCCAGCTCCAGCCCGTGATCTGGGATGTGGAACACTGCGAACTTGGTGAGGGGGAGTGTCTGTCCCTTGGAATTTGGCTCAAGTGTGGCAGGAAGGACAGCTGGCCTTCCAGGGCCACAATCCCAGGACTCGTGGTGGAGGTTCCGGGGGGTAGGACGCAGCCCCGTCTTCTGAATCGGCCCATTCGTCTGTCATGGATGGCTCCAGATAAGTGTGGGTTTTCTTCACTTTATTAAATACAAAAATAACAGGAAGATTCTGGAAAACAGCTCTTGATGGACGAGCCAAATGTAGGTGATTAAACTTCCTAGATTTTCAAATCTAAGTATTTTTTTAGATAAAAACTTGACAGTGAGTCCACCTATAAATACAATTAATTTCACTAATACTAGGAATATTTCTGGTTTGGAAAAAGACTCATATCTAATATTTTTGGTCATCATTTGGAAATATTGCTGAAGCCCAAGATAAACTCTGTATTTTTCCATATTCTGGTCAACAAATATGCAATGTCATCTATGTCCCAGGAGTGGGCTGCATGTTGTGGTGGGCAAAATATTATTATTGACAAAATATCTGTGCTTCCTGGAGCCCTCTTTCCTTAGATCTTTGCTCAGCTTGTTCCCTCACTTCCTTCTGCCCGCAGCTCAAAGGCCCCTTCTCAGAGGGGTTTCCCCACCATCTGACTTAAAATGGAGCCAACCTGCATTATTCTCTAGTCACTCATCTGCTCTGTTTTTCTTCATGATACTTCCACTACTTGTCGTGTGTGTATATATACATATACATATACACACACACCCATATGTGTATATATTTGTTGTTGGTTATTTGTCTCCCACACCAGGGTGTCTTTTTCTTTCAGGGATCTTCAGGTTTGTTAGATTAGGTTTGTTCTTCTTTCTCTCTCTCTAAAATATCTTCTGAATGATCATCTTCTCCAGAGGTGAGGTCCTGATGATATCGCCATCACCACCATCACCATCACCATCATCATCATCATCCTCATCATTACCATTATCCTTACATGTAGATCATGGTGTCCTAAAATAAAATAGCTGGAAATATAAACCTAAGATTTAGGGAGGAGGTAAGTCTGAAAATAAAGATCTATGTGTGATAGTCACTCATGGCTAAAGCCAGGAAAATGTGTGAGGTCCGTAAGGAAAAAATAAAAATAAAGAAGAGTTCATAGTATTAGTAGGTGATAAAGCTCCTGTAGGAATGAAGGGAAGGCAGCCAGGTACAGGTTCAGACATAGAGCTGCCGGGGACGGGGCATTAATTGCTGGGGTGAGAGGGAGGCAAGTGTGGACTTTGAAGAGGCCCGTCCTTGTTGATGGGGAGGGTGGGGCTTCTGTGGTGTGGTGCAGATGGAATTCTGATTGCAGAGCATGCCCGTCACAGCCCAGACGTGGGACGATGTCTACCACTCAGCTGCCTTTACCCCTCAGTGGAGCCCATGGAGGTCATGCCCTTTGCTGGACATCTGCTGGGTTTGTAATTAAGCAAAATAAGAAGCTCCTTCTGAAATGTTGTTGGAGAACTAGGATTTAACCCTGCACTATTAATAGAAAGTGTTTAGAAGCCACTTGAATCAGTTCTGTATTTTAAATGGTCTCTTGGAAGGAAGGTGTCATTGGGGAGTTCCACCTTATTTCTTTTATCATAGTGCTACTTTAGGAAATGACAAAGAAGCATCTGTTATAATGTAAGATTGCAGAGGGGAAAAAATAGTGAACTCATTGCAGGAACTATTGTGATGAGCTTATAATGTCACTGAAATATTTTCTTATTAAAATAATTACAAGGCAAATAGACAAGTGACTATAATATAAAATGTCTGGCATCAGTAAGGCAGTTTATTGTTTTTAGATAAATTCTAGATTATATAACTGAGTTGCTATATTGGAAAATGCTTCTCAAGGGCAGGGCCCTGTGTATGTATCCAGTACCGTCCACTATGACGGGCACAGTGATGACAAATGTGGGGAGCAGGAGGCAAAGGAAGGAGAGGGGAGGAGGAAAAAAGACATTGTGGCAGTGTCTCCAGGATACCTGAAATTTGTTTAAATGTCCTGTACTGGATCAATTCCATCTGAAGACTTGGAAAGAAGTTATAGATGAGAGCATTGTTGGTGACATTAGAGGGATTGGAAAAATCGAGAAAGTGCCAAGAAATAGACAAATGTTGCTCTTGTTTTCAAAAATAATAAGTTGGTAGATTCACATAGTACATACTGGTTTGCTTGAGCAGTCTTCTGCAAGACGTTATTAAAGAGATCGTCTGAGAGTCCAGGGAAGAGAAAGCAATTCTCTGAGAACAATGTCGGTGGGCCCCTCCATGTCGTCACCTCTTAGCCTTGTGCTGACATATAATTGTCATTCTGGAAATGTCTGTTGAATGCCTAAAAATTATTGAAACAAGCATTGTGAATCTAACTGCATTTTCTCCTTTGAAAGCTTTAAAAAACTAATCCATGAGAAAATTGAGAGAGAAATTAAATATCCGGACTACAGCAAAGTATGTGACCAGTTATTCTTGCAGAAAAATGGAAAATATGAGCTGGACATTGGTATGAATGAGAAGACCTCTTCATGAGTTATTATTTGTTTATTCAAAAGGTAATTAATGAATACCTATGCAAATAAATTTATAATAACAAATTGACATTTTAAAAATGGGGGTCCTGATTTAGATTTTGAGGAAGGAGGTTGGGGAAGTCTTCCCTGAAGTGCTGTTGAAGCTGAGCCCTGAAGGATGAGTAGGAGTTTGCCAGGGGGACTGTGGAAAGAGCGTTCCAGAGGGAGGCACTTGGCTTAGTCGGGGAAATGAAAGGGTGTAAGTGTGGGTAGAGACTGGGGAGGTCGAGTCAGAATGTGTATCAGCCAGAAATGCAGGACCTGTGGGTTATGTTAGGGCCAGGACTTCTGGTCCTAATGCTAAGTGAAAGCATGAGACACTGATGTTTTTTCAAGCAGATTATGACATAATCTGAATTATATTTTTTAAAAGCTCATCATGGCTGTTGGATGACAAGTGGCTTGGAAAGGGGAGACTCTTAAAGTATGGAAGAGAAAAGGTGATGGCTTGGCCTAAGCGAGTCATGGTGAAGAAGGCAACAAGTGGCCAATCTCGATACATATGTGGGAGGCAGAAGTGGCTGTTTTGTACCAGATTGGATGGGACGGGGGCTGGGCTGAGGGAAGTGTAAGGCAGCCCCCCAGATTTCTGGTAGGAGTAACCCCAAGGGCCGTTTTCCGAGGAGAGGAGTCACTGGAGGAGGCTGCGGGGCAGGCTTGAGCTGAAATGTGGCGGAGGCGAGCGGGCAATGATAATTTGTGCTGGGCTGTCGTGGGGTCTGTGTTCTTCAGTAGTCATCTGAATGACTGATAAAGATGTAGAAGGCTTGGAAGTCAAATTTGTAGATGACAAATGCTGAGAGAGATGAAAGGACCCCAGTGGTAAACAATTTCAGGACAAAACACCCGGCTCCTGGCCCTTTGCAGGCCCGTCCAAAGGGAAACCTCCACACAGCATCTTCTCTGATTGCCAGCTGCCCTCTCCATCCCATAAACATCACCTTACTGCCCTAAAGTGGAGAAGGAAAGGAAGAAAAATATGGGAAGGAAAAAAAGCTTTGGTCTTTTTCTACTCCTCACACCAAAGCTTCCACCCCCCGTAGGGAGCACCCATTGCATTGGTCTAAGGAGCCAGGGATCTATCCATGCCCCTTCCTAGAGTGGGCTGGGAGGCGGGGCTTCCGGGGAACACAGATTAATTAAGGCCGACTGTTTCGATAACCAAGGTCTCTACAGCTTTCCATCTTCTAATGTCATGGCAGATGCACATTAATGTGGACATATCAAAACAGAGCAAACAGCATTGGGCATTTGCTGGCCTTCCATGCTCTTTGCTGCACTCCCACGTTGATTGTTGCAAGGGCCCTGGGAGATGCGTCAGTGGAATATTTTTTTGTCTGTTTCATACTTGGGAAAACCAGAGGCATGGGAAGGGTGTGCTTTGCCGACATGAGGAACTGGAGCTGGGGCTGGCAATTTCCCGAGTTCTCTTCCTCCAAGTTCCTGCCTTAATCCAGGAACATGCCATTTTCCCTGGGATTCTAGGACGAACCAGTAGGCTCTGCTGGTGTGCTAGGGACTTATGGATGGCCTGGCAAAGGAGACTCAGTGAGCAAGGCGTGTCGTCTGCACACCTCACCCAGCAAGTGGACCCGTTACATGCACATGTTTTAACAGTCACGTACACCTCTCTCCCTATGAATGTTCTCCCGCAGACATCCTTCACCTGCGGAGAAGGAAACAGCACACTGTGTGAAGCAACGTTGTCTAAGGCTATTGGATGACGTTTGTGATTCTTTCAAGATAGTGTGTCCTTGTGAGGCATTCCCTTAAACACAATCTCAAACAACCAAACAGTAAAAGTTTAGATAAAGCCATTGTTACAGCCCTTCTGTTCTTCATATTGAAATGATGTATGCCCTTACGTGTTGACATATGTTGTTTGGTTTCTTTTTTTCCGCTTGAAAATGACTTCGTGCCACATTTGTAGTAGACGATCTCTGTGGCACTAGGCTCAGGGCGGAGCTAGGCTGAATCTTTCAGGGATGTTGTGAGTGTCCTTAGCACACGAGGACTCTCTCAAATTGGGCAAGAGTCATACAAGGCAGGGCACCACCCCTTATGCGGAGTTTCAGGCAGGAACTGACATCTGGCAGATGTGTCCGGGTGGTGCTCGCTCCTGGGGAGGGGCTTACCCGGGAAGCAAACCTGTGTCACTGTTACATTCATTCGAACCATTTCTCTTTTGAAAAATGATCCTTTTATAGGTTTGTCTTGGCAGCGACACCAAAACCATGCGAGTGATTTGGAAAAAAAAAAAAAAAAGTGGGCATTTCCAGGAATCTGGTGTGGAGAAAGCCATATTACAGCCAGCCTGCTTTCAATTGACTTGACTTCACCACAGAAATGAGGTTAATGAAAGAAATACTTTTCACATGGGGAAATGACATGGAAATGGCCTTAATATTGATGAGGTAGAGAAGTGAGGAGAGGAAGCTCCCCGGCAGCCGAGTCCTGTGGAGTGGGGCTGCTGCCCTGAGGCCAGCGCCGTCTGAAACTCTGCTGTTCCTCACACGCTGCCTGCAGGTTTTCTGGGAGAGGGGCGTCTTTTATCCTGGGGAGGGGGCCACCATGTCCCAGCACCTCTGTGTCACCGTGTGCTGCTGAAGGCACTTGGTGTCCCTCAGTGAATAAAGCATCTGGCATCACTTACCCAAACATCTCCATCGTCCTGTCAGCAACAGTCTAATTATAGATCTGTGTGTGGCCGGCTCTGCGTCTCGCACCCATGTTTATTTTAAAGACATGTTGCAGTGGTGAATGCTAGCCTGTCTAATGAATTACTATTGTCCAGGCAGTCTTGCCTCATTTTAGATTTAGTAACACTATTCTTTAAAATGAATTGGTAGGAAAAAAATCAATGGGTAGAGTATTCTGTGTGCTGTGTCTCCAGCTAATGATGAACTATTAACCGGTGGAATGTGCTCGAGAAGTCAGCATCTTCCACCATCACCCCGGCGGCTGTTATGCAGGGTTTGTTCTGTTTCATTCAGAAACAGAGGAGGAGGCTGTGGCCGGTGCTGGGTCTCACACTTTGGAAACAAATGACCCAGGTGATCACAGAATGCAGGAAGAGAGCCTGTTTGCAGCAACAACGGCCGTGTGTCTGCATCTCACCTCCTCTCCTATGCGTTTGTGGCTTTTTCTTTTGTTTTTTTCTTCTTCTTTTTAAATTTGCGCTAGTGTCACCTAGTTCTTCTTTTTCACTTTGCTTTTTTATTCCAAATGATTTCCCTTTAATATTAGATAAACCTTATTTTTTAAAAAAAATTAGAAGACATGTAAGCAAAAAGAAAAAGTAAATAGTCTGCAATCCCATAATGAAGAGATAACTGCTGTTAGCCTTCAGTAAATACGGCTCCAAATAGTTTTTATACATGATGTGATAGCCAGTATAATGGGATATAATATACTATGTTCTCCAAAATGAGATTATGTTTTACTCTCTGTTTATAACCTGTTTATTTAATCTATTATGTGAACATCCTCCATGCTGATAAATTTTCGTCTACCATCATTTTTAGTGGTTGCCAAGCAATCTGTTTTGTGGATGTATTATTTATTTAACCAGTTCTGTTTTGATGGGCCTATAGATTATTTTCTATTTAAAAAAAATTAATATCAACAAAGTTCTGATGCGTGGCACCCTTTGCTCCCCCATCTCTGTGCCCCGTTCCTGCCTTCCTTCAGCATGTACCCGCGGTGTGAAAGGGCTACCCTTCCTGAAGGCTACTGATACATCTTGTCAAATGACCTTCAGGAAGCCTCTTCCATCTCTCTCTGCTCTGCGGGGTGTGACGGGCCCATTTCCCCCACTCAGGCTAAATGTCTCCCTAAACATTTCCATCCATTTCCTTTTAAAGCAGGCCCCTTCTTTTAAATTTTGTTTTGATTGACATCAGTTATTGTCTATTTGCCATTCTGGTTTGGGGCCAGTTTGCTCATCTCTGGTTAAAAATAAGGAGGTAGCAATTTGGAGGCTAACCGATTTCTGCACTTTAGTGACGATGACTGAATCCATCCCAATAACCTGAGGATTATCTCCTTTCTCCTTCTCCTGGCCACCCCAGGGTCTCGGCACCCCTTCTGAGACTCTGCATGGAACCGTTGGCCCCTGGGTGGTGAGCTGCGTTTGGGACTGCGCGGCACTCCCCTGGGTGTCTCAGTTGTAAGGAGCGCATCGTCCTGGCTGCGCCCTTGCCTGCGCTTCCGTCTGCAATAGAGCCTTGCGTTTGTGTTCAATTAATTTTCCAGTCAGTTCCTGAAAGTTTCCATGTTTTTCTCCAGGTATTAATGCTGGTGCCGTAGTAGACATTTGCCTCTATCCCGTAATTTGTTTAGCTCTTTGTGCAATAGATTTCATTTAAAAAAAAAAAAAAAAGGTTTATTTGTTTTGACAAGTCCATGTGCCACCATCGTGTTGTGCCATGAACATGTCATAATAGAGAATAGTCCCTGCAATTAGCCCGGCTGTGGTATGACTTAGAAAAGGGCTGCTTTATAATTTTTGACAATTTGAAACTCAACCCAAGTGCTCCCTACAAACACCTTCACTTAGGAGGTGGATGTTTCTTTGGTTTTGAGGGGGGAAGGGGCCAAGATAAACTACATGTCTCCGTGTAACACAAGCCGCGATGTGGAGGCCACCCGCCTCTCGGAGTGCAGACGCGGAAGTCCACGGAAGTGAGAGTGGCATGGAACAAGAAGGTGCCCCCTGGACAGTGAGTTCTTCTGTCTGTGATGAGTGGGAGGATGGATCCCACTCAAAGTGTAGCAACACAACAAGCCTTTGAATTTCTAATTCCTCCCAGTCTTGGCCCAGACTTGGATTTAGAGCTAAAGGATACATTTACTGATATTTCTAGTAATTTTTTCCAGAGTACTATTTTTTTTTTATTTCTTGACATTTCTGGTGCCATTCTAGCTTTGGTTGGAGTCTCTTTTTTTTTTTAAGTTATGGGATAAAGGTATTGCCAGCAACATCTCCTCTTTTTTTCGAGCATTTCTCCAGTTCTTTTGGAGGGTATGTGATCACTTACTTACTTTGCAAGCATAAATAATGGGCAGCAGTTACAAGAGTAACGAGAGTTCTTCATTCGCCTTAAAGCGCCATTGACACCTCTTACTTTGTCAGAGCCTTAGGAGGCTTGCTTTATGTCTTTGCAATGCTTAGTAAGAATAGAGACCATGCTACTGTCTGTGTTGGGTAAAATGTCTTACTCACTTAATGTGCTTTATAAATAATAGCATTAACAATAGTGCAGCTGAATCACTAAATGTCTTCTGAATTTTTTTCCCTCACCAAGTTCAAAGCTGGCTTTTCCTTCTCTCCTCTTCCCACTCGCCCTTGCTTTTCGTGGCATTTCAATGAGTTATTTTAGTCTAACACTTATTGTGGTGTTCTTCCAAAACACGGCTTATTTATGTCTGCCTCAAGGATGATTGCATTCTTTGCACTTTGGAGATGCTGAGATATTAATATCACCACTCTGAGCTCAGAGAAGTTAATTAACTTAGAAACGTCACCCGTTTAAGAAGCGGCAGACTCGGGGCTTGGACTTGGGTCTGTCGGCCTCTGAAGTCTGACTGTCTTCACTGTGGCACTTGACGGCTCTGATGCTCTGGGTGCATCAGACTCAACAACTCCAGTCTTCCCAGTATTCTAGAGCACCGGGGTGGCCACAGGTGACCATCTTAAACAACATGAACATTGCTGTTTTGCAAATCAAGGTCATTGTTAATAAATGCAACCACCGTAAGCCTTGTCTGCTTTGCCATTCATTTTATCAGCGTGTTCTAGGAGCTCCTACCACAGGCCACATGCCCAGCATTATGTTGGGTGCAGGGTGTTGGGAGCATATAAGTGATGGAAAGGTGGCCTCATCCATTCATTAAGAGACTGAATTCATAAGGACAAGGCAGATGTGGTTTCTGACCCAGGCAGCCCAGAGTCGAGATGGAAAAGTAGGTCTTCAGTTAGCACGCGTAGTGACACATGAGTGCACAGGGGAGTAGAAGGCGTGCTGGGTGTCAGCTAACCTCTCTAGGAAGCCTTCCCCACAAGGGGCAACTGGGAACCCGGCTGAGACTTGAGGAGCGAGTGAGAGTCAGCTCCAGGAAAATGGGGCAGAGTGGAAAGAGCGTTGGTTAGGTGTTCCAGCTCTTTCCAGCTAGTTCTGCAGACTTAAGAAAACCACAGGGCCTACCTTGTAAAACCCCGCACTCCAGTAAGGTGGGTCTGAGCCTCTGAGGATGCATTTTTTGAAAACCATAAGCCAGTGCACAAATGTAAAATCGTTTACCCTTATTATACTAAATTTAGTCATTTGAAGGCTTTAAATAGTTAAATTTTGAATCAACAGGTATAACTAAGCAGCTAGTCTAACAGTTTGATCTTTAGAATATATCAATAAAAGTTTCTGAGCCAAGTTCTGACTTTAATATCCCTTTTTCTTTGTTTGGGAGGTTGCTTGGTTTTCTTTAACAAGGAACAACTGTAAACAAACTCTTCTTCAAGCCGGAACGTCTTCCTGCTTTGGTTGAAGCTCTGGGGTTAGTATAGGGATGCTTGACGTGGACCGTTTTGACTATCTTTTACCCACTCAGGTAAGAGGGAATAGCTCCACACCAACAATATTTTAGGATGTAAAACCCATGGATACAGCCTTCCAAACACTTCTCAAACAGAACTGCTCCTCAAACGTTTGCTGCCGGGGAACACTGCCCTTGCTTGACCCTACCCTGTTGCTTGCCCTTCTTCCCCGTCCTGATGAATGCCTACGCTTAAGCCTGCGGTTCTTATCGTCAGCCTAACAGGCAAAAGATGCCTGTCTTGAGGGGTTATGTGAGCAGCAACTTTGACTGACATTACACCTCATAAAAGCCAAGTGTGACAGGAAAAGAAGACTTGAGGTGGTCACGTTACCATCCTTGAATTCCAGTGCCGGCTCTCCATGAGGCCTGGGCTTGGGCCCTGTCAGGTGCCTGGAAATCTTTCAAGTTCTAGTCAGGTGAGCCAGGGAACTTGAATTATTGAAATAATAAATCACACTCAAAAATCTGTCATTTGGACCCAAAATGAGGGTCAACATGTGCATCTACTGATGTGACTTTTTCCACGTAGACTTGACCGTGGGGTGCCTTTTGTTTGTGCATTACTACCAGAACAGCGGGAAATGCTTGCAGACCTCAGGGCCTGCTCTTTTTGCAGGTCCTCTGGGTGGACAACAATGATGGGCTGGTCCTGGGCCTGGTTACCTGGTTCGCGGGAAAACGTGGGGGGAACCAAGTGCACTCGTGGTGGGCGTTCTTCTTGTTTGATACAGTTTTACTAGGCTTGCTGCTGTGATCACAGATATTTGAATTATGAAGCTAAGAGAAGTGTAACTACATATATCTATATAATCTAAATCTATATCTGTATCTACAGTTACTTGTACTTACATCTAAATCTATGTCTATCTTGTATTTCTATCAATATGACATAGCCATGGAATACATATGTGTGAAAAAATCACAAGATGTTTAGGGCGTAAATGTGTTTCTAGCATTTGAAAGTGAGGGTAAAGTTTTGCTTTTCACTGTTTCTGTATTCAGAAAATGATGAACGTTCATTCAGAGGGATCCACGGCCTCTGTTCACTCAAACAGTGGATTGGTGGGGAGTTGCTAACGGGTGAGCTGGTGTTCAGAAGCCTTGGTGTTTCCTGTCTATGTCCTCCCCTTGAAGCATGCAGCCCTGCTTCTTCCTGAGGTGATGGTGAACAGGACTTCTCAGTGCCTTTATCCAGGTAAACCAATGGACCCTGCGCTGCGAGAATACGGCTCCGTTTACTTTGTTGAGCACGTCCCTGTCAAACCCTCAAGCCCGTGCCAAATCTGAAGCTCATGTGAAATCAGCGGTAGGAAGACATGGGTTTGTTTTCTGTTTTTATTTGTGGCATCTTCACCTTCTTGATTTCCTCTCTGTAAGTAACTCATTGCTCAAAATGAGTAAGGAGGGAGGAAGAAGGGACTGGATGCTCTTGCCTTATCCAGGCTCCTGGAGCAGAATAAAGCCTTTCCTGGCATGCTGTTCCAGCCCCAAGGGGAGCGGTGAGTCAGCAGGCTGTGTTGAGAGAGGGAGGAAAGCAAGAGGGCTGTACATCAGTCTGCAAAGGAACGGCCACAGTACGTACTTTAAAAATAGCGTGAAGATGAGTGGAAATGCACTTGAAGCGCTGAACTCCATGCCTGCACGTAGGAGGAACTACAGAAAGTGCACGTGGTTGTGAACAACCGTCTGAGCTGCGCTGCTCTCGGTCCCAGCCCGGTCAGACCCTCTCTGTGTGCTCAGGGCTGGTCTGAAGTGCTGGAATTTCCTCATCTCAGAAACTGAGTGCAAAGGCCAATTTCTCACCTTTTCTGATTTCTGTGCTCTGTGGAGATCACCTGCTTAGGTCTCACGCCCGCCTGCCTTGTGAAGCCTGTGAAATCTTCACCCCCGGAGGGACTGCTGCTCTGTTGTAGATGCTACTGAAGTGGGATCTGCCTTTCACTGTAATTTCAGAGGCTTAGGCAGCATTGTTGAATAGACTCTTCTGGAAGCTCAGCCTCCCGTGGCCTGCATGTTGTCTGTCGGCCCCTCTTAAACTGGCCATATACAAATCACTCTTCAAGACTCTTCAAGATTCCAGTTTGCCTTGAAAATGCATTCCAAGATGGGAATGAGATTTGTGGGGAGGGCTGCCTGAGGATAAAGCCGAAGACACAGCCGTGATAGCCAGCAACAAATGATTTTAAATTATTTATGGGGATAAGATACCATTCTTGGCTTTTATCCGATGCCAGAGCAACGACATGATTCAGATCCCTGAGCCGGGGCCGGGGTAAGGCTGCGCGAAAGGAGAGTCTCAAGGATGCTTTGTCTTCTTTCACTCAGCTGAAGGCAGAATTTCCTCTTATTTTCATTGCAGGTTTTTTGTATTTAATATACAAGAATTTGACAAAGTACTACAGTATAATCATCTAATAATATCCATTTTACCCCATAAAATTATTATATCCAGTCTTAAAATGTTAAATATGTCACTATTAGAAGAGAGTAACATAAAACTCAGTTTATAGTATTAAAACTCGTAACGTGACACAATGTGATCAATCATGTTCCCTGGTAATATTAAACTTTCCTCATTTTTCTTTAATTTTGCATTTTTAGTGTAACAAATTGAGATTAAAGCAGCAGGCTCTTGTTCATAATCTCCTGGCAGTGAGTGGCAGAAAAGTTACGAGTAGAGTGATGACAAAACACATCGCAGGAATCCCTAATATTTAACGATGTTTCAGATGGATGGCGGCAATGGGAGATGCTGAGCGGTAACAGCCCTGGATCCGTGCAGACGGTCCAGTAATTACAGGGCCTGTGCACTAGGCCGCTTTGGAATAAATGTAGACGATTAGAAAAAGGCTTGAATTAAATTGCATAGCTGGGAAGAAATTGAGATCTTCCTCTTGGAAGGTTTCAGTTTTCTCTCCGTGGTTTTTTATGAACTCTCTGACTGTTTTACTTTAAAGGCAGAGTAACCTGTCAAATTTGGAGTTATTTTTTAAATAAGCATGTTAATGTAGCTTAACACAAGCGACTGCCTCTCTGTACCCTCCCCTGGAACATTTAAGTGGCAAAAACGTTTTCCTCTGAGCGCCTAAAAATGTCTCTACGTGCTTACTCATTGTTTCTTAGGAAAACAGAGCTGTAAAAAGCTGTCTTCTTTATTTTACTCATAAACAGGGGCATGGCTTTTAAAAATTATTGAGATTGGTTCTGAATTCAGGACTGTTAGATAATAAAGTTTTAAAAAGCACACAGTGTGGGGCCGGCCCCGTGGCCGAGGGGTTAAGTCCGCGCGCTCCGCTCCAGGCGACCCAGCGTTTCGTTGGTTCGAATCCTGGGCGCGGACGTGGCACTGCTCATCAAGCCACGCTGAGGCAGCGTCCCACATGCCACAACTAGAAGGACCCACAACGAAGAATATACAACTATGTACCGGGGGGGCTTTGGGGAGAAAAAGGGAAAAAAAAATCATTTAAAAAAAAAAAAAACACGCACAGTGTAAGTTAGCCAGGCTTTCTCTTTGCCCTAATTTACACATCAATTGCTTTGTTAAGACTGAGATGGCACAAAGGAGTTCACCACCACAAACTTTTAAACCCCGTTGGTAAACCCAGCTATATCAGCCTCTGTGTCATTTGCACCAAGTAACATTCAGCCTTTCAAAAAAGAGTTCTGTCTTTGTGGGCTTGGGTAAATTTATTGAGGTGCTGTGCTGTTGGACCGTATTTGCTCCCTTGGCAAATGAGCGTGAGGTGTCCATACAAAAGAAGAACCCTGTGCGTACTGTAATTTCTCTGTTGAGCTTCTCCTCCGCACACATCTTGAATGTACCTCTGTGACCTGAATGGCAGGTTCTTAAGTGTGTCTTTGAAATTTTTATTAGAAGTTTGTAGTTCCCCGAGAATTTTTATGGCCGAGAAATCGCGAAGCCGACTAGAGTGCTATAAGAGGGCCTAGTGGTTTCTCCTCCATTACTAACAAGAGTCTTTTTTTGTTGTTGCCAAAGAAAAGTCTCACTCAGTCCCTAGCAAATTTAGTATCGGCTGTGTAGAACCAGAGGGATGATTACCAACGAGCTTGCTTGTAACTGCTGATCTGAATGACCCGTGGACAAGACACAGTCTTTGCCTGACTTTCCGGAGAAGGTGACCCCTCTGGTTACAGCTGTCAGCCCCAAAGGACACAAGTGGGTTTCACACGTTACAGAACACCTACCTGGTACAAGCCACGCCGTTAGAAACGGGGAGACTGGGATGGGAAGGGGCTCCCAGCACTCGTGAAATAGAAGCGCCTTCTGTGAGGAGAGCGCTGAAGAGGGGTTGACTTTATGTTGGGGACGGGAGGTGTGAGGAGGACTTCGTGGGGAGGTGACAGTGGGAGTTCCATAGCTTGGAAGGAGGGACGTAGGTAATGGTGGGAGAGGGGGATCCGGCAAGTGTTATGGATTCACGTGGAGTGGAGTGTCTTAATTTAACCCAAGACTTGTCCACTGCGCTGGGAACACTGGTAACATTTTACGAGGAGCCCTTCATGTGCATCATCTCACTTAACCTCGCAACAATTTCACAAAGTAGGTGCTACAGGGTGCCCGTCATATTGATGAAGAAACCGTGGCTCAGGAAGCGGGCGCTGACCGCCTGAGTTATGAAGACGTGGCATAGCTGGGACTCCACCCCGGGTCAGCCTGACCCCAAAGCCCATATTTTTAATTCTGCATTATGCTGTATAGAGAGAAATCTAGAATGGAATGTAACTGAGGATAATCTGTAAAGCACAACTTAAAAATGTAATATTTAGGCCTCTTTTATGGGAGGTTAATATAATGGTTTAGTCAACTGAAGATTTAGTTGAGTAAAGGATTAGTTAAATTGGATTTACCTCATATAAAGGGAGAAAATATAACGGAAGAAATTGAATTGGTAAGCCACGGGAACTACACATATACATATTTTTTTAAATAAACATTTGCATATATATAGTGTATATATATATATACTAGTTTCCTATGGCTGCTGTAACAAATTTCCACAAACTTGGTGGCTTAAAACAACACACATTTGTTCTCTTGCAGTTCTGAGGGTAAGAAGTCTGAAATGGATCTTACAGACTCAAATTAAGGTGTTGGCAGAGCTGCATTCCTTCTGACGGTTCTGGGGAGGAATCCATTTCCTTGCCTTTCCTGCTCCTAGAGACTGCCTGCATTCCTTGGCCCCGGCCCCTTCCTGCGTCTTCAAAGCCAGCAGTTCAGCATCTTCCAATCTCTCTTTGACCCCCGTCGTCCCGCCTCCGACCTCCTACCTCCTTCCTTCCCTTGTAAGAACGCTTGTGATGGCATCTGGGCCCACTGGGTCTGTCTGGGATAATCTTCCCTCCTCAAGGCCCTTCACTTCATCACATCTGCAAAGTCCATTTTCCCACGGAAGGCGACATAGTCAAAGGTTCCCAGGATTAGGACGTGGACCTCTTTGGGGGGTGCATTGTTCTGCCTACCACAATACATACAGACATATAGAAATATCACAAAATACATAAATATCAATATGTGTGTATATTTATATGCACATTAATATATTTCACATACACACCTGTTGTTTACTTATTATATTTTTCTGCCCTTAAAACTTTTCAACTTTTTTTTTTTTGGCATAATATTGTAAATGGCTTCATGCTTTTAATTAGGGCACAGCTCAGGTGAGAAAAATGGCAGACTGGAAAGCCTGCTCTCCACCATCTTGGGCAAGTCACACTCTCTTTAGGCCTCGCTGTTTTGATGGTAAAGGGAGGGTGTTGGGTTTAGATCAGCTCTCGGGTTTCTTGTAAGTGATTTCTAAATCTGCACTGCCTTTCAGTTCACGATCTAATCACAACCACTGACACGTTCAGTGAAGGGTTTGCAATAATGACCCGGTTCAGAGTGTAGGTATAACAACTACTTTCCGGTTCTGTTTTTATCAGTCCTTCTGGATTTGGTTTCTTATCACAACTGATAATTGTGGCAATTGACCGTTTTCAAAACCCACGCAGGCAGGCATTCAGGAACTCTCCCCCTCTCCCTGCACCGCCATGGTTCACGCAGGTGACACGACGGTCCAGTTCTCAGGGGGCTTAGAAGGAGCTCTGATGGGGCGGTTTCCTCCTCATTTTATGGCGCAAATGCTTTGTGAGCCATGACATCCATTTGTAAGAAGCCTGCCTGGTATGAGCAAGCTGTTTGCACTGCCGAAGGAAGCAGAGTGAATTGTCTAGCACGGGAGTGGACAGCACCCGCCTTGCAGTCTGCTCAAGGTAACTAGTCCAGACAACTAGTCAGAGGCACAACTGCTGCCTAGGCTAGGAATTCCATTTGGGTATAAAAGTTATATTCATGACTCTCATTGTGCGTTTTATGGGCTATGCAAACATAAAGCAGAGTTATTTCATGGAATTCTCAAAGGTCTATTTTATATCTTCTCTGCACAAAAAGTCAATGAAAGAGGGACAGAAAAGTATTCATAGAACAGACTCTATTTATATAATAGTTTTGAACGTCAGCGTCATGGTGATTTTCTTTCTGGGTATGAGTGTTTCTTAGATGGGGGTGGGGTGGGGAAGAAGATAAATGTTGAGGAAAAGGGTGCATTTGGGTACAATACCGTAATTGTTTGTCCTTGCCATGGTTACATTGGCTCAGCACGTATCTGAGGGCACATGAAACGAGAGTGAGGCTTCCTTCCCACCCGCTTGTTTCACTCTCTGCCACCACATACATAAAGTAATGTTTATTTGCACTTAATTTTTAAAATCAGCTTGGCACGTGTCTCCATGGCGGGGTAGTTCTTGTGTAGGCATTTTTTTCATAAGACTTGGGGCCTGGTCTCTGATGGGGAGTATTTTGAATGGGAGACAAAGTATTGGTATAGAATTTAAGTCTGTATACGCAGGACTTCTTCCAGTGCTCAGCCGAAAGCAACCCAGGGCCGTTGCTAAATCATCTTAATGAGTGAGTGTTGTGTGGGGCTTTGTTTTCCTAAGCAAATGCATTTGTATCTGTTTCTGAAACTGTCAGAGATCAGTCAAGCAAATATTCCCGTGGAAGAGAAAAATACAGGTTCATAAAACTCAACTGGACTTATTTCTCTCTGCGGCGAGAAGGGATTGTTCTAGACAAAACTACGTTACAGAACTGAATTTGCTTTGGAAGGTTGTTCCTACCCGGAGTCCTAACTGATGTGTGAAATAAATAACTCCTCCTCCCGTTTTCCCTCGGCCTGCAGGCACCTTTATCAAATCCATATGCTGCACAGAATGAGCCACTTTTCATCTGAACGCAAGACTACCGAGACTTACACTCGCGGATGAAGGAGACGATTTGAATGGGTTCCAGGTTTCCTGCTCCTCTTTGCTGTTAAAGGGAGCAGGAGATGGCCACATCAAGCAGAAGTGGCTGTCACGGTGCCTGAGCACAGGCTGACCACAGACCTGAGAGAACAGCCTCGGCCCGGTCATCATCTCCGACTTTCTCCTGCAATGAGGAACCACAGCGACCGCTCGCCATTCATCACCGTGCCCTTCCCACACACCCAGCACCTTCCAAACGGGCTGGCCTGGAGATCTGCAAACATCTGCTTCTTTTCTCTTTCCCTCTGCAAACTCCCCATTCAGGTAGACTTTAATGACTGAGAGAGAGGTAAAATCCTTCTATAGAAATGACAACGGACGCTTGTTTTCTTTTAAATGTAATGTTAGGATTTCACTTTTATGAATAAGGCAGCAAAATGGCACAACTGTATGCACGTGTGCACAGACAGCAGGTTGTTGGGACTTGCAATCGATGTTAAAAGTTTAGTTTATGCCTATCAAAGTCATCTTTGACCCTTAATGGAGTGGAGGGCTCCTACAGTACTAAAGTTCATTGGTCTTGCATATTTTAATGGATAATGCTATTGTTTGTGGATTCGGGGTGTTCTCCTTGCCTCTCAGACAGGATGTTCCCAGCCTGTTTCCTTTGGGGGTTTAAGTTGTTCTGGGACAGTCTACAGAATGTTCGACTGCTGCTAATGCGTGTTGTGAGACCTATAGATGACAGTGAGAAAACATCCAGGTCAATAGATCTTGGCTTGCTCATTCAGTCAGGTATTTATTATTCTTCTTTGCATGAAAATTTTTGACTCTGGCAGACTCTGTAGCTCCCCACAGTAATAAAAGTGCGCCTCGGGGTGGCTAATCCTAAACAGTGGCTAATCCTCAAGCTATTTGCATTTGTTTTGGGAATGCACATTTGTACCTGCATTATAACAGGGCCAAGATTACTACCGAACAAATAACAAAGCTGGGTATGGCCAGACTGTTTCTGAAAGCGACAACAATCTGCTTTTTCATTGTATTTTCTCACTCAGACACTTTTTATTGGCCTCATCATGGCATTTAACTCTTTTGGATCAGATCTTTTCCAGAGCAAGGTGATCTGTGATGAGCCGATCACCTCATTGCATCCTGTCCATCACAACTGAGATGCAGGGCATGAACACTGATGGAGAGAGAGGAAATACACATCTTTAATGACCTCTTGGTCAGGAGCACTGCCTCGGGGTCAGAACCAAGTTCAAATCTCTTTCTTGCCATTTCCAACCTAGCCATGATTTTAGACAAGTTAATTTCCCTCTCTGAACCTCAGTCTCCTTAACTGAGCACAAATTCCCGCCCCATAAGGGTAATAACAGTGAGTATTAGGTAGTATGGTGGTCGTAACGTAGGTAGCACCAGTATTGCCATATAGTAAGGGCTTAGCAAGTGATAGCTGCTAATTTTACTTTGCAAACCGGCTTCCTGACTGCAGCAAATCTGCAGATGACAAAAAACTCTCATGCTGATGTGAAGATTTCTTTCCAAGAAAATTGTATTATTTCAACCATGCTCATTTCTCTCACCAAGCCAAAAAATTAGCATATTTCTCTAGAAGCTAGGGAGAAAGGACTACTTTTGTGTGTGTGTGTGTGTGTTTTTGTGTGAGGAAGATTGTCACTGAGCTAACATCTGTGCCTGTCTTCCTCCATTTTATGTGGGATGCCACCACAGCACGGCTTGATGAGCAGTGCTAGGTCCACGCCCGGGATCCAGACCTGCAAACCCTGAGCCACCGAAGCGGAACATTCGAACTTAACCACTACGCCACTGGGCCGGCCCCAAAGGACTACTTTTTAAAATATTCTTTTAACTAACAAAATGCAGAGATGATATTCTTTCTGCGTTGTTTCATGGCAGGGACACATTCTGAGAAATGCATTGTTAGGCGATTTCGTCATTGTGCAAACATCATGGAGTGCACTTACACAAACCTACATGGTAAAGCCTACTACACACCTGGGCTATATGGTACTAATCTTATGGGACCCTCATTATACATGCGGTCCATTGGTGACTGAAAAGTCGTTATTCGGCCCATAACTGTATAATATGATATTATTTGCTGTCACAGGAGTTTTGAAAACATAGCTACATTATATACATATAATTTGTTTACAAGGTTCTGGGTGGACCATCAGGCAGAAAGACAGAAAAAGTTTTTGAGTAAAGAGAGGAACAGGATTGAGAAGTGGGAAATAAGGAATATCGCATGAAAGAGTAGAAGCAGATTGTGAGTAAACATCTGAAGAAGAAAGTAAGAGGAATGACATTAAACGTGTCAGTGCTCCTGTATTTTGAAGGAGGTGTAAATTGGATCAAGTGCTGTAAATGTTCACAGGCCATACCCCCTTTGGATCTTCTCACCTCTTCCCTCCTTCTCACCACCTGCGTCCATCAGCTCTGTCACTTTATGTATGAGAGAGAGATTCCCACATTCACTCCAGAGGTTCCAGGAAGAGCAGACAGCTTAAAAACATAAAATTTTAAAAATGCAGCTATTTCTTCATCGAACACTCCTCTCAAGCAGACATATTTTAAACAATGCTCGAAGTTTCAGAAGGGAGTTAAGATACATGAGAGAAAAATCCTTTCTGAAGTTTGAAGCTGCCTCGGGTGCACAAACGTGCACCTTCCTAGGAGAGAGACCATTTTTGGAAGAAGATAACAATAACACATCTGTCTTTTCAAAACCACAGCGCAGCTCGAGTACCAGATTAAGGGAGATTTGTAAACTCTGTTTCTGAAAAAGTACAGCCTCTTCCTTGGTTTTATTGGTCGAGGAATTCCAGCGAGACGGCAGCAGTCTGGTTCTTGGCAGACTTCTGCGGGAGCTGATGAACGTCTTTTCTAGGTTAAAGTCTCCTCTTTTTTTGAGGAAGATCAGCCCTGAGCTAACATCTGCCCCCAATCCTCCTCTTTTTTGCTGAGGAAGACTGGCCCTGAGCTAACTTCTGTGCCCATCTTCCTCTACTTTATATGTGGGATGCCTACCACAGCATGGCGTGCCAAGCGGTGCCTTGTCCGGACCCAGGATCCAAACCAGCAAACCCCAGGCTGCCGAAGCAGAATGTGCACACTTAACCGCCGCGCCACTGGGCCGGCCCTAAATTCTACTTTTTAAAAGTCACGCTGTGAAGTGAGCTTGAGTTGATAGATCTGTTGGGCCACTGTTTGCATACTGAAGTATGGCAGCCTTCAACAAGCTACCTACTGGCTAAAGCAACGAGCCAGATGAAGACCTCAGTACAGTCATCTCAGCTATTGGAACAATGTAATTTGGCAAATGAAAAAAAGAAAGCATATGTTGATCATGCAATGCAAACAGAAGATGCCCCTTTATTATAGGAGATCACAAAGTCGTGAATGGCGTGTCTTCTTATAAGGTGATGACGCAGTAATTCAACGACGTTCTTAAAACTTCCAGTAAATTTCCACCATTTCAGATCCTATTGAGGCCATTAAATCAAGACTGATTTGGACACGAATATCTCTCTTCTACAGAAACATATAAATGGGATCAGATGATTCGGGTAAGTGGCAACTATTAATTTTATTGAAAAGACCTCCCTCAATTGATGTTTCTTGTTTGAAAGGCTAGCCCATCTCTAAAGGGTTAACTGGCGTCCCATTAATGGGACACACTATCACAAGACAAAGTAATACAGTTTAACGCCCCCTGCTTTGAATTCAGAGTTCATGCATAGTCTAGACTAAAGGCCAAACAAATGTGCAACACTCCATGCATGTCTATGGAGGAACATTTTTGCTGAAGGATATGTAAATATTGCACTAATCAGAGGTTCTGAAATTCCAAATGCCGTAAAAGGTTACGACCCGAAGCCCTGTTAATATATGAGCGAGGGCGTAGACCAAACCCTTTTGAATGACAGCTAACATGGGGTGTTTTGCATGAAAAATAACCTCTAATAAATGACCTCTGCTTTTCTCTTTTCAATTCTGTGACAGTAATGAATGAGAAAGGGGGAGCTTCCTACACATCCAGTGTTATTTACACCGAAACATGAAAGTCCTGCCTGAGTGTTGGCTCCCATTCAGGAAGATGGAACAGTAGACAATTTATCGCAGAGAATGATAATTTCTTTTTCCCTTTTGGGCTTCCCAAAGAACTCCAAGTAGAAGAGCAAAAAAACCTAAACACATGCAAAGTTGTTAAAACAAGTGTTTCATTTCCTAAAGAATCCTTTCCGTTAGAGGGTGTATATGGAATCTCCTGGAATGCTGATGAAACCTTTCTTGCTCAGAGAGCCCATGACGTTTAGCCTGTCAGGTCTGTGTCTCTTCCAGAGATGAGCATGTTTTAGCAGCTTAGAATCTCTGCCAAGAGATTAAATTTTCCTTGGGGCTGCTTTCACATGAGCAGAAAGTTCTGTTCTTTTCCCGGATTTCAGCTTATCAAAAAAACAACATATCCCCTTAAAGAACGGCAATCTCCTTCTCCTCTTCTCACAGCAGGAAAGTGTCTTTCCATGTTGTAATTTTTAAATCTAGTAAAAGATCTACTCTATCAGCCTCTCGTTGCTCAAAACAGCTGACCAGTGCTTCGCTCGGTCTCTCCAGGTTTGAGGGTGCGTCTCTCCCATGGGCCTTGGTCACGTTCAGAGCTTTCTGAAGAAATATCTCATGGTGTTTGGCTTAACTTTTTCTTTACAAAATTTAGATCAGACTACTACCAGTTATATCCCTTTGAATTTTAGTTCACGGCTTTTCTCCAAATCTACTGTTTGAGCTCCTCTGATGTTTTCGGATGCTTGTCTGGCTGTACGTTTTCACTTTCTCCCCCTATAAACACTTCCCTGTTCTGCTGGGCATCTCTGAGTCTTCCTCAGCTCTGCCCTCTCTCTGATGCTGAGATTTACTGTACGCTTTTCACTGATACACGCTTGTTCTCTTTGAGCTGCCCTTGTGCTTGTTAAAATGTTACCACTTGAAATTAAACATCCTTCTTTTATGTATTTAGAAGAACATCGTATATGGTTTTCCTTGCCTGAAACCTCCCCTCCAGGCATGAGATCTGTGACTCGGTGTGGAGGAGAATACATTGGAGGTGGCAGTGATGGGGCACTGCGGGATCAGGGTGGCGACATGAGGCCTCTTGGATTTGGATGTAAACCGTGACCTAAGATCCTGGGGGAGGGGCGGGAAGGGCTGAGGGCAGAGAAGGAAGAAGAAACACAGCATTCAGATTCTCTTGGGCTTCACCTCTGACACCTGAGGGATTGCCTACGCTGCTCCCTTCTTGGCCTAGAAGCCCCACGTGGCCTTCAGGCCAGCATCATTCACTCCCTGCCTCAGCGTGTGAATAACCTGTGACTCGCCCGCCTGAAACCAGTCTTTGCACCCTCGCCTCTCCTCTGCCCCCAGTGCAAGGACAGCCCATCTGCAGCCCACACTGAATCACCCCGGTGCTCTAAAGAGAGCTCTCCGCGCCTCCATGTAACTACAGGATGAGTCTCACCCTCAGGAAGCAAAGCATCATTCCTAATGTGACCCATCTCCCACTGACCTTCCCACTGAGATCTGAGATCCAGCTGTACCCAAGTGTACGCCCTTCTCCAAAAATGCTGTTCTGTTGGGCTGTACTGGTGTGTTGTTCTTTCCACTAACCTGAAACTCCTTGCTTATCTTCAAAAACCAAAACAAGTACTACCATCTTGACAGAAATGAGTGGTACCGTGACCTAATCCCCATCCCCAGATCCCACACCTAACTCTGATGCCAACCCCAAGTTTGTGGCTCTGATCACCCACAGCATACGGGTTGTATTTCCCTCAGCACATCTGACTGTCTCTGTAGGTCGTATATTTGGGGCATCAGGGACCATGTTTTATTCATATTTACATCTTTGATGACGAGCACGGGGTGGGGCTCCACCAACGTCCGTCTGAGGAAGGAAGGAAGGGCATCCTTGTGGGGCAAGGGGTCGAGGGTAGTTCTCAGCCTCACCCCTTCCAAGGGAGCCTGGGGGCAGTCCAGAGTGCTCTGGGCGAGTCTTGGATTCACCTCACATCCAGTTTCAAGGACCACGCACTGGGCAGGCTTGCAGATAGTTTTCAATAGTTTCCAGGAACGTATCTGCTCATGGAAATCTGCAGGCCTGTTCTAGGTGATGAGAAGTGATACTGAAGTAGCCATATCACCATAGAGTGCCATGGACTATCAGAGTCCCGCTGCCTCCAGTGCCAACCAGCTCCACTTCCATCCCCAAGGGCCAGCCTGGAGAGCACCCCACCTGCAATTGCCTCTGATGCCAGTGCTACCTCAGAAGGGTCAGTTGACGATAATAAGAGCACTCTAGGATAATAAGAGCGCTCTAGGATAATAAGAGTACTCTAGGGTAATAAGAGCGCTCTAGGGTAATAAGAGCACTCTAGGATAATAGGAGCGCTCTAGGATAATAAGAGCGCTCTAGGGTAATAAGAGCACTCTAGGATAATAGGAGCGCTCTAGGATAATAAGAGCGCTCTAGGGTAATAAGAGCGCTCTAGGATAATAAGAGCGCTCTAGGGTAATAAGAGCACTCTAGGATAATAAGAGCGCTCTAGGATAATAAGAGCGCTCTAGGGTAATAAGAGCACTTTAGGGTAAAAAGAGCGCTCTAGAGTAATAAGAGCGCTCTACTATAATAAGAGTGCTCTAGGGTAATAAGAGTACTCTAGTGTAATAAGAGCCCTGGAGGATAATAAGAGTACTCTAGGGTAATAGGAACACTCTAGGGTAATAAGAGCAGTCTAGAGTACTAAGAGCGCTTGAGGATAATAAGAGTACTCTAGGATAATAAGAGCGCTCTAAGATACTCTGACTGACAAAATCCAACTTGCAACTGGATCACTGGCTGCATGGGAGTCTAGGAGTGTAGTTTTCAGCTTCCTGGCCTATGCAGTACTTTGCAAGGATGCTGGAATAGATGCACTGCTGGTCATTCTACAGTATCTCTCATAACATACGATGTCCCACCCTGAACCCCACTTTGGGGCTTGGACCCTGCTGCATGCTGATATAGTGTCTGGATACCAACCACCTTCCTGGGGGCTGCTCACCGCTCTGGAAAAGTGTGTCCTGAAGGTCTAAGCCTGGATGCCAAGAGCCTGAGCTATGCAGGTGTATGTAGGGTCGAGCCAGGAGCAAGTCTTTCCTGAAGGCTAAAATGCTAGGCCTGAGGCAGCACCTTGGCACTCAAAACCACTCGCTCTTTAGTTTGAATAGAACTGATCAAGAAGGGGATGCGGCTTTGCAGCCTCAAAGTGGTGAAGTCTCAGGAGGGATGGTTCCTGAAGAAGTTCTAGCCAGGGAGGGTGGCTGTTGCACCTAAGGGAGCGTCGTGGCTTTGGGCATGGACAGGAAGAAGCCGTATGCTGCCCGGACTGGACGTACTGCCTTGCTAAGGATGGCTTGCTCCCAGATTCTCCGTCACTGCAGGCTCATCCCTGCTGGGAAGCCCCTGTGTTGGATGGCAGACTGGGATGACTTCTAATGTCTTCCACCTGCACTGTGGATGTTTCTTCAACCCTTAGCCCATGCCAGGGGACAGCCAGAACCCATCTTCCCATTTGTTTGTGACCCGAAATGGGTCACTCAACTGTGTCCTGAAATCAGATACTCAAAGTCACATGTTTTTGGAGGAACATAGATTAC
The DNA here is from genome assembly GCF_037783145.1 of Equus przewalskii. Taxonomy (NCBI): domain Eukaryota; kingdom Metazoa; phylum Chordata; class Mammalia; order Perissodactyla; family Equidae; genus Equus; species Equus przewalskii. The sequence goes on along the minus strand of NC_091837.1, from coordinate 91,374,589 downwards.
CATGAAAGTGGAACAAATGTAAGACAACCGTAAGATTGAGGACCACACTTTCTGTCCCTGGGACTGACCTCCTGATTTCATTGCTATCTAGCCTTATTTTTCCTTAAGCGCCTCCTGATTCCTTTTTGCTCTGGGCATCAGGTGACATTTTCCTGACTGGGACATGGCTTGTGATCCTCTCACCTTTCAAAACAAATTTTGGTCGTTTTTTTCCTCCATTTTCTCATTAACTAGATCCCCAAAAATGTAAACAAAAATGAAGCATTTTCCCCCTCCATTTATTTGAATTTTAGTTTTTGATTCTGAGACCACTGAAAAATCGCCCAGTGTAAGCTGGCAGAGTGGGACAGAAAGTAAACACAACAAACACAAAGATCACAGGCTCTGTTATTATCTCAGTTTACCTTGCTGTTTAAATATTTAACTAAACTTTACTCCTTCTAAAGCCCCAAGCCAAAACCTTATATTTCCTTTTTTGGAGCAGTTGATTTAAATGTAGGTAATGAGAAGGAAGGCATTTCCTTTGGCCAGATTAGGAGCGAGTAACAGAAGTATCTTTATGTTGTTGCTTTCGTACATCAATGACAGGACTCTCTGTTAGACATTTGGATGAAAATTCAATCGCCCCGTTGGCTTCAGTCCTTCGCAATCCCTGTCCTGAGGGAGGAGTGAACAGTCTACTGTGTCAATTCAGCGCTCCCAGGCTCGAACCGTGTTTAGATTCAGGGAGCATTAACAGAGTGTCTCTAGCCTGGCTGGCACCAGACCAGGCACCTTGAAGTGGGTGAGGAATGAACTTCTCGTTCTCGTGAAGCCAGGTCATTGATTCTTGATACTTTGGATGGAGAAAAATAGCCATCAACAAAATCGGGCTAAGAAAATGTTTACGCTTTGATTAACCTCAGTCTTTCACAGTCAATTAATCTTTGTGTTTTACTTTTTAAATTTACTTGAGTTTATTGGTGGAACATCATAATACATAATACTCCAAATTTATGTATTTGAGGCTGTTAAAAATTTCATTCTGAGACTCTCTGTTTTGGGAAAGTCAATCACAATCAAATTCTATGTCTTCCCATGGGTAAACTTCCTGTGGACTCTACCCAGGACGACGTTTACTCCAGCCTGAGTGTTTGTCATCTGGCTTACTTTGAGGTCTCTGTTTTGGAATAATGCAAGCCAACTTTACCATTAGCTTGAGCAAAACTTCATTTTGATGGTAAATCTGCTATAAAATCAGTATAATACAATCTCAGGATAAATAGTTTGAGATGATGCACATGGATCTTCCTAACTACTTGAAGAATCTGCGAATTGATCAAATATATTGGCTGGGTAAATTCTTTTTTGCATGAGGAATTTAGACAATTTTGTCCAAATAATCCATTTATTCTCCTGTGCTCACATTTGTTTTATTATGTTTTCTTCTGTTCCTTCGTAATTCAAACATTCATATAGTTTATTTTCTTATAACTAAACAGGTAACTCAAGACGATCGATGTTTCAGATTTGTATTTTTCCCTCAATTCTTTCTCCCCTATAATTATATCTACTTGCTATGGTGCTGGAAGTTCTCAGTCACCTGAACAAAATGCTGAATGGGTCAACCGGAAAGAAAATTTATCTCAGTCATTAATGGTTTACTAAAGTTATCCTCCAGAACCAGAAGCGAACTATAACTCGATTCAGAGGTGCAGACGTCCTCCCGACACACATGCACCTCCAGCCAAACTTGGATCTGGGCACAAAATAACCTCCAACTGAGAACGACTATCTTAGACCAAAGAAAAATGACACGTCTGATGTGTCCCAGGTGAGGAATTCTTTTTAGCTGGAATACTAGAATAAAGAAGAGAGTTGAGCAGAGGCCAGCAGAACTCCAACAGACCCACAGTGGCGTGTAACATGAGCTAAATAATAAACGATTGTTGTTGTAAGCCAATGAGATCTTTGGGGTTGTTCGTAACGAGGAATGACCTAGCAAGAGCTGACTGGGGCAAGCGGTCAGCACAGGCCTGGGGCACATGCCCTCTCCATGAGTCAGAGGATAGAGGCAGCTTTCTAGAGTTATGTGGCTAACAGTGAGGGAGGAAGGAGACAGGACTTCTCAGGGACAGAGTGAAAATCTCCTTAAATTTGTTTGTGGTAGGCAGAACAATGGGTCCCCCAAAATGCCCGTGTGCTAATCCCCAGGATCTGTGAATGGGCCACCCCACGTAGCAAACGGGACTTTGCAGTTGTGATTAAGTTAAGGATCTTGACGTGGGGAGACGACCCTGATTCTCCAGTTGGGCCCACTGTGATCACAAGGGTCCTTTAAATGTGCAAGAGGAAGGCAGGAGATTCAGAGGCAGAGAAGGGACTGGGGCACTGGAAGCAGAGGTCCAAGAGAAGTGATTGCTGGCTGTGAAGATGGAAGGGGCCCCCGGCCAAGGAATGTGGGTGGCCTCTAGAAGCTGGGAAATAGCTTCTCCCCTAGAGCCTCCAGGACGAACGTACCCCTGCTAACATCTCGAGTTCACCCGTCAGACTCATTTTAGACTTTCGGTCTCCAGAACTAAGAGAACACATTTGCATGCTTTCAGGTCACCGCACTTGTGGTAATTTGTTACAGTGGCAATAGGAAAGTAGTACACTGCTCCTCCATGAAAGCACAAGCTCTGGTAATTTCCTAAGTGATAAGAGCACGAGGAGCATCTTTTGTCCCAATATGTGGTCTTAGACTCTGGTTCCTGACTCAGAGTTCCTCCTTCGAATATCCTGGGTGACAGCAGTGTCTTTCATTCCAACGGGGTGACTCATGATGGGCTCCTGGATGAGGGCCGGTCACCAGAAAGACTAATTGATAGATAAAAGCTTGGAATTTTCAGTCCTGTTCCCCATTCTCCAGAGAGAGGAGAGGGGCTAGAAATGACATTAACGATGGCTCATGCCTAAGCGATGACGCCGCCATAAAAATCCCAAAAGGACAGTGTTCAGAGAGCTTCCAGGTGGGTGAACGCATGGAGGTGTTAAGAGAGGGGCAAGCTGGGAGGGGACATGGAAGCTCCCCGTGCCTTCCCACGAGTCTTGCCCTACACGTCTCTTCCATCTGGATGTCCATCTGTATCCTTTATCATGTCCTTTTCTGTAAGCTGGTAAACGTAAATAAACTGTTTTCCTGAGTTCTGTGAGCCACTCTAGCAAATTAACCATATTTTTTATTATCATTCAGTTTGAAATATTTTCTAATTTCCCTTTATATTTAGTTTCCTCTGTTATTTAGAAAGGTATTGAAATGTGTTAGTGTGTAGCTTGCTGTATTTGTTAGGGTTCTCCAGAGAAACGGAACCAACAGGGGATGTATATCTATTTATGTAAAGAGATTTATTTTAAGGAATTGGCTTACATGATGTGGAGGCTTGATGAGTCCACAATCTGATGGGGAGGTCAGCATGCTGGAGAGTCTGGAAAGAGTTGTGGTTTGAGCCCAAAGGCCGTCTGCTGTAGAACCAGCAAGAGCTGATGGTCCGAAGGCAGGCTGCTGGAGAGTCCCTCTTGCCCCAGGGAGGGCCAACTATTGTTGCATTCAGGCCTTCAGCTGACTGGGTGAGACCTGTGCTCATCATGGAGTGCAATTGGCTTTACTCCCAGCCTACCAATTTAATGTGAATCTTAGTGCCAGACCTAGGAATTCATAGTTTCTGTCGCGTTACGAAGTGAATCTTCTTTCATTTACATTTTTGTTTTTATTTTACCGGTATATATTACCTTCTGTCTACCTTCTGTATTATCATGTAGCAGGACCAAGTCAATGACCATTTTGATTTACATTTTGATCTACTAGGAAGGGAACTGGGAGTTTGCCTTTCTCTGTGTCTCCTTTTTCCCTATTCTGCTACATTGACTGAAAGCAATATTGAATATAGTGGTAATGGCAGTATCTATTTTGTTCTGATTTAATGAACAATGTTGTGTGTGGGGGTTAAGTAGGACTTTTGCTTTTTACTCCATATACTTCTACACTGTTTTATACTGAATTAAAATTTCTGGGATGGTGCCCAGGAAACGTATTTTTCAGGAGCATCTTTAAGTGATTCTAACATACAGCTAGCTTGGAAATCAAAACAAAGAGATATAAAATTAAACCTGATAGCAGCTTAGCTCCAGGTTGCTTGGTTTTTCTTCTCTTGAACAAACATTTGCTTTGAGCAATTGTAGAAAATAAGAGAGAAACACACACACACTTTCTCTAGGAAAAATCGATATAACTAAGTGGAAGGACAAGTCTCATAACAGAAATAAAATTAAAAACTTCAAATTCAAATACAGTAATCCACACTATTATCAGTGTGTGGTCCTCCCTGGGGCATAGCTAATTTGTGCATTTACCTGTCAATCAAAGAGTATGGTGCCGTCCAGGTCCAGGGTTAGGCAAAGGAAGAATTTCAAGTTGTGTGACCTTGAGAAGGTCCTCAGCCTCGGTTTCTCTGTAAAGTGGGATCAAAACTGACTAATCTGTAAGGTTATTGTGAGAAATAAAGGTGGCAGGTGATGCACATAGAATATCCGAGGCTTTGGAATTGATATTTTTGCTATATGCAAACACCAGGAAGAGAATTAACTTTTCTTCTGTATCTTGACCCCAGATAGAACAGATGTTTTCCGGTAATTAATCTCTCACAGGTGCAGGTATTTTCCTATCTGGCTCTGCTGTTTGAAGGATGTAAACACAATTATTTGTAGAGAAAGGAAATCTGCCTTTCATTAATACAACACCGATTTCCTAAAGTTCCTCTATCAGAATTAAGAAAATAGTTTTCCCTCTACTCACTTCAAAGGATCATGGACTGTTGGCATGAAAACTCTTTAGGAATGACAACTGGGTCAGCAGTTTTGAGAATAACCTGACATAACGTCTTCAGTTTATGAACTGGTTGGGATAATTGCTAAGTTTTCCCCTAATAATAAAAGACCTTGAGAAAAAAAAATAAATAAACAAACAAAAACAGTAAGAAAGGAGAAACAGGAAAATAATTGTGGGAATATGGAGTGTTAGTAAGATCGGGGATGAGCTACCAAGGTAAATCATAGAATCCTCCCCAAGAATCTCAGGAAAATCCTCTGCCTTCTTGTATGTGGGGGGCAGTTGGCCCTGTAGCTACAACATAGTCCTATTTGGAGACAGGGATGGGAGATACAAACCCGCAGCCTGAGCAATTCTGTGAGCATGGAACGCCTTCTGTGTACCGTGGCTCTATAGCGAAAGCCCCGGGAAGCCGTGGAGCTGAGAGGTCGATGCTCAGCTCCGCGTCAGCCGTTCTCCGCCACCCAGGGCCACTTCACTTCCCCTGCCCTTCTTTCCCTTCTCTAGTCGTCATCCTTGGGACAAACCCCAAAAGCTGTGCTAACATTTGATTTTGAAAATGAGCCTAACAAGCCTTTCGGCTCCTTCTAGCGATCCTCAGGCTTCAGGAAGGGGCGTGGAGAGGGGCACGCTGGCCAGTTCTTGCACAAAAGCAACATGTTTGATATAGAATCTGTGTTTCCCAGTTGACACCAGTCTGAGAATAAAACTAGTCATGGGCACAGCAGCAAACCGTGCTGCTCTGTGCTTGTCTGCATCTGAGAGCCCGAAGCATCTCTCGAAGTCCTGGGTGTCTGACGGGGTGGGCGGGGTGGGCTGGCCCCTGTTCCAAGGTCTCCACTCCTTGCTGGGCTGTGGCCCTTGCCTCCTCCTCTACCCTTTGGGCCCCTGGTCTGGTTTCTTTTTCAGAGACTGCCGTGCCTTACCGCTGAATCAAGACGCTCATTGCTCAGCTTTCCCCAACGGAGAGGAGATTTAGGGTTAACCCAAGGGAGAGAGGACTGTATGAGAAATACAGTAAATGGGCTGACTTTCTCGGACGGTTCACTGTGACGTCCTCCCTTCCTAGATGTACTGATTTGGAGTTTTGATCTCCCTACCTTTGGGTATGGAGTTGCAGTGAGCAGAAAGTTGATGAGGCAAGAAGATATGGGGACAGTTATTTTCTTTTTAATAATATGTCCATTCCCAGAAATAATATAATCATCACAATAACCTTACCACATCTAACAGAGAGAAGCAGTTCTAGTCTTTACAAAGCTATGGTATTTGAAAGTGGTATCCCTGCCCTGCCTCTGTCTAATTGCCTGTTGGACCTGGAGTGGTGACTCGGTGTCCTCAGAAGCAGAGGGTCTGGCCTTCGTTAGGTATTTCAGACTCACAGACAGGGGAGCATGGGGGAGAATTTCCTTCCTTTGGGTACCTTCTCATCCAGTCACACCTTTTTTGTAGAAATCAAATTCACATATAAAATTAACTGTTGAAAGTGAACAATTCAGTGGCTTTTAACACATTTACAGTGTTGTGCGACCACCATCACCATTTCTTCACCCCACAGGTTACCCCACACTCAGTAAGCAGTCTCTCCCTCTTCCCACCTCCCTCAAGGCCTGGAACCTCTAATCTGCTTTTTATCTTTATGGATTTACCTATTCTGGATATTTTGTATAAATGGCATCATACAATATGTGGTCTTTCGTGTTGGCCTTTTTGCAGTCAGCACAATGTTTTCAAGGTTCATCCACATTTTAGCGTGTACCAGTACTTCATTCTTTCTTACGTCTGGATAACATTCCACTGTCTGGATGGCTCATGTTTTGTCTCTTGGCTCACGTGTTGGTGGACATTGTGCTGTCTGCACTTCTGGCTGTTGTGAACAGTGATGCTGTGAACATGCATGCACGTGGACTTGTTGGAGTACCTGTTTTCAGTTCCTTTCGGTGTGTACCTAGGGATGGACCAAGTGATACCTTTTGAATAGTTTCTTGAATGAGAATAGGTTGGCCTGATGCTTATGTCTATGATGAAAAGAACCAAGTGAAAGTAAGTTTGTGGGACGAGAAGCCTCGTTTTTATGTGCCTGCCCTTTCACCCACTGCGATAGTTTGTTGACGTGTCAACTAACCTTGGCTAAATGAGGACAGATGGGAGGCAGCTGCCACCATTTTGTAGCACATAGGCAACTTTGTCCACTTATGCAATCAAACCCTAATTTAGGTCTGCTGTGAAGGGATTTTGCAGACATAATTGAAGTCCCTCATCAATTCACTTAGTAAAGCAGATTGTCTTGGTGGGTCTGGCTTAATAGGTGGAAGTCATGTAAAAGAAGGCTCAGGTGTTCCTTGAGTGAGCCAGACTCCAAAGAACAGCTAGGTAGACACCTGCCATGCCTTCCTGACTGCCTGCCCTACAGATTTTGGACCTGTTTTCCCAACTCCACAATCGCCTAAGGCAATTCTTGCCATAAATTTCTCATATATCTTTATTTATCATCTATGTCTATCTATCTATCGTCTATCTATATCTAGCTACCCTCTACGTCTATCTGTCTATCATCTATCAGTCTATCTAATCTATCTATGTATCTATCTATCATCCATCTTTTTTATGGTTCTGTTTTTCTGGTTGAATCCTGACTGATACACCAAACCACAGTTCAGACCCCTCAGTAGAGCTTGGCCTCCTCCAACAGGGCCAGGCAGGTGATGTGAGTGGGTGAGTGTGTCAGATGGGCAAACGTAAGCTAACGTGCGTGAGGCGAACGTAACAGCACTTGACCAAATGGAGGTCCTTCCAATGGCTGCTCTCAGGGAATGGAGTTTATGATTTTCTAGAAAATATAGAAACAGACTTATAGATAATTTTTAATGTTGACAGCTATTTAGAACTCTTTAAAAATACAGGCTGAGACTTCTGTGTCCTGAAAGATGAGGCCGACCTGCTTTCTCTAGTCCTCCCGTTAAGTACAACTAAACACATTATCTGTAACAAATGTAAGAGGACTCTGAAAGGTGGAAAGGAGAAGGTAGATGGGCTCGGGGCCTCGGGACCCAAGGAGCCACACAGTGCTGCTTTCTCTGGGCTTCTTTTTCTCTCACAGATCCCAGACTGGGAGCTGAAGAAGCCCCAACCTGGAAACACCAATGTCGCAGGCACAAAAAGGCCCAACAGAGCAGTTCTTTCTAGCTGAAGGTGCAGGAGAGAGGCAGCTGGGTGAGACAGATAATTTTTAGGCAATAACTGCTCCACTCCAGCCAAACGCCACAGAAAACTGTACCCCTTGCCCCTCCACTCCCACCAGAAAAAGCATTGTGGGGAGTCTAGATGTCTACACTGGCCAAGTTGCAACGAAGTTCCCCCAAATCCGGCCAGGGTGGTGTCAGACAAGGCCACGTGTCGGTGGAGCCCACACCGGAAGCCTGGACTTCCAGCCCTGCTATGGACCCGATTGTGTCCCCTCAAATTCATATGTTGAAGCCTTGATTGGAATATAAAATGGTACGGCCATTCTGGAAAAGAGTTTGACCGTTTCTTAAAAATTAAACATATACTTGCCTCGTGATCCAAAACACACACTCCTGGGCACTTACCTCGGACAAATGAAACTTATTTTCACACAAACACTGTACATGGATGTTCATAGTAGCTTTATTCATCATAACCCAAACTGGGAACATCCCAGATGCCCCTCAATGGCTGAGTAGTTAAACGAGCTGTGGTCCATCCACACCGTGGAACACTTTTCAGCAATAAAATGGAATTTTGCTGATACAACAACCTGGATGAATCTCCAGAGAATTCCTTTGAGTCAAAAAAAGCCAATCCCCAAATTTACATAGTTTGATTTCATTTACATAAATTCTTGATATGACAAAATTATAGAAACGAAGAAGACAGTAGGGGTTGCAGGAGTAAAGGAGGGGATGTGGGCTGGAGGCACGTGATGTGGCTACAAAAGGCCAGCACGAGGGGTCCTGGTGAGGATGGACCTGTTCTCTGTCTCCACCGTTTCAAAGTCAACGTCCTGCTGTGCTATTGCACTATCGTTTCATAAGACATTACTATGGGGAGAAAATGGGTAAAGGGCACATGGGGTCTCTGTGTTATTTCTTGCAACTGCATGAAAATCTACAATTATCTCAAAATAAAAAGTTTAATTAAAAACAACAACAAAAATATTGGTATACAAATTTGTTGGATTAGTAATAGAAGGTCTGAGGTTCCTTCTACTTCTAACAGGCAGAGCTTCCAGCACGGGGACAGTGGTCTCTGTGCTGCCCAGAATTCTCTGGCTGTTCGAGGACAACGCTTTCTTGTTACTGATGGACTTTCTGGAAACCTGTCATTGCTGCAGGCCCTCTAATGAACATTTGTCATCAATAGGAAATGTGGGACAATGGCCGTGAAGAGCCCTCTGTGTTTCTCTAAACTGTTGAAACATTCATGGACTTCTCTTTCTTACCCAAAACCTAGAGTGGCCCTTGCAATGGAGCACAAGGTAGGGATGCACAGCTATCATGGAGTGATTCCATAAAGAATCTGGTCACCTCAAGTTCACCAACGTGAGGCCACATGCAGAAGGCAGCAGGGGAATTCTAACCTGTCTTGACAGATGGACTCCAGTGTCGTCAACATATCTATGCAGCAAAGTGTGTGACTAGGGAGACTGAGCTCTTCAAGGCTCCGATTATGATTACTTCACAAGATCAAGGACACTTCATAGACTTTTGCTTAGTTACTGTTCCAGTGAGCTCATTATAGTCAATTGGTAAGATCTTCATGACTTATGAACTCAGCACAATTTAGCTGGGGACAGTTTTGGAAATACTTACAGTATTAACCACAAATCATGTCTCAGCTGTTAAAAACAACATTTTTCTCACTTTATGGAACTATATTGATTTCCTATGCCCATTGATCATCCATTAATTTATTCCACAAACACTTATTTGATACTTATGACATGCTAATCTGACCACAAGGTTATCAAATAAGGCCTTGTGTTTATGCATCTACACTTTCATGTAAGATTTTAATGTTGGGGAAACAGTCATCTCAACATGTTGAAACAGGAAAAAGTTTCAAAAACACATCCTTTATCTTCTGTTCAAACTTTTGTGATATTTGGCACTAACAGAAATGACCTTTAGGTCCCATGTGAATGCGTATTACAAAATAAGGGAAAAAACTCTTAAACTCAGAGCTCTGCTCCCCACATGGAGGATTTAGGATTTTTGCATTTTTATTTCAACTTTCCTATGGTGATTCCATATTTGCTATATCAATAGTCTCATTTTCAAATAAGGTGTTTTGTACATGGCAAATCTCAGAAAGGGCATGTTGTTTTCACAATTATTTTCACTACTTTTGTTATTGCATTTTTACTGATGTTGAATCAGTTAAATTGTCCTCAAATTTAGCTTAGGCTGAGATGTTTGTGCTGAAAAATATACACACTGAATAAGTAATGCTTACTTTGAACTTTTTTGTCCATGATTACTTCTCTTTTCTTTTTTATGTAAAAGTCTATATTCTGTGCAACAATTTTCTTATTTTCAGATTTTAATGTTTAATTAATTTAATCTACTATCCAAAATTTCTTGTCTGCAAATTTTGCTCCTTCTTGGACCAAACTTATTGGAGTTGAAGCGCCATTTTCCCTCCTCCTCCCACAGAACTCGTCATGTAGAGAGATGCTAATGAGACATGACTGGAGAAGGGTGCACAGGTGTATTATACGGGCTCAGATTGGCAACTCTCTGATATACACAACACAGGCGCACACACACACACGCACACACATACACAGAGAGCCAGGCCTGATCAAAGACTTCCATTTGGTTGAACTTGGCAATGATTTTGAAATGTTGACAACTGTCAAATTAAGATCACCCAAGCCATTTCACAGGCTCAAATTTGGATGCAGGTCTCAGAACAGAAGGAGATAGCTACTGGCTACCGCCCAAGTGACTTCGCCATCTATCATTCGGTTAGCTGTGCTTTAGGAAATGAAGCAACATCGAGATGGGGGAGTCAGCTTCCAATTTAGAAATCATTTCTTTCCACATTTACCTTGACTCGAAGGAAGAAAATAGGTTACTCTTTTCTTTAAAATGTGCAAATAAGGAGCTCGGTTGGTTTCTTTGGCTTTTGTTTTCATCTTCCCGTCTCCTCCTCTCTGATCCTGGGAGAAGCATCAGTGTCTTTCAGTGGGGGGGATGGGGGACATGGGGGGTCAGCTCTCCACTTCTCTGAATCGCCGTGTTTCCGCAGTTGGTCGTGGTGATGTGTTCTGTTGCTATGCTCCCCGGCGATGCCCGCTTTTCACTGTCAGTCTGAGTTAAAATCTTCATGTGTTTATTGTCTTCCTCTTGATTTTAAGCATTTTAAGTGCAATGACTGTATCCTCTCAGTTGTGGTAGTATTTTGGCATCCAGTACGGTGTTCTGCATAAAGCAGGGGCGTGACAAGTGACACCCACACACTGAGAAGGACAGAGCATTTGGGGGCGTGAGAATTAAACGTCATTATTCTTGAGTTGCCATCTCTATTGGAACTAACAGAACAGGGAGATTTAAATCATTGACTACAAACTTGCTTGTAAGGTTTGATTAGTCATCTGTTAGCAGATTACTCAGCTGACATTTGACCGGAATCCTTTAGGTCAGAAGAATGAATATTCTGACCGTTTCTGGGAGGGGTTCTCATTACCGCAGACTTCAAGTGGAGGGCCCGGGAAGGTCTCTGTGCATAACGGAGGCCACTGAGAGACCCTCCAGGGGAGGAGGCTCAGCCTGTGCTTCTTGAAGCCGCGTTATCCAAGGGGATGGTTCCTGTTGTTAGTAATTTGTATCTTGGGAGCAGAAGAGATTAAACCACAACTAACTGCAGGGTCTGTTGTAAAGGTACAAAGCAACAGAGGTCACAGCTAAAAGCTCGGCTGACAATACTCCTAGTATGCTGTTGCAAACCTCCAGCCCCCGAGTTCCTGAAAAAAGAAAAGTCCTGCACCACCATTTTGGACAGCTTGTGTGTCAAGACCACCGGACAGTGGGCCGTGGGAAGAGATTGTGTGGATAAAGCATTAACATATCTGAATATTTTTGGAATTTCTCTTGTGAATGTGGATTAGAACTTATTCTGGTGTTGTCACAATAAAATGACCACACAATCAGCTAAGAGCAGACCCTTCAATTAAATATTCAACTTTCCTTTCCTGTGGGATGTCAAATAATGACTAAAAACACTGATTGGCTATTGTGAGGTGACACGGGCACATTCTTGCCTGTGTGTGACACGCAGGGGAATATGGCAGTGCTTCGACACACAACAGACTTCTGCATTGTGCAGTGCCCGGATTCCAGGGCATGGCTGGAACGTTTTCCAGAGACCAAGCCAAGCTTCTTCTCCATCTCCGCCTTTTCTTTCTCACGGTTCTTTGAAACTTGAAGAGGAAAGAGAATTCCCTTGAGGCGCCAGCTGCCAAGGTTTCTCTTATCCTCCTTTGGGATGCAGCACCCTAGGCCAGTCATGAAGGTGCTGGTATCGAAAGAAGGCTCAGCCTGACCCAACCCCGGCCGTGCCTCTCTCCCAGGCCGTCAGGGAGAAGTACAGTGTTCAAATACACCCAGAGCTCCTGTTGATGGCTCGGCAGGTTGTGTATTGCACCACATCGGGAGGTATCATTTGCATAGACCAAGGTGTGACCCCCTCATTGTGCAGTGTGCAACCTGAACCATGATGCGTGGGAGTCAGAGTAGGATGGACTCCTCCTCTTGGAGCTCCATGTATCCTTTTCTTGAGAAGCACCAGCTCATGCTTGTCTGCATCCAGAGTAGTCTGCTCTTGCCAAAGGGTGGGGACAGGATTGCCTTCAGGTTGTTGTGTAAGAGAGAATTTGAATTTATGGGAAGGGTGCCACCCCAGCTAGAAAGGAGGGGGGTCTGCTAATTCTTAATATACCACTAATTGCAAAACTTTGGGAATAAATTCTTTTTCAATTTACTCTATTGAAAAAAATGGGTATAATAATCTATCCATTTCCTACCTTGAAAAATTGTCCTGTAGATAATTTAAACAATAGTTATGAAAATACCTAGAATGGTAAAATTGGGACAGTCAAGACGATGCAATCATAATCATCCCTGGAAATGAGCATCGATGCAATATGTTTAGGACATCGGTTATAAAAGGATGCACTTGAAGTAAAGCAAATTCATCCGTATTCAGTATCTTGGTGGGCTCGGAGCTGGAACTGTGGTTTCCTTCAAAGAAATATATTATACCATTAGCTTTGATTAAATGATGTTATGTTTTTCTGGGTGTCGATGACTCAAAAATTATCCAGACCCAGAACTCACTGCTTTAAAAAACGTCTCTTAAAATCTTTTGAGTAAAATGTGTGTAATGGGAAGAAACAGAAGAGGGAAGCACGAGCGTACATGCATTGGTGTCTTTCATCCCTTACTATCCTTCTGTCCCCATGTGGTCTTGTGCCCGGGAAAAACGCACCTTCCATGGAGCTCTGAGGCTGCTCCTTCTCAAGCACCCTGCTGGCATTTCGCCTCATGTTTCCTGTAATGTTCACGTTACAGAGTTTAGAGTTCACAAATATTGCCTGAAAAGTGTCTTTTTCCATGAATTTAACCAAAGGGTACAACTGTGATTTGATAGCATTCCCCATTCGAGGGCTTCTGGTGGGAGAGAAGCTGGCGGATCCGGGCACGGTGAGGCTCAGCCAAGTGGGAAAGAGAAAGTTGGAGCGGGTGCCTCTGAGGGCCCTGGCAGCAGGGGTCAAGCCCCAGACGTCTCTGCCGATGTCTGAGTAACGGCCTGATGCCGCTGGACAGCGTGTGCCATCACAGCAAAGGTGTGAGGAGGGGCTGTCGCCGGCTCCAGCCACAAGATGTCACTAGCACTGCTCGGCGTCCATAGCCATCCCTGCTCACAGGATTAGCCGGGTTGCCTTTAATTTTTGTCTACGTTCTCCATGTATTGAAGGTGAGGCACAGGGGCACCTTTAAATCCATGCAGTCACATTATTGCTTAGGAATGCCGTGATGCCCTGGGGACTCAGACAGGCAAGTACAGATGAGCAGTGCCAGTGGGAACCAGTGACGAGGGACTTGCGCCAACATGGAGCAGACGCATCCACGTGTGCGTGGAGGCTGCTGGCCACAAGAGTAGGACTCCACATCTCTCATCGGATTTTCCTTAGTACAATCTATGCAAGTTTGTCTTCCCCGAGAAGCCTCAAGTGTTGAGGGTGGTTCAGTGGTTAGAGTGTTTACAAGGGCTGGGCGTTGTGTCCCATCAGAGGGCCACAAATTCAGTGTCAATGTTATACACACACTAAACCTCCAGTGAAACGAAACACGAGTCCCCCGTAAGGGTCAGAGTGCGGGAGAACCTGTCCCCCGCTGGGGACACTGCCACCAGCAAGCTTCCTGCCCATCGCCTCCTTTCTGCCCCTCTCCTGCTGTCCCCCACGCCCCACCCTGCGCGATATTCTGGCTCCAGGAGTAACAGACAGTTTTATTTACCTCCCACAAGGAGGACAATTGTTCAAGCCCAGTCTTCCTGGGAAGTGCAAAACAATGATTTTGCGGTGTAACAGCTGCGCGGTTGCTGAGCGATCCGAGGGCAGGACGAGGTTCCAGGCCGCTGGGGCCGCCGCCTCTCTGGGAGCAGGTGAGCGCGCCGCGTGATGGAAGCCGCAGGGGCTAAAGATATGTCTTCCTGCTGTTTCCTTCCCTCCACCGTGAATCACACCCCTGAAGCTGCAGGATCCTCCTCCACACTTACAACCGACCCATGCTTTCAAGCCCGTCCGTCTTTTAAACCGATCACCTTGACAGAACAGATAAACTTTTGAAAAAAATGGCTGCGCACTTATCTGTATATCTCTTCAGGAAAAGGGGTGCGTGTAAGGCCTACATATTTATATGGCAGGCGGCCTGGACATCAGATACAGTATCAGGGTGCACAATCATGTCTTCCCAGATGGGGAGTGGGCTGGGGAGGGGTGGGCAGAGGGGCTAGGCAAAATATTGTATGTCGAAAATATTACTAAATTACAAAAGGCTGCCTATTTTGTGGGTTAAATCTTTAAGCAGTGTGTCCTTATTAAAATTTACCCAACTATCAGGGGCATAAAGTAAATTTTCATGTAGTTATGTTTTTCCTCTTCTGCAGATTTTAATGCACCCTGAAGTGACAACTGTTGAGTGGAACACAGGGCCCTACAGTGCCCATCACAAGTGGTTCAACCCTAATTAGAAATTGATTGGGACTCATTTTGCATGAAAAGTGATACAGTTTTTAAAGCCCTAATAGATATTTCCGGCCTATTGCACAGGTGCTTTGGTGGAGGAACTGTGGCCTAGTGACTGTGCAGTAAGAGGAGAACAAAATGCTGAATGTGACACAGCAGCACACGGGGCTTCTCCTCGGCGTCCATGGCATCGGGCTATGGGATATCCTGTAAATACCTGACGAGGGCGCCCTGGGCATGGCTCATGCATTGTCTTGACAAGACCGCCATCCTAGCCGTGAACAGCCTGGCTCTCAGGTCACCACTGAGTCATTCTAGAATTCACCACTTCACAGAGCTACAGAGGACTCCTGAGGCCTTGAAGTTCCCCTAACTCCCTAAAGTAGGACCAGAAGCGGTCAGTGGACCAGGAGAATGTGACGACACTGCCCCTTCACAGGCCCACCCTCTTCCCGAGGGCAATGGGATAAAGCCGGTAAGCAATTGGGCGTCTCGCATTGAGCGGGGAGTTCAGCCTTGAGTGGGTTATGTAAATAGCCACCTCCCTGCAAGTCAGGTGCAAGCTCTGCTGCTAGCATTCACCGCCTTGCACACAGGGTCCCAAACTGCCTTTCATCCCTGTTTCCTGACAGTCCTTGTTGTGGGTTGAATGGTATCCCCCAGAAAGATGTGTTGAAGTCCTTACTCCCAGTACCTGTGAACGTGACCTTGTTTAGAAACAGGGTCTTTGCAAATGTATTTGGTTGAGATGAGGTCGTACTGGAGTAGGGTGGGTTCTAGTCCAATGACTGGCCTCCTCCTAAAAAGAGACAGATTCAGACAGAGACATAAAGGAAAAGGCCACGTGAAGAGAAAGGCAGAGATTGCAGCGATGTTGCCACAAGCCAAGGTACTTTGAAGACTGCCAGGAACCATCAGGAGCTGGAAGCAAGGAAGGATCCTCCACTGGGGCCTTTGGAAGGAGCGCGGCCCTGCCTATACCTTGGTTTTGGACTTCTGGCCTCCAGAACCGTGAGTTGTTTTAAACCAACTTTGCGGTGCTTTCTTCCAGCGGTCCTAGCAAATAAATACACTTCACCATATATCCATCACGCTCACGTGAAACCCAGGTCTGTCCTGTTTCCTGGCCAGCCCCTCCCACTGTCCAGCTGAGTACCCTTCCTCTGCCTCTTCTTTCTGCACCCCCCCCCGCCCCCCCGAAATCCCACTCCTCACCCACGGTCCATCTCAATGCCTCCTCGGAAGCCTCTTCTGATCTTACCTATGGAGCAAGAATTTCTCTTCTCTGAATTCTCAGATGATACTGTGCTCTTCTCGTAGCATTTATATTTTGTATTTGATTATCTTTATTTACTTCCTGTATATTATCTCTACTCGATTTAAAGCTATTTGAAGGCAGACTATGTAAATTTTCTATTTTGCATTCCCCAAAGCCTGTACCACAGCTTGCGTGCAGGAGGGCATCAAAATATTGTTAAATTGATGGGGCTGGCCCCGTGGCCGAGGGGTTAAGTTCGCGCGCTCCGCTGCAGGCGGCCCAGTGTTTCGTTGGTTCGAATCCTGGGCGCGGACATGGCACTGCTCATCAAACCACGCTGAGGTAGCGTCCCAGATGCCACAACTAGAAGGACCCACAACGAAGAATATACAACTATGTACTGGGGGGCTTTGGGGAGAAAAATAAAAAAATCTTTAAAAAAATAATATTGTTAAATTGAAATAAATAGTTCCATTCTAGATTGACAAGCTATTTGGAAATCACCAATTTCTAAGATTCTCTCAGTATTGATTAAGCTCAGTGTGTCCAGTTCAGTTCTCCCTTCTGCTTGGCTAGCACCATGTCGCAGCAGGAATGAGTTATCTGGTGCTTGGATATGGCAGGTGTCCAGTGAGTATTTATTGAATGTATGAACGCACGTATGCTCCTGGATGAAGATCTCATTCCCACCCTCGAATGGCCTACAGTCTAGTAGGTAATAAGTACCCGATATTTCCATCGGGTGTGGAACACGCAGTGATAAATGTGTGCGTGGTGTCTTGAGAGCACAGAGTAAGGCCCTTAGCTCAGCTCTGCAGAATGTCAGCTCCTGCAGGGGCTGATTCTCAAGCTGAGCCACGAGCGATGGAAAGACTGATGGGTAAAGAAATGAGGGCTCACGGAGGCGTGGAAGGAAGGAATAATGCTCTGGACACATGGCTGGGCATTTTCCTATGTCTTCTAAACTAAAACAACATTTCTTAGTTTCTCGTTTATTTATTTGAGTTGGTCGATCAATTGATCAGCCCCTGGACATGGTCAGACTTTAAAAGAAGGGGTGCTAAGGGAGTGCTCTGAGTCAAAGCTCCAGGTGAGAGCGTAAACAAGACACGATGACGTTGGATTTGGGTTGAATTGTTGGAGAGGAAACATATTAGCAGTACTGAGGGCAGATGATAAACTTTGATCATTTTGTTAAATACTCACACCTACGAAATGTAGGTATAGGTTATAGGATGTTGTAAAAAATGATTTCAAAATCATATTCTTGTTGACTGTTGCATAAAACCCACACCGATTACTCTTCAGACCAAAAGTATGAACCTGAGTGAACTCTCCCGGCCATGAGCAAAACAATGATGATGGTGATGATAACGATGGAATGATAATGACGCTACTGTTACTACCAGCGACAGGCCTTCATACAGTACTCAAAGCGCCAGCACTGGTCCGTGGACTTTGCGGATATTATTTCCTTTAATTCACACACAGCTTTAGGTAGGTAGTCTTCTAATTTCAGCTTAATTAAATTTCAGTCAAATCCAATTAATTCAAATTAATTTAATTAGCTAAATTAAATCAAGCTTTAATTTTATTTTTATTAAAAAGTTAAATTTTAACATTTTAATTTAATTCACACACAGCTTTAGGTAGGCAGTGTGTGTCCCCATTTCATGGATGAGGAATCTGAGGAGGACCGCGTACCTGGCGAGGCCCCCCAGCTCGTGCACAGTGCCCCTGGCTTCCTGCTCCCGATGGGCAAAGTTCAGGGGCCCTCAGGCTCATGGTGGAGTCACGACAGATGGACGAGCCAACAGACCTGTGGGCTGACAGACCTGCTGTCGAGTTCGGGCCTGTTCCTGGATGTGCAGTTTGGGGTGACTGGCTAAAAATGCTGCACCTGAATTTCAGCCTTTGCAGGAGAGGACAGCGTCCCCCTCCTAGGCCTGCTGAGCAGGGGACACAGGTCAAGTCTGTGAGGGCCCATCAGAGCGACTGCTTCTGAGAAGGGCTCAGAACATCGTTATTCAAAAGTAACAACTCAGGTGGGGGACCCGACCTCTAGACAGCCCCGAAACTCTAACCAACACAGCAACTGTTTGTCACTTTATGTTTACAGCACCCCTCAGATAGCATCCCTTTGGGGGAAGTGGGAAGATCTGGCATTCCTACTGTGGTGGATGACAGAGGCTCAGAGGAATTCATCCGTTCCCAGATCTCCTAACAGGTGACCGTGCCAAGTGGTTTTCCGAATTTATTTCTTCAGTGGGCCCCCTATTGTCCTTGGTTTACAGCGCTCCAGGCCTTTTGATACACGAGTGTGGACAAATTGCTCATCAAGAGCCTAGGGCACGGCCCCCGTTGGATCTGGACCTTGTGGTCATCCATGCGACCTGTATGCGATTCCTCTTGTTATTTCAGCTTCACAGTCAGACTTCCGAGGGGCACCTATTGGTTCTCATTTTTAATTGTACGTGCCAGCCTTTTGGAAGTTTATTATATAATATTATTTCTTCCACTAATGTTTCATGGGGTTGTTTAGTCTACCTAGACTGTTCTTCTGCTTGTTTTATGGACAGAGACCACGCCCTATATTTTTAGAGCTCTATGTGGTTAACCCACGTTGACCCATAGTAGGTGCTTCGTGAACACTTTTCCATGAAGACAGGGAACTCATACTGAAACTTTGATCTTGCCCAGTGCGCTGGGCCTTATAAAGGGAGAGTGGAGGCTTCATGAGAAATGTGATGCTCAGTGAAGCAGGTTGATGAGCAAGGACCTAATGGAAGACATTTCACAGTGGAGCCATTTTCCCAAAGGTCAGAATCAAGCTGGTCTTACCAGGCACTGAAATCAGCAGCATTTGCAGAACTCAGATCCAAGTGAATTCTGGATCCTCCAAAGTCAGTTTCAGGGGCAACACTACTCAGGCAAATGAGCATCGCTTGCATTGTTTTATGAAGAAGAAAATTACTAGGAAGCTCGGAAGTTCTCTGCTGTGAGCTGTGGGGTCATCTGAACTGGCCCCCAACCCCTCCCCTGGATTACTCTACATCCTTAATTATTCTTACTTGAACCTTTCCAGCTTGAGGATGCATAGTACAAACTGAAATTTCCTTCTAGGTACAGTTATATTTGCTTCTTTACAGGTAAAAAATAAAGAATAAAAACTGGATATGGAGATCCTAATAACATGAGAGCATTTTCTCCCTCCTTTCGTTTTTGTGCCTGTTTTGTCGGACTTAGATGAAATAAAAAAATCTCTGGAAAATCACAAGGCTCTAATGTCCCGGTCTGAGAAGGAGCAGAGCCAAGAGGCCTGCTCATGGCTGCTGAGGGAGGGCCAGAGTGTGTCTGGCTCCAGTTCTGCTCTGGGGCAGGTTTCCCGTGCACCTAACGCGTCCATCAGTCCACCGGTGGACCCGACCACAGGCCGAGTCTGCGCATCTCCCTGGGCTTGTGGACCTGGGATGAGAGTACTCGCCCAGTGGCCTACCTCCAGCTTGTTCCCTGGGATTTCCACAGGAGTTTTGTTTTAAGTGCAACCAGGAGGTAGTGCAATAAGCATTTTTTCTTGGCAATCTCCCTTCCTCTCCGTGCCCCGCTGCCGAGCTCGCATCCCTTCTGTCTCCTGATGGTGCTTCAGAGGAAGATCAAAGGCTCCCAGATAAGCGTTTTTTTACACAATGTTCCTGACACTCCATTTTGCAAAGGTTTTTTTTCCTTTTTTTTTTTTTTGGTTAAAAGAACATATAAACATGCCGAGTGAGATGGATAGACTGTCACTTCTCTCTTTCATTTTCTCCTCTCTGACTTCGGTGAGCGAGCAGCAAGTCCAATCACGGCCTTCTCTGACACTCCAAACCCGGCCCGTCTTCTGCACATGCAGGAAAAAAATACGCAGAAAAATATAAGAAGTAATGCCAAATAATGCCACCTCTGACTTCCATCTCCTTCGGCATTTGAAGGCAGTCTTGGCTTTTTTCTCTTTAAACGATTTTGTAAGGCAGGGACTGTGGGAAACTTTTCCACTCAGGGCCCCGCCACCGGAGGAACCAGGAAACAATGCCCCCATCGCTGGACTTTCTGCGCAAAAGACAACACAACAAACCAAAACACAAAAGGAAACTGAAATCTTTGCTGGTTTCTGTTGTAGTTTCTCCAAAATGCGGGATAATGAGCAGCACAGATATAAAACCAAAGAGCACCGTTTAGCACCATGACGACAGACCTTTAAGATCTTTCTTTTTTTTCCTTTCTCCAGTAATTGCAAACAGATTTTGGTGACTGCTGGTGACTCGGGTTTTTACTTCCTAGGCACTCGGGGCTGCTGGGCCCAGGGACGTGGGAGCTGCGGCGTGCTGGTGAGGCCTCTGCAAGAACTCCAGCAGCTGTCTACACTGCCGCCACCTGAGGGCGTATTTCCAGGAGGGTTCCCTTTTCTCCTCTGTAAACTAGCAGGCAGCTTCCCCGGGTTGGGGTGGAACGGCGATTTCGTTACATCCGGGGCGTGAGGGCCGGTGCCGGTTTCCACCTTTGCTGCAGGTCGGCCTCATTCGGAGCGGGGTGGATGTGATGTAATCAAAAGGGTTTTCGGAAGATGATTTCCGTTTCCCACTCCCCAGGGCCTCTGCGTAGCCTGTTTTGTTATGTTCCTTCCCAGGTGGTGGTCCCGGGTACTTTACTCGCTAAATCCTGGACCCGGACATTTGCTCCTGGAAATGGAAGACCCAGGAAGGGGGCTCCCTGTGGGGAACGGGGGGAGAGTGGGGGGCTTCTGGAACCCCTTGGTTCACCGCTCCTGCTCGGACCGCCTCCTCCAGTACGCCCCACGTGTCCTTCTCTGCCCGGATGGTCTCAGTTCTCCGCCACCAGAAGTTGCCAAGACGGGATGCGGCAGCTGGAGGCCCCGGGGCGGAGCAGAGGCCTCTCCATTCCTTCCCCATCACACTGCCAGGATATTTCACTGGCTTTCCTTGTCTCCTTGGCCCGATCCTGGTCGCTTAGAAATGCGCTGCTTTTAGCCTGGTGCGTGCCACTTTCCTAGCTTTTATCACGAGTCTCCCATATGCTTACCAAAGAGAGAGGAGCCGTGACACATCAGTGTGCTCCGCCTGGCCTTTCTGAGGTGCCACGCACAGTTCAATGTGAATTCCAAATTCCAGAGTGACACACGCCCCTTCGCCTTATTTTTATGTAAGGTCCTTAAGGCCCAGCCGTTGCACCTTGAAACGGGAGACTCCGCTGGCCTGCCGGCACATGGATTTTTAAATGTTTGCAAGTTGTTACTGCTTCGACTAGATCCCCGCGCTTCATCTGTGCAAGCCCTGATCCATTCACTTCTGTGTGGAGTGCCTGGTTCCGCTATTTTGCATGAAAAGTTTTCATTAAAAAAAAAAAAAAATCCAAAGAGCGAAGTTGCTGAGTGAGCAAAGGATGATGGGCCTCTCAGCGCCCGGACTCCCTGCAGACCAGCTCGCAGCCCTAAGAAAAATGAGTCCATGGTCTCAGCTCGGTCCCTAATGAACAGTAGTAGATCACACCACAAAAACGAGACACGCATAATTTGGCACCATTGACAGCAGCCTCCCCACCACAGCCCGGCGCTTTCATGTCTGAACTAACGTGAAGCTTGGAAGCATCTTTGACTTAAAGTGTGCGGAAGGGAGCAGGGCAGGAAGAGCCGAAGGATACCTGCGCCGCTCTCGGGCGTCCGCAGGGATGGGGTTCTCCTGCAGGCGAGGAGCCCGACCCCCCCTCACCCTCGGCCCACAGGCAGGCTGCCGCTGGGGGCGTCTCCCTCCGAAGGGAGCGCCGGTGGGCAGGGCCCTCCCGGTGGACCTGGCCGAGGGAGGCGGCCACAGGGACAAACAGCATAAATCAGGGCCGTCGTGATGAAATCGGGCACGCATGGCAAGTAACTTATTAGCCGCCTGTGAAACTAATTGTGATACTGATACACTCATTTCTGCAATGTCTTTCAAACACCAGTTGTGATGGGAAACAGCTGTTAGATCCAGGAGAAAAAAAAAATAAAAGAAAGAAAAGAGGGGAGCTTTGAATTCAAAATCATCATCATGTCTGTCTTCGCTGCTCCCTTCCACAAAGGCTCTTAGACTCCCCTATTCTCCTCTAGACAATTACTCACGGCGGGGGGTCAGCCAGGATGAGCACACGACTGCATTGAAAGTTCATCTACTGAGGGGAAAAAGACAGAAAGAGAAAAAAGGATCCCTCTCTTAATGGGGGGGAAAATGGCATGTTTAAAATAGGTTAGAGATTCGGGTTAAAAGCGGGGAGAAGGCACAGGCAATAGGAGCAGAGACGTTATAAATTGTACCATTTGACTGCTGGCTTTCCTTAGAAGTGCGCACATGCGAGGAGAAGGCACTTGGAATCTTCATTTAAGGAAGCGAGAAGATAGATAATTAAATTGTTTTGAACGTGGGAGATAAAACTGTGGGGAAATAGTGGGAATTTGCCCCTCAAGTCTGTCCGACTTCTGTCCTGGCCAGAGAACTGGTCTGGTTGCTCCCCACACCCGCTCGCCTCCTTTTTCTGCCTGTTTTTGTCCTCTCTACTTAGGATCAGAGAATACTGCTCCTTCTTGTGAAGAAAGGGAGCTCAGGACCAGTCAGGGTACCTCTGCCTCCCCCGGCGTTGCCTGGACTCTGGTTTGTTCTCCAGAAATGTTTATTTACAACGTCTTACAAGACATTTTTTCAATTTATAACGCCTATGTCATTACATAATGGGTTGTAAATGATGTCGCCTGTCGTGGAGAAACAGAAAGTCATCCACCAACACGTGCTTGCTTACAGGCAACTTCCCAGGAGCCGGGGGTGGGTGCCACACCCCAAGACCCCCACCGCCACCGAGGCTGTGAGGTTGAATGTCTTTGCTTCTGGTCCTTAAAACCTGAGTCCGCCTCAGCATGCGTCAAGACCCTTTGTCTTGCACAGGGCAAGCTGTTTGGAGTCCCCCTCCTTTTTATTCCAGCAAGACGATAAATGGACTTAAAATGTGGGTGCCTACGACTTGATCCTTTATTTGCTGTAGCTGACATAATAAAGCCTAGAGTATTAAAGATGTGCAGATAATTAGAGGCCATGGGTCAGATCCCTTAGGGCTCCCTGTTTGTGACCTTAGGGTTCCCCCATCCCACTCCAAGTTGCTAAATAAGGGCCTGGCCCTTGGAGGCCCCTTCCTTGCTGCACTGTCTGTGTGACCCTC
This sequence comes from Equus przewalskii, assembly GCF_037783145.1. Classification (NCBI taxonomy): domain Eukaryota; kingdom Metazoa; phylum Chordata; class Mammalia; order Perissodactyla; family Equidae; genus Equus; species Equus przewalskii. The sequence continues at coordinate 91,350,979 of NC_091837.1, read as the reverse complement.
TCGAGTTCCCTGGAGCTGAGCAGAGGCAGTATGGTGTGTCTGTGTGGCAGTGCAATTCCTGCTATTTTGCATACGTGGCTGGCTCTGCCTCCCACCCCTTGCTCTAACTGGCCCCTACGAAATGCTCAGAATTCCGGAAACAGGGCTGGTTTTCTTTCTTTCTGACCAGCTGTGTACCTCACGGCGCCCTGCAAGAACATCGAAGCTGTGTGGAGGTCTCCATCCTGCTCAGAGAGCTCCTTCCTCCTTCCTTGACCCAGAAATCAGAGAGGAAACGCTTCCCAGAGCGGCTCCCTTCTTGGGTTAGAGCGCAGACATTCTCAGGACCTTGTGCTCGGCAGGCTTATTCCCAAACAGGCCGAGCAGAGAGTAATAAGGAACACCCGTTTTTGTTTTCTCTCTCCACAAGGACTAACCCCTCAGCAGGCCCTGAAAGCCTTGAACAGACTTACAGATATGGATGCCAGAGAAAAATCAAGATTCTCATTCTAAGATCTCGTGTTTCCCCTCCTTTTAAACAAAAGTCCTAGCTCTCCGTATCCATCATTCACAAAACACCTTCTAAACGTAAGCCTGAGGATGCAGGCCGAGGGAGGAAGGAACTGCCAGCCTTTGCTTTGGGGGCGACTGTGAAGCAGGAAACGCCCTCCCCGTCGTTACACTGGTTTTAATGATCCCCTCCCGCGTGGGGCGGTGCTGGCGCTGCCAGCTGAGTTGGCAGGGACTGCACGTCGGGGCGCGCGGGCTCAGGCCTGCCCCACTCGAGGCTGTAAGGCATTAACCACGTCTCTTCATCAGAAACATCTTGGAAACGCTCCCTCTCCTTTCCCGCAGAAGAGAGGGGCTGCCCACATGCTTTTCGCCATACAAGTTTCAGTTTCTCTCCCTATCAAATTCGCCCTTTGGGCCTGATATACAATAACGGATAAAAATGAGGGAAAAAAGTTGAATCGGATCAAAATCGATCTGAAAGGATCTTGCCTCTCTCTTTCTGAAAGATGTCTCCTGCGTCTGACGTTGCAATTGAAGGCGTGTTTTGGACGGATGTCTTCGCCATCAGAAACCCGGAATGAGCTCAGCCGTACCCCACAGGGCTGGTCTCTGAGCAGCCATGGGCGTCAGCTTTTATTATCCGCGCTGTTGCCACTGTAATTAGTACAGTGCTAGAAATATGATTTATTGATGCGCAAACACATTTGCAACACTCTGAGGGTGGGTGTGTGCTGCAGGGATCCTGGGCACAGGGTCCCGAGAAGCCTGGATTCCGAGAAACTGCCTTGGGACCTCCAGCCTTTCTTCTGGGTCTGTAACTCTTTTATTCAGCTGTCGGGGAAGGAACCCGAATCGTAACTTTGCCGAGCACTCGAATGCTTGTTGGTGACAGAGGGTGCCAATTTCCTTGTATGCAAGCCAGAGCAGAATTCAAACAAAAAACAGGGGTCAAAGGGGCTCTTAAAAAAATGTTAATTCTCCTAGAGTTGTATTTTACTTCAAATAATTAATTTCCAGCTTCCACCTCCTTCTTTCAAAGTGAAAGAGCTGTGGAACTTTGATTTATGTTGGTAAATAGGTGGGTAAAGACTGACTCTCATGGACGTTAACTGCTGGTGGTCCGTGCTGTGCTCGGAGAGCCCCGCTCCGCGGCAGTAAGTGCAGCCCGAGCATCCCTGGCCTCACCAGGCAGGCTTTCAAAGCCAGAGGGCATTTTCACTTCCAGGGCCGTGTCTACCGGGATTTCCTTGGCAAGAAGCAGGATCATCAGCATGTGAGGTCTCCATGCTCCTGGGGGAACTGTGTGTGTGTGTGCAAATATTTTTTTAAAAAGGCAGCAACTTGGCATACCATATTACAAAAATAGCCCTGTTAGAAAACACTGCGTTTGGAAATAGAACTTCCTATTCAAATCAGGGCAAGGGGCAAAGGGATCGTGAGGCAAAAGGAGTCCTCTGTGTGTGTGTGTGTGTGTGTGTGTGTGTGTGTCCTGAATAAATGAATCAGAGATGCAGCAAGGCTGGCTGTCCTCTGTCCTGGGTCTCTGGATATTTCTGAGGGTTAATGCAGCGGAGGCCAGGCCGGGAGAGGGCTGCCAGCTGATCTGTTTCAGCTGGGTCCTGCCAGGCAGCTACAGAGCATTAAGGAGCATTAACTGTCTCCTGTCCGAGCTGCAGGCTGTGGATAGGCCCTGGGGGGTGCGAGGAAGGGGCTGGGATTCCCTCAGGAGATGCACCGTCATATATGTTCAGCTTCTCTGCAGTGGCTGCCAACCTGTATGGCTGCTGTGTGACATGGCTATCTTCTCGCGGGAGCCGCTGGAGACCTCCAGGATAGAAAGCCAGCTCTCTGGGATGAGGTCGAATGAATCCTCCCGAAAGGAAGGCAGACGCCCAGTTGAGATTCGTTATGCCGTGGCTCTGTGAAGTTTTCTCACGCTTTGTTCCACGGGGTTAGGAAGGCACACTGTGCTCTTTCTTCCTGCCACACAGTGGTTAGTAGATATTTGCAACATAAAAATAAAGGAGATTTTCCCAAGAGAATCACACTGGAGATTCCTTACGAATTTGGAGTTCTTAACTCTCCATCCATTTATTTACCTGACTTGGTATGGAACGAAAAAGCCAGCTTGTTGAGGTTGCTCTCCTTCTGTCTTCCGTTTGTCACATTACTACTGAACTTCAGGAATTCAAGCTATCAGTTATAACAATTATAGATTGAAATACCACAGTATAAAAATGTGTGTTTACTATTTTTTTAGGGCAAAAAATAAAGTTTTGCAGCACTTAATTTTCTCCTTCCTTTTCTTTTTTTCTTCTGTAATTTGAAGGGTATTGGCCTCTTTAGCAGATACGTTTTGCTGCCTGGATGTTTTGAAACCCTCATTCCATGAGCATTTTCTCCTTAGTTTCAAAGATGTGCCAACCGTTTGCTGCAAGGCAGAAAGTAAGGGTGTGTACCTAATGGCATCGGGCCTTCATCTCCTGCGAGTTGTACCAGCCCGAACATTTGGTTCGAAGCTTGATTTCTAGAATATGTCCTGTCTCTGAAGATTGGGAAGCCACCCTGATTTGTATAATTTCAGCAATATCGGGAAGCAGAATAATAAGCAGCTTAATCATCACCTTGAACACGCTGGTCTACGCTGTGTGAGCAGGAGGATGGCTTACCTGAGACCGTGTCCGGCCCGGCACAACACTGACAGCTCCGTCTCTGCAGCTTTCGGCCTCCGAGCATCTCATTTTATTTTTACTGAAGATGCAAATAACTAAGAGTTCTTCCTGGCAAAATATTCCAGTGTCCATTTTTATTTTTTAATGTAAGTAGGGGACAGGCAGGTGGATAAACCAAAATCAGAGTGTAGACAATTAAATAAAGATCTTAGTTGGGTTCCAAAAAGCGCGAAAGAGAGAGATCTCACTGCATCTTTGCCAGCCTCCCGAAGCTGGTCGCTTCCAGCCACATTTGAGCTGTTTTTTTCATGCACAGCATAAAGTGCCTTCACTTTTTTCTTCATGCTTTCTTTCTTTTAAATTTTGAAATCAAATGACCGCTTCTTTATCCACATTTCAAATTTCCAACCTCTGTATAAATACAGGGAAATGGAATTCTGGAGATAGAGGAAAAACTGCAGTAGAAATATCCAATTTTATACGGTGGCTTATTGGACAAGAACAGGGTAATTTGACTATGGCTTCAATTTCAGAAGCATTTCTAGCACATGCATTTGGTGCACATACGTGGCAGCTAGACTGACAAGACAGACCCTGATGGCTCCAAAGGGTCAATAAAACACACACCATGAAGGATTTACACAACAGACAGTAATGGCTTCTTTGGAACTGTTATGGTCTATTGGGTCAATAATAATCCACTTTTTAAAGAGTGCCAAAATATGAATTTACACAGCAGACTGTAATGGCTCCTGATCTATCAGGTAAATTATATGAATTCTTAGAATTTATATACGTGCCACAGCACATGGATACCTATCAGAATGTACTGTTGTGTAAAACAGGCTTTCCGTATAGACCAACATGCAGCTTCCTTTCCAATCGCTGATAAAAATGACATACTGCAGCTCAGGAATTGGAAATATTTGTTAACATTCAGAAGTTTAACGCCACAATTTACATTTCACCTTAAATTGACTATATTTTGATAAATATTCTGGATTTCTTGCATCAGCATAAACTCTGTCTTGCCTAAAATGAAGTTATTTTCAATCGAACTATTTTTTAAATACCTTGATTACACGATTTTGTGGTAGGTTGATGCATAATATTTAATTTACACATGATGTTTATAAATAAACATCTATATATTTATAATTTCTTTTTTCTTCTGTGGTGTGAAAATAGACATTCCTGAAAATTCAGTGCTACAGCTACACTTAACGCCAATGCCTGATTCTTTCCAGCAGGGGGAGGTATACAGCAAGGAGCTCCTAAAGAAGCAACCAAAACTATTTTTTTTCCCCAGCAAGCACTGACATTTAGGAGAAAACAAAATATCTACAAAAGAGGGAAATTAAATGAATAGTTTCCAAAAGGAATGGCAGTGCGACATAGTTTGACCTAATAAAGAATCCAGAGCAAAGATATTTCAGAGCCCCTCCTTGCTATAAACATTCTTCTCTCTTGGCTTGCTTTCTGTACAGTTGGAAATTTTTCCAGAAGAAAAGCCTAGTGAATTATTTAATAAATAAAATCCATTAAGACAACCATATTCAAAGATATCTTCTCGAGTTCCCTCCAAAGAAGCAATAAATGTACTACCTGCAGCTGGCACACACATATAGGTACACAGGCAGAGGTTCTGATGAGCGTGCACGCCTGCTCGTGCACAGGCATGCACGCTCACAGTGAAAACGTCAAGGCTCAGTCTTCTCTCGTTTCACTCACTGCAGGTGTGTGTATTCTAGTCCTTTGGCTAAAACAGTGATTTCTTTCATTCTTTTGTGAATGTTTGTTGTATGTTCCTGCTTGTGCATTAAACAAACAAACAAAAAACAAGAATTTTAAGCACAGACTAACCAGAAAATTCTCTGCCTGAAAATTTGGCTTTTCCTGAGGTAGAGAGATTTCTTTAAAACACTACTCTCCATTTTCCTTTTGAGGACAGATAGCAATGTGTTGTTCATAATGGACAGATGACACGGCTGAAGAAGGCCCGTGTACGGGCGAGAATGGGGGACCTGGCAGGATTTGGATGTTTTCGGGCTGTGGTGTGATGACATCATACAGCCAATTACAGATCTCACCTTAGTTAGCAAGGAGCTGAGAGCAGGACGACGACACAGGTCTGCCTCGGTCCCCTCTCCCCTTGTCCTTTCTCAGTGTCTGTTTCCCTTGGATATCTACCATCTACAGTATTGACTGGTTTATCAGGAAGTGGCCATCTCTATCAGTCTATCTTGAATTGTCATCAAACAGAAGATTAAGCGCTGCCTGCCTCCTCTTCGTGATTTTCGGTCTTCACATCACAAAGTTTTCAATCAAATTTCGGCAGTGCGCGTTTAGCTTACAGAACCCTGAGCACTTATCTCCCCAAAGCAGGCGACTTAAACCGTGTTCGCCTCCTGCAGTTCTGAGATGTCTCCTTGCAAACCTGTCCACGTTTAGGGTGTGATAGGGTCCCAAACCTGGTCTCTCTCTCTTTAGCACCCTACGCAACTAGGCTCTTGGCTGAACAGCAACAACCAACGAAGAATCTGACTAACAGACAAGTGCCAATTTTGAGAGGAGTGATTCCAGGGTGGCGACCTTGTGTTGTTTGTTTTCAAGATGAAAGAACCACACCTACCGACTGCATTGTTCCAAGTAGCTTTCTCATTAGCAATCTTTAGGAGGCCCTGATCATGGCGTGGCTTTTCAGCTCATGAATCAGCAGAACACAAGAGGGACGTCAGCTGTGCACACTTCTGGTCTCACCAGCAGATACCAGTGAGGAAGCCGTGCTGTGGAAGGGATCCTAAGGAATAAAACTCACCTCCGTTTACGAGGAATTCAGCACCAAGTTGATGCCACCCCAATGCTTACCTGCCCTTGAGCCTATGCGACGCTTGGAATTTCCAATAAAGAGACTGATGAGATTTTGGATAAATAGCAGCCAAAGAGGAAGTTCTCTCTGGGAAGGACATCAGTAGGAAGTCAGGCCAGACGGAAATAGCAGCCAAAGAGGAAGTTCTCTCTGGGAAGGACATCAGTAGGAAGTCAGGCCAGACGGGAATTGGTGAGACACACTTCCTGCCACATACAGGCAGAATAATGGTGGTTAAGACCATTCCCAATTCATCCCACTTTTATTTTATTTTTTTCATTAAATATTGACTAGTGAAACAGCCCAGTGTACCGGATAGAGGGGTGGGCTTGTGTGTGGTTTGGGGGGCACGTTCAGGAGAAGAATCGAGGCTCTGAATGACACAGCCTGTCCAAGAACACTTTGGCAACATGAGCATCATGACAGTTAGTGTTCAGCTTCTAGCTTCATCTTTCTGTACACATGTATTTCGCATTTAGTGTTTTATGGGCACACATGCAGAGGAGCTCACACTGCTGAAAAGCCAAGCGTCATCCCCTGCCAACCCTTTGGAACTTAAAAACCTAAGTCATAGCTGAGACGTGAAAATGGGAGCCTGGTAGGAGTGAAAGGCCTAAGGCCATCACTCTGTTGGTGACCTGGAAATCGGGTGGAGGTGTCATCTGTTACCTGTGGTCTGTTGTCGGTCTACAGCCACTCTTGTTCCTTGCACTCTGGCTCTGTTCCTTTGATTGAGGTTGGGGTCCCTCCAAAGGGCTCACAGCCCGCTCAGAACACAGGGTGAAGGGTCTGGAGATGAGACTGGATCTTTTGTTCTCCGGTAGGCTTATTTCTGGTGAAACGGACCCTCGGGTTTCCAACAAAAAGGAATCAAGACTTTGAGAAGAAACTTTGTCCATGATTGGGGCCACAGAAAGCTTTCAGCGGAGGATGATTACGCTTTGTTGAGTGTATGTCTGAGACCGTGTTCTCCCTCCTGTGGCGTCAGAACATAGTTAGTACAGGTAGATCCTGAGATTGGAGGGTCCCATCTACGCCAAGGCCCGTGTGGACTGGGCCAGAACTGGGAAGCAAGTGGGCAAGTGTGACATCAGCTTAAAATCAACCTTCCTGCCATGTGTCCATAAAATGCAAGTTATACAGAAGGTTCCTAGGTGCTTTCTGAAACCACAAACCCACTGCCCACTCAAATAATCTCACTGGAATTAGGTGGAATGATCCATGACACTCAGTAGCTTAAACACTCCGTTTTTGATGTCCACAATTCAAAAAAGTCGAGCACATAAAGTTTTTTCTTCAGCACTTTGCTATTAAGGGCAAATTTTGAGAAGGCTAAACCATATGCAGTCAGCACACAATAGCGTTAATTCTGTCAAGTTTACACCCATTAGAATTCCCAGAGGTGTGAGGAGTTAACAGCTCAGGAGAGCAAATAGACCCGAATGGGGTTATACACAAAATAAAGTAAAATTCCCCCTGCGCGTTCTCCTTGAGGGTGTTAATACCTTAAACTCCAGAAAATCCCACTAATTGGGCATAGAGAAGAAACTAAAGTTGGAACGATCTTTGAAGAATGAATTGAATTCACCTCTTGCTCCTGGTAAATTCTCCCTTACAGAATTTTAAAATTTAAATTGCAGGTGTACCCATATGAACTTGTTTTCAAAATATGTAGATAGCTTAAAATATTTTCTAAATTGCGTGAACACAATCATATTACTAGGAAGCAGATGGAGGTAAATGGCAGGTCTGTGCATCACATTGCATCACTGAGCTAGATGTAGAAATCAATATTTGTTGAGTTGATTTGGATATATATTGATTTCACAATTTTTCTCCCTGCGTGGTAGAGAGCTAGCGAGATCATTCGGAAGGGGGTGTAATGTTTTGTTTTTGTTTTGGAAGCCTGCTATAAAATTTGTTCATTTAACAAGCTTTCCATGCACTAATTACTGGAGATTTGACGATTACAACATACACTTCCTGCCCTGGAGGATTTTATAGGCTACCTTTTGGGATTGGAGAGGATGCGAAATTGACATGAACACAGAAATCAGTGAATTGATTTAAGTATAACAGCTTAATGCGTTTGGTGAAAGTGGATGCATAAAAGGCTAATAATTATTAGTTTTATCTGGAAGACAATAGAAAAAGCCGGCATTTGGCTAAGGTCTTGTAGGATGAGTAAAAGTATTCAAGGTGGATGAGAAGAAAGTGGAAAGTAATTTGGCAGAGGACAGAGGAACACTAGTTTCGATTTTTTCAAATTTGTTCAAAGCTAAACAACTTTTTCTGCCATTTTTCACTGATGAGAACAATTTCCATTATGTTTGTTTTACATTTTTCTTTATCAGCAAACTGTAGAAATTTCCTGCCCAACACACACAGGGGGCACTACAGTTTGAGACTTCGCTTAAAAAGCCTTTCTTCAACATCCTATTCCGGAGCAACAGTATTTAAATGCTATTCAGCATAGGCCTTTCTCAACATTCAATTAACTGCACAGAGCCCATACATGGATGATTTACATTAGCTATTTCTTAGATCCCGAGGTGACACTGATTAAAAAATAAAGCAAAAACTCAAGGATTTAGAAATTCGTTTTAGAAACAACTAGAAATAGTAACATGCAAAGTCACTAAGAACCATGTTCTCTCACATTGTGCTTTATTATATGATGGTTTGGAAGTAAAAAGTCTAAAATTTTATCCCCCCCCCCCCCAATTAATTAGATTTGGTGCCTTGAACACCACATGCAGCATCTCTTGGTGTCAGTTTTCTGCCTGTAACTTTAAGCCAATAGTAAACAAACCGTGCTTGAGCTTATTGAGCCATACATTGTAGGAGGGATGTGAAAGCATTTCAAACATGAAGAATATTATCATTCACATGAATCACTGCAGTGATAGTGACTATTATAGGAAAGTTCAGGAATGTCAATCCAGAAGTATTTCTTAATTTTAAAATGCTGAAACATGGGAAAATTAATTTTCTATGAAATTCCTAGGTTTGACTTACTTTATAAAAGTTATCCATTTACCTATGCATGAACACAGCTATGCATGGTACACATTCTAAGTAGAGAGATTGTAAAATCAAATACTCATTTAGACTTTTAAATTTTCAGGGTGTTAGATCTGGAATTTCTCTCTCCAAAGTGGCATGTGGGGATGAGATATTTAGATATGAAAAATAACCCACACTTTTCAGAATGTTTGGTGTAACAATACTAATTCCCTCCTCGGTTGATTAGGATGCAATGATTTCATAAAAACGTCAGAGCAGGTGTATGGAAAAGACATTAGGGCGTCAAAACGAGATGAAACAATGTTAATTTGTCTGCGGAAAGTCCGTGCCTCTGCCAAGACGAAATTGAACCCTGTATTCAGCCATGTCGAGTCTTGGCACTCCAGTGCCCAGAGACCTCGAGTGGAAGGCCCCAGCACGCCAGGCGATGTGACAACCCACGGGGAACAAGATTTATCTCCCTCTTCCTGCTTTGGGGCTGAACATAAAGAAGGTAGCGGTGAGGGATTAGAGTATTGTAGGAAAGACTCCAGTCGTCCTGCAGTTCCTAATGCTGGGGAGAGGGCAATGCAGGAGACATACCCAAGCAGGGAGAGAGAGAGAAAGAGGGCCGGGGGGGCAGGGAAAGCCCCTTCTAGCAGGCAATATGGATTAGGGTTTAAAAGTTTGAGGGTCCTACCTCTTGGTAAATTGGTGTGTTTTTCTGGTGTGAAATGTTCTTGAGTGTTAAAATGTGTTCAACACCTAAGTGGCATCTGGGAGTCTGAGTTTGCAGAACAAAGGTGAGCATTAATTCTAGTTTGGATGTTAATTTGGCCTCAATAAAACACTCCAGTAAAACCAACATTTGAACAGGACCCAGAATCCAAGAAGCAGCCAAGGATATGAAAGGAAAATAATAATTCTAAGTGCTTTGAAATCTACAGCAATTTGTTTTGAAAAAAAAGTTCCTTTTTTTCACCCTTAGATTTTTCACAGTCCCTGTTCCCACTTCATCATTTAATACAGCTTGTCTGGAATTGACCAGCAGTCTTAAGGAATGTCAAGTCTTCACTTTCCATTCAAGAAATAAGACCCTCCCAGGACCTCCTGAATATTTCTGTTTTCCATCTAATGAGAATTACCGTGTGCTGTACTGGAACTAGGATCCGACTGGCTTAGGAGGGAGGGCCTGGTTTGAGTGCTGGCCTTGTCAGGGACTGGCGATATGACCTTGAGAAGTCACTTCTCTGGACCTTGGCTTTCCATCTCTCCATTTGGAGCAGACTAGAGCGTTGGTCTAGATTACCCCTACGGAAGCCTCCCATGATGCTCCTCGGTTTTATGGGAGCTTTCTAAGGTCAGGCCTCCGCTGATAACTCTTAAGTGAATGGATATGTAGTTAGTGAATTTGTGATAGGCGACACAACCAGATTATTAATGCAAAAAAAAAAAAAAGATTATTAATGGGAAAAAAAAGTGTGTGTTTGTGGAGCTTGTCAGGATATCTGCAAATGTGCTTCTCAGCACTGGGTTTCTGTCCTGGGAGACACGGTTCCTGAGTTGGCTCGCGGGTTGCCTCTGCCCACACTGTTAGAAGGGCTGGCTTGGTGCTGCCATCGAAAGCCCCCAGCATTGGGCTTTTGGCCCAGCAGTAGGGGTATCTATTTCCCCAACTTACCCCTGGGGTGTTTTTGGTGGGAAATATTTCTCATCCATGTTTTGAGAGGTATTTATTCTAGCATCCTGCTGTGTCTCATCTTCTTCCTCTGATTTGAGTTTTACATGTGCTTCCAGGAGATTTGGACCCAGTGGGTTTCCGTCTTATTGGTCTCACTTGCTCTCCCTTCCTCTGCAGGTGGAGAGAGTTGATGTGGTAGAGAAATGCCTTTCAATATTTTTAAGTGCAACATTAACTCATGTCGGATATAACAAGTAACAGTGCAATGAAATGAACTCAGGAACAGCAAAGCCATTAAGAAAATGTGCCATTAGGGAAAGGGGTGTTTCCTATGGAAGAGATTCAACAGGTACACACTTGTACGTGTTCAAGGAAATGATTAAAATGTTTATGGCCCTTCTAATTATGTTCATTTTACGAAGTAGAGGCTTTTGGAGCCAGAAACATTTTCCTAATTTGCTTTGTTGGTAACAAGATCTAGGTTTTTCATTTTGATGCGATGGATCTCAGTTCAGACGTCCCCGTGTCATATGTAGTCATAGGTGTATCTGTGTGAAGAGCAAACCTTGTGAGGTAGCCGTCAGCCGATACAACGTCAGCTCTGTTCTCATTGTTCTTCTTTTTTTGTTTGTGGAGTATGCGAAAGCGAAAGGTAAAGGTTTTGTTCAAAGCTGTAAAAGCACATATCAAATATTTCCTTATTTCTTTTCATAATATCATTGGAGAGGGTGTTTTATCTTTTTTCCTGCAATTTAACATGAGTAGAAATTGTCAGTCTAAAATTGACAGGTATTTGTTGCAGTCAACAATGAATTGCTCACACTGTGGCTCATCCACCAACATAGGCAGTGCCTGTCAGGTGTCACAACAGTAGCAAAATTTATTAAACTACAATGAGAAATAAAACAATTTGGAGCGTGGTGGGTAAGATGTGAAAGGCATCTGGCGTTCTCTAATGAAGTACATCCTCCGTCACCAGTGCTGTGCTCCTCCTGCAGGAGTGCCCGCGGGCCCAGGGCGCAGGGACCTCCATGCTGGTCTGCAGCGGGTGATTCATCCTCCCACACATCTGGTGCTGCGTGTGGAGTTTCCTACTGGGCTTTACGACCCTGCTGTTAGGCAGGGCCTACAGGCCTCAGGAAATGGTTCATCATAAGAGTGTCCTTTGCAGGAAGAAAGAAATAGCAATATGAGATCGAGTGACTCACTCACCCAGCGAGGCAGGCTCCGTGTTAGGCTTCTGTTTGGCCTCTGAAGTGCGTGTATTTCAGGCTGTCCCTGTGGTGGGGGTTCCAACGTGAGCATCCTGTCCATCAGAAAATCCTACTTTTGGCCACGGCTCTCAGCACCTGTTGAGTGCTGGTGTGTGGGATTTCTTAAAAGGTATCTCTCTCTTAAGAAATCAAACCAATCAACCCCCAGATGAAATTTTAATTCAGTGAATATGAAACTCTTCTTTTGACAGCCCTCAGTGTGCGTTAACTTTCAGCTACGTCTTCTCACAGTTGTTATTGGCCACTTGCCTTGTGGAAATTTATTGCTCTGCTGAGAAAAAAAATGACATGATGCAGCTAGACATACCAACCCATGGTTTGGGTTTTCTTTTCTTCTGAAAGACACTGAGATAAGAAGGAATATAAAGAACTTTAAGAAGTATAATATAAAAGCGTTTTACAAAGAGTTTATGCCCAGAAACCGTAAAGGAATAGATTGATAAAACTGATTACATGTAAATTTAGAACTTCCATATGGCAAAGGCCACAATAAAAATATCAGCTACAATCTGCAGAAAATATTTGCATCATATTTGACAGTCAAATATTTGTATATTAACTTTCTAATATGGAAAACTGTTTAAAAAATCAAGAGCTGAACAGAAAAATGGACAGTCCATGGGAAAAAGAAATAAAAAGGTTGGTCAACGAATATATGAAAAGATGCTCAACTTCAATATAATTAAATGCCAATAAAAAGTGAGGTTCCTTTTTCACTTGTTTTTTTATTGATTGAACAACAACTTTGTCCCTTGCCCTGTGGTAGTTATTAAGTACACGCATGTCTATAAAACAGACATTATATTTGCAGATCCAAAACTGAGCTTCGAGCACACTCGTGTCCAGGGCACAGAGCCACTAGCCACTTGTGGCTATGTAAATTTAATTTACTATAATATAAATCAAATAAAATTAAACATTTAGTTCCTCAGTGACACTAGCCACATTTTAAAGAGCTCAATGGACACATGTGGCTGTTGGCTACCATGCCAGTCAGCGCAGCTCTGGAACATTTCTATCATCATAGATGGTTTTCTTGGTCAGGCCGCTCCACACAGAGAGAACTTGAGTATGCAGCAAAGGAATGTAAATAGCTCCCAGGTATAACAGGTTCATGACAAAAAGGGGCAGGAGACAAGACATATCAGAGGGGGCTTACTCACTTAGGGTGGGCAAACAGATGGTGTTTATGTTGAGACCCAAAAGAAGAGAAAGAGCTAGCCATGTGGAGACTATAAAGCGGGAAGGAACATTCCAGGGGAAAGATAGAGGATGTCCGAAGGGTCTGCAATAGGACAGAGCTGGGTACTTTTAAGGAATTGAGAGCCCCAGTATGGTGGAATCCAGTGAGTGAAGAGAAAGTAGTATATGGAGAAGTTGGGGAGACTAGTGTAGTGGGTAGAATTGTGTCTTGCCGAAAAGTCATGTTCATGTCCTAACCCCTGATACCTGTGAAGGGGATCTTTATTCGGAAGTAGGATCTTTGCAGATGACATCAAGTTAAGATGAGGTTATACTGGAGTAGGGTGGGATCTAATCCAATGACTGGCGTCTGTAGAAGAAGGAAACTTGGACAAAAACAGAAGACACAGGGAGAAAGGTCATATGATGATGGAGGCAGAGATTGGAGCCATGTGGCTGCAAGTTGAGGAATGCCAAGGATTGCTGGGAATCACCAGAAGCTGGCAGCGGCAAGGAAGGATTCTCCCTAGAGCCTTGGGAGGGAGCAGGGCCCTGCCCACACCTTGATTTTGGGCTTCTAGCCACAAGGACTGTGAAAGAATACATTTCTGCTGTTGAAGCCACCTGGTTTGTAGCATTTTGTTATGGCAGCCCCAGGAAATGAAGGCAGTGGGCAAGAAAAGCCTGAAGGGACTTGAGGAAGGAAGTGCCAGGCAAAACCATTAAAGGATTTTGAACAAAGAGGAGATTTGACTCAGTTGACCAGTCTGTGTTTTAAAAAGGTAACTTTTACAGCTGGGCACAGCATGGATTGAAGCAGACGGCAAATTTACTAAGTTACATACTTTTGCAGTCACCTAGAGAAGAGACGCACGGCAGTGTTTGCTGAGTTGGAAGCAGTGGAGATGGAGGGAAGTGGGCTGTTGTGAGAAATATTTTGAGGCTGCAGCCCCATTTCCCTTGAGTAATTGGGTGGAAAGTTCTAGTGAGCAGTGAGGATTTCAGGTGATACAGGGAAACCAAGACTTCTGTCCTCTTTTGTCTTAAGAACTTTGAGACACTTGTGAGATATCTACTTGGAAATGTCAAGTAAGCAGTTGTATATACAAATCTGGAATTCGGATGAAAGCTCTGGGCTTGAGACAAATTTGGGACTTATCTTCATCAAAGTGGTATTTAAATTCTTGGAAATTGATGCAATAGCTCTAAGTGGCCAGTAAGGAAAGGAAAGAGGACCCAGGACTGAGCTGTTAGGAATCCCAGTTGCTAACATCTGAGTCAGGTAGAAGGAGCCAGTAGAGCACAGAGACATGGAGAGATCTGGGGGGTAAGAGATCCAGGAAAGGGCAGCGTGCTGCTGCTGAAAGCAAAGAAGAGACTCTGTCAAGAAGGACAAAGATAGCATTTTTCAAATAGAATAATGCCAAAATTTTAAAAAGTTTGATAAAACTTTTAAACTAAAATCCCCTGAAATGGGCCTCATATCACTGCTCAGGGCAAAGTTATATAAATATGATGGTCATTTATTCACTGTAGCATTGTTTACAGTAGTAAAATGCAACAAAGAAAAATATGAAACAAAGCTGGGAGCAGCCCTAAAGTCCATGGGGAAGAGACTGGAGAAATGTCTGGTCCACCCACAGTGGAATAAGATGCAGCCCTTAAAGAAAAGGCAGAGGTGATTAGAAGGAAAGATCTGCAAGAAAGATTAGTGAGAAAACAAAAGTAAGGTGTAAGACAACATGCATAGTATGCTCTCGTGTTAAAAACATGCAAACAAAGGCGTGTATTTCACACGCGTAAAGATTTTCTGGGAGAAGGTGGAAGAGCCTGTTTACGTGCTTATGCCTTGGGAGTGTGTCTGGGGATAGACGTGTTAGAAAAGGAAATTTTCCTTTCATACTCTCACATGCTCGTCTGTTTTTGACCGTATGGATGAACTGTCTTTATAATTAAACACTAGAATAATTTTAAAGCTTTTTTTGTTTTTAAATAATGATAGATTCACGGGAGGTTGCAAAGAGAAGACAGTACCCTTCTCCAACCTGCCCCAATGGTTACCTCATACGTAACGATTGTACAAAATCAAAATCAGGAGTTGGACATTGTAGAGTGTGTGTGTGTCGTTCTGTGCCATTTTACCACGAGTATAGATTCAATGCAACCACCGCTCCAACCAGGATACAGAACTAATCTCTCTTCACAAAGGTCTTCCTTGTGCTCCCTCTTTCTAATCATATCCCCCCTCCTCCTCTCACCATTCCTAAGCCCTGGAGGCCACTAGTCTATTTTCCATCTCTATCATTTTGCCATTTTGAGAATGTTACATAAATGGTACCATACAGCATGTGGCCTTTTGAAACTGGCGTTTCTTTCTTCAACAGGATGCCCTTGACATCCATCTAGGTTGTGCTGTATCGACAACTTGTTCCTCTTTGTTACTGAGTAGGATTCCATGGCAGGGCTTCCCACCATTTGTTCACCATTAATACATTTTGCTTGTTTCCATTCTTGGTTAGTACCGATAAAGTTGTGAACAATTCGTACAGGTTTTTGTCTGGATGTAAGTTTCCATTTCTCTAGGATAAATGCTCAGGAATGCAATTGCTGGATTATATGGTAAGTATATGTTTAGTTTTTTAAGAAACTGCCCGACTATTTTCCAGAGGAACTGTACCATTTTACATTCCCACCAGCAATCTACGAGAGTTCCAGTTTCTCCCCATCCTCCTCAGCATTTGGGGTTGTCGCTAATTTTTATATTAGCTGTTGTAATAGTTGTACAGTAATAACTCATCATGGTCCTCATTTGCACTTTGTATTGGCTAGTGATGTGGAACAACTTTTCATGTGCCTGTTGACATCTGTGTATCCTGTTGGTGTCATTCCTCTTAATGTCTTTTGAGTATTTTCTACTTGAATTGTTCTTTTTTTTCTCGTGTGGAGTTTTGAGAGTTCTTTATACATTCCAGATAGGTGTGCCTTGTGGGATAAGCGATTTCAAGTATTTTCTTCTGGTCTGTCGCTTGTCTTTTCATCCTTTTAACCGGGGCTTTTGCAGGTAAAGAGTTTTTAATCTTGATTAAGTCCAACTTATAGAAATTTTTACTTTACGGTGCAGGTATTGTGTCTAACAACTCATTGTGAAACCTTCGGTCCTGAAGACTTTCTCCTGTTTTCCTCTAAAAGTTTTACGTTTGCATTTAAATCTGTGATCCATTTGAATTAATTTTTGTGTAAGACGTGCGATTTCGGTTGCGTTTCTTTTTCTTTGCCTGTGGATATGCAAGTGCTCCAACACCTTTTGTGGAAAACATATTCTTCCTCCATTGAATTGTCTTTGCACCTTTGTCAAAAGTCAGTTGGCCATACTTGAGAAGGGGTAATTATGAGTTCTCAGTTCTGTTTTGTTGATCTATGTGTCTGTCCCTCTGCCAATATCACACAATTTTGATTACAGCAGCTATATAGTAACTCCTGATATTATGTAGCGTGATTTTTCCCTCTCTATTTTCCAAGATTGTTTTAGCTATATTCTAGACCCTGTGCCTTTCCATATGAATTTTAGAATAACCTTTTGTATATTTGCAAAAAATCTTGCTGGGATTTTTGACAGGAATTTTGTTAATTGTGTATATCAATTAGGGACAAGTTGGTACCTTTACTGTGTTGTCATCCAATCCATGAATATGTGTGTCTCTGTATTTGAATTCTTTCAGCAGTGTTTCATAGTTTTTAGCATATAAGTTCTATACGTATTTTGTTGGATTTACATCTAAGTATTTTGTTTTTTTTAACAACTGTGAATGGTATTTCATTTTTAATTTCCGTTTGCACATGTTGATTGCTATTATATAGAAATACAATTTGTTTTTGCATGCTGCTTTTGTATCTAACAAACTTGCAGAACTCACTAGTTCTAGGAGCTCTTTTTGTGGATACGTGGGATTTCTACATAGAAAACACGCAAATAGGGATAGTTTATTTCTCCTTTTCTAGTCTGCATGCCTGCTATTTCCTTTTCTTGTCTTATCCTGCTGGCTAGAACTTCCAGTACTGTGTTAAACAGGAGTGGTGAGAACAGACATCCTTGCTTCATTTCCAGTCTTAGGGGAGAAAGCATTCAGTATTTCACCACCAAGTTTGATGTTAGCTGTAGTTTTTTGGTAAATGTCTTTATTTAGTTGAGGAAGTTTCCCCTAGTTTTTTGAGAGTTTTTATCATGAATGGGTATTAAATTTTGTGAAATTTTTGTCTGCATTAATTGATATGGTCATGTGATTTTTCTTATTTAGCCCCTTAATATGGTGGGTTATATTGGTTGATTTTCAAATATTGAACCAGTCTTGCATCCCTGGAGTAAACCTCACTTCATATATGTACGAATATATATATATACATATACTTATTTATTTGCTGAATTCTATTTAGAATAATAGAATATAACAGAATATAATAATAAATAATAGAATTGCTAACTTCTGTTTGTTAATATTTTGTTAAGGATTTTTATTTCTATATTCTTCAGGGACATCAGTCTGTAGTTTTCTTTTCTGTACTGTCTTTGCCTGGTTTTTGTATCAAGGCAATATTGACTTCATAAATGAATTGAGAAGTATTCCCTCTTGTATTTTCTGGAAGGAATTGTGTAGTATTGGTCCTAATTTATCCTTAAATGTTTGCTAGATTTCTCTAGTGAAATTATCTGGGCCTGGAGACATCTTTTCTGAGGGTTTTCAAATAATAAATCCAATTACTTTAATAGTTATTGGGTTACTCAAATAATCTATTTCATATTGGATAAACTGTGGTAATTTGTATTTCACCTGAGTTGTCTAATTTATGTTGTGGAGATATTTGTGGTATTCCCTTATTCTTTTCATGCCTGCAGGGTCTATAGTGATTGCCCCTCTTTCACTCTTGATGTTAGTAATTTAATACAAATAATTTTTCTCTTTTTTTCAACTTTGTAAAGTGTTTGTCATTTTTTCTTGATCTTTTCAAAGACCGACCTCATTGTTTTACTGATTTTTCTCTGTTGGTTTTCTGCTTTTAATCTAATTGATTTCTGCTCTTGTTTTTATTATTTCCTTCCTTCTGCTTGATTTGGGTTACTTTGCTCTTTCGTTTTCTAGTTTCTTGACATGGGGGCTGAGATTATGGACTTGAGAGTTTCGCTCTTTCCTAATGTAAGAATTCAGTGCTGAACACTTCCCTTATTGTACTGCTGTAGCTGCATCTCGCTGATTTTGATATAGTTTCATTTTCATTCAATTCAACGTATTTTTAAATTTCCCTTGAGATTTTCTCTTTAACCCATGGATTATTTAGAAGTTTTTTGATTAGAGCCCAAATGTTTGGAGTCTTTTTTGTTATTGTTCTGTTACCGATTTCTAATTTGATTTTAGTTTCTAGTTTGAGCGTGATTGGAGAACATATGATCTATGATTTAAATTGTTTTAATTTGGCAAAGTTTCTTTTATGGCTCAGTGTATGGTTCATCTTGGTAACAGACACTTAAAAAGAATTTGTATTCTGCTGTTGTTGGGTAGAGTGTTCTATAAATGGCAATTAGATCCTATTGGTGATGTTGCTGAGTTCATCTATATCCTTGCTGATTTTCGGTATATTTTTTCTATCAATATTTGAGAGTGGAGTAATAAATCTCCAACTATAATTTTGGATTTGTCTATTTCTACTTTCAATTCTATCAGTTTTTGTTTTACATATTTTGCATCTCTATTATATGGTACATTCACAGCTAGGATTGTTATCTTTTCTTTTTTTTTTTTTAAAGATTTTATTTTTTTTCCTTTTTCTCCCCAAAGCCCCCGGTACATAGTTGTATATTCTTAGTTGTGGGTCCTCTTAGTTGTGGCATGTGGGATGCCGCCTCAGCATGGCTTGATGAGCTGTACCATGTCCACGCACGGGATTCCAACTGTTGAAACACTGGGCAGCCTGTAGCAGAGCGTGCGAACTTAACCACTTGGCCACGGGGCCGGCCCCTGTTATCTTTTCTTGATGGATCAATACTGTATCATTATAAAGTGTCCCTGGTAATTTTCTTTCTTCTGAAGTCTACTTTATATGGTGTTAATGTAGACACTCCTTGCTTCTTTTGATCAATTTTGGATGGCATACTTTTTTTCATTCTTTTACTTTCAACCTGCCTGCATTCCTACATTTAATGTGAGTCTGTTGTTGACATCATGTAGTTTAGTCATGTGTTTTGCTCTACTCTGGAAATCTCAGTCTTGGCACATTTAGACCATTTACATTTAATGTAATCATTGATGTGTTAGAGTGCAAGCCTGTCATTTTATTCTTTTGTTTTCTATTTGTCTTCTCTGTTTTCCTTTTCCTATGTTTTCATAGGTAAGTTGAACTTTTTTTAGAATTCTGTTTTGATTTGTTTACAGTGCTTTGGATTACATTTCTTTGTATAGCTTTTTAGTGGTTGCTCTAGGTATTACATTACGTACATAACAGTCTACTGCTGTTGTCACTTTACCAGCTTGAGTGAAGTGTAGGTACTGTACCTCCTTTTATGTCCTTTGTCTTCCCTGATTTGTAACATAATTTTCTTAAATATTCCCTCTACATACATTGAGAACCACATTATGCAATACTATTATTTTTCTTTCAACTATCATTTATAATTTAGAAGACTCAAGAGGAGAAGAAAAGTCTACTGTATTTCTCCATATTTTTGCTCCTTCAATTGTTTTTTCTTACTTGATGTTCCAGGACTCATTCTTGTTTTTTTTTTTAAGATTGGCACCTGAGCTAATATCTGTTGCCAGTCTTCTTTTTTTTCTACTTCTTCTTCTCCTGAAAGCCCCCCCAGTATGTAGTTGTATATTCTAATTGTAGGTCCCTCTGGTTGTGCTATGTGGGACGCTACCTCAGCATGGCCTGATGAGCAGTGTGTCTGTGCCCAGGATTCGAACTGGGGAAACCCAGGGCAACCAAAGTGGAATGTGGGAACTTAACCACTCAGCCATGGGGCCAGCCCCTCAGGTCCCATACTTTTGGTATGTTCTTTCTGTTTAGAGACTTCCTTTAGTCATTCTCTTAGGATAGGTCTGTGGCAACAAATTCTCTTAGTTTTCCTTCATCTGGAAATGTTTGGTTTCTCCTTCATTTCTGGATATAGAATTATAGGTTAACAGTTCTGTTCTTTCAGAACTCGAAGAATGTTGTGGTAGTTCCTTCTGGCCTCTAGGGTTTTTTATCAGAAATTGGCTGTCATTCTAATTGTTTTTCTCCTTTAGGTAGGATGTCATTTCACTCTTTCTGCTTCAAGATTTTTTTTCTTTAGTTTTCACAATTTGACCATGATGTTATCTTGTCATGGATTTCTTTGGGTTTGTCTTGTGTGGGGTTTTGTCTGCTTCTTGAATCTGTAGGTTAAGGCCATTGTCCAAAGTTGGGATGTTTTCAGTCATTAACCTTTGAATACTTTTTCAACCTTACCTTCTCCTTTCCTTCCCAGACTCCAACGCCATGAATGTGAGATATTCTGTCATGGCCAACAGGTTCTCTTTGAAGTTGTTAATTTTTTTTTCCCAATCTGCTCCTTTCTGTTGTTCAGATGGGATAATTTCTATTGTTCTGTACTCAAGTGCATTTATTCTTTACTCTTTCCCCTGAATTGTGCTGTTGAGCCCACCCATTAAGTTTTTTTATATGTTATTATTTTTTTAGTTCTAAAATTTTCACTTGGTTCTTCTTTATATATTCTGTTTCTTTGCTAAGACTTTGTATTCTGTTCATCTTTCTCAAGTGTGTTTGTAACTGCTCAGCGAAGTATTTTTATGATGAGTTCTTTTTAGTTGATTGTAACGTCTCTATCATCTCTGTGTTGGTGTCTGTTGATTGTATTTTCTCATTGAAATTGAGATTTTCCTGGTTCTTGCTATGATGAATGATTATTGGTTGAAACCTGGGCATTTTTTTGTCCTTAGGTTATGAGTCTCTGGATCATATTTAAATCTCCTGTTTAGCAGGCCTCATCTGACACTGCTCTGGCAGGGCAAAGAAGGGTGGGGATGACACTTGTTATACCAGGTGGAGTGGAAGTCCATGCTCCCCACTTGGTCTCCATTGATGCAGGAAGACAGGGAACCAGGGACCCCTTGTCACTGCTGAACTGGGTGGGGAGCTCAGACTCCCCATTCAGCCTCCACTGATACCACCTGGCTGTGAGGGGCAAGGGTCTCTTTTACTGCTCCCGATGTGGCCTTCACTGACACCATAGTGGGGTGGCTTTGTTCCTAATGTTCACTTCTGACACCACCCTTGTGGGACCCAGTGGGCTGCCTGTTTCCCTGGGGTGGGCTAGAAGTCTAGGCTTCTCAAATGGCTTTCTTTGACAATACTGCAGGGGGAGGCTGGGATGCCTTGTTATAGCTTGGTGATGGTGGAAATCTAAGCTTTCCATTTGCTGGCAGGGGTGAGGGTGGGCTACAGATTTTCCTACGGCATTTGTCTGGAGTAGAATGAGTTTTGCCGAAAGTTTTCATGCTTGTTAAACTGCCCCTTTGTTTAGTGAGACCAGGCTTTTTCTGACTTTTTTTCATCTGTGCCCATTGGTACTTCCAGTTCCTAGCTTCTCTAGTCTAGCACCCAGCCTAGTATGTATGAAACACACACATACACAAAATGATGCCACCATGTTTCCTTGGGTTCCAGGGTGCTGCTGGTTTGCTTTCTTTTCTCCAACATTTAGAGTCTTCTTAAGTTTGTTTATAAGTAATGTGCAGAGATTTTAGGTGTCCTTAGTGGGAGGAAAAGGACAAAGTATGTCTATTCTATCTTTCTGCAAGTGTAAGTCTCTAGAATAATTTTGAAAAGATAGGTACATGATCTTATATCGTCATTTTTGATGCTTCTGATCAACACAATACTCGTCCTTGCAAGCTTGGAAGGAAATTTCCTCCCTCCCTTGTTTTCTTGCTTTCATTACTTCTTCCTCAAGTCCCTCAGTTTCCTTTGTGTTTTTTCTTCAAAAAGAATTTAGAACAGGTAATAACAAAAGATACTAATAAAACTCTTAAATTTTTTTGTTTTTTGGAAGTTAAAAATGCTTGTGCATTCCTAAATCCTGCGAAGTTCCTATTCCAGTTATTTCCCCTGGTTGGGAGCAATCCAGATAAACAACACACTTTCTTAGTGTGGGGCTGGAGAGCCTTAAATTAAAAAAGAGAGACAAGGGCTGATGAAATGGTTATCTCTAAATCAGGGAGTCTTTCGTCGTTGTTTTTGATGGTGACCGATGGCCTTTGATTCTAGTTTGGTGTTCAGAATCCTTGAAGCTTTCACATTCTGCATTTTCTTTTATCATCACCTCACTCATGTCACCCTTAGTAAAGCCCAGACATCTCCTCTGTCTCATGTTTTTCTTCCCAAGAGTAGATGAGCTATTTTCAGATGCGGAATTCATGCTTGTTTTGTCCCGGGGATAAGCACTGGAAGTTACTCTAGTACTAAATTTATCACTGGTGATAAGTGAGGGTAGACAGGAAGGATTTGGTAGGGTGCCCTCTGCTTTCCCTCCTTTAATCCACTTTTGTGGCACATCTTTTCATTCCTTCAATTGTCCAGTCACTTCACAATTACTTTCTTGAGTTTTAATTCAAGGTAACATTAGTATATTCTCTCTCCCCAAAGTGTGTATGCTATTAAAGCTGTGTTTAGCTAGCAGGTGGGGAAATGTCTGTATTATTTTTGGACATAAATTCCTCCCTCACTCCAGTCATGTCATTTCATAGCCATGAGTTGGGGACAAAGATTGTCCTCTGCCCACAGTGGGACCCACCCTACATACATGATTAAAGCCATGCAATAAAGGCAGACCCCCTTAAGCACCATTGTTCGTTATGAACCTAATCTAGATGTGAGCAGAGCGTAGCATCACCCACATCCCAATTTCAGGGAAAAAGTGCAGCAAAAGTGCTACAGTAACATCATAACCAAGGATAAAGGGCTTCACCCAAGTCCTTGTCCTCAGGGAGACTGCACTCTACTGAAAACAAGACTGGAGCACACAGATGTGAGCAATTCGTGTTTTAAAATAAAACGTTCCCTTTTGGAATTACATTGCAGCCATCCATAGGTCTGCCCATCTCCCCAGTTCCCAACGTGGAAGAACAGAAGTGAGAGGACCAGGAGCGTTCCTGTTCCGGTAATGTTTGTCGAAAGAAGGGAAAAAAACCTCTTTTTCAGGCTGCTTTCGTATTGTCATGAGATGCACAATTTTTCATAAATTCAAAAATGGGGACAAAATTTAGAACTTTTTGTCAGGCAGGACGTTCTGATTCCTATTGACAGGGCTTCAGGTGCTTATGGTGAAAGAAGCCCGTCATCAGCGGCCTGGGGCCGTCCCCAAATCACTGATAGGCTTGCTTGTGAAGTATGCTGGGAGGAGACCCTTCTGAAGAGGAACGGGGACATCACGGAGGTGGGAAATGGGCCGCCAGTGTGAAGCGAGCTCTCTGCTCGAAGCTGCTCCAGAAGAACGCATGGCCGGTGAAAGCAGCCAGCCATCTGATGGAGAGAGCCTGTGAGCAAAGGCAGATGCAGCCCGTCTCCTGTGAGCAGTGAGGCCTCGGACCAACAGTCAATGAGCTGCTCGCCTTTTGTTTGGCTTTGCTGCCATTGACGAGTTGTCTGAAAGTAACTGATTGTATGGACTGGAGCAGAGTGGGAACCAGGCCAACGGCCGGAGCCAAGAACTCCAGGCGAGTTATCCAGAAAAAGCTTTTCTTTCTCTCCTCCTTCTCCCCCTTTTCTTCTTCTTCTTCCTTCTTTTTTAAATTCAAGATCATTTTATTTAAAATGAAATTCCCTGTAAAGTTGTGCATTGCCTTTTATTTAAAGATGTGATATCTTTGAGAATAAAGGAAGGAAGAGAGGAAATTAAAAAAGCAATGAGGGAGGACGTCTGGCAGCTTGGCCTCTCACCAAGTGACCCTTTGCTAGGCCCCAGGGGACTCGGAACTGCATGAGCCTACCAGGGAAGCGAGCGATTTATGGGCCTTGTTTGGGCTTTTGATAAGTATCTCTGTAAAGTGATGCAAGGAAAAACAACCCTGGACCTACCATCATTGCAGAATTCCTGTAAATTATTTTAAGATGAGAGAGGCCATCAAGACTAGAGAAAAATAACCCCCAGGCTCAGGATATTTATGTGTGTTTCATTTTAAAAATCGGTGCCACAGTGTCCCAGTGGTCATTAAGCAGGCTGTCTGGGTGTCCTTCCGAAACCAGAGGATCTGTTCCCCAGGGAGGATGAAACAGTTATTCATAAGGCGGGATCTCAACGCCACTGGGCCGAATCCCAGGCATGAAACGGAAGGGACCGTGGAACTATCAGGATTACCAGGTTCATTGGGAAGTTCTCCTATTGGAAATCCTCTTGGAGAACCTTTCCATCCCCTTTGCCAAAAGCTAGAGTGTGACAGTGGTAAAATATGCTGGTTCATTTAGTCAGGTGACAGACATTGGCTGAAATCTGGTGACACAAATGAGGGAGACCTTCCCGTTAATTTAGGGTGGTGATTCCCAACGAGTGGCATGTTGTGCCCCCCAGAGGACATTTGGCAATCACTGTGGACATTTTTGTTGTCACAACTAGGGGGTGCTACTCGTACTGGTGGGTAGAAGCCTGGGATGCTAAGAAACCTCCTACAATGCAGAGGGCAGCCCCCACAGCAAGGCATTACCCAGCTCACAATGTCAAGAGCGCCGAGGATGAGAAAGCCTGATTTAGGGCTCCTCTGCAAGTCATTGATCTTACTGTCAAGGACTTAATCTTCCAGGACTACTGAGAACATTCCGTCTTCAGAATATCTGTGTTGGCTCTTTTGAAAGGTCCTGGTGAGCTCTGGTGGTTAAAGATATTGCACATGAGTTGTTTTAGCATAAAATTACTTTTGTTCCATGGCCAAAGGCTTCTCCCCCAGAAAGCTACACCACAAGTTTGTATTGTTTTCCCTGTCAGGGCTTCAAAAACTCCATCACCATCATGGAAAAGCATCTTTTATCCCAAGAACAATGGGTTAGTGCTACACTGACCACCTACTGTGATGGTATATCATTGCTGGGGTGACCATTTCTTCTATTTTAAACTATTAAGGCTTCCAACTTCCTAAGATCACTAGAGAGTAAAGACATGGTAATCTGGAAAGATCTGTTGTGAAATCTACCAAAATGAAGACACTCATCAAATGGCCTTTCTCCTGCAATAACTCTGAAGCTCACCAATATGCCGCTGACATGTATTGTCTTAAAGGTGTTCACTCCATGGACATCCCAGGAGGCAAGGGGCTCCTTCCATTTTGTGCTGCAGTTTTACAAACGACTTCTGGTTGCTTATGGAAAATATTAGTGTCGGGTGTTTTTCTGTTGAGTTGTTTCTGCTAAAGCAGAACTGAGGTCAAAGGGAGCAGAAACTGCCTGTTCTTGTTCAGCTTTTATCAACAAAGAGGTTCGGGCTTCAGTCTTGTCAGTCTTCGCACAGGGCTCCACTCAGGAGGAGCACTGTGTGGATGATTCATGTGTTCCTGTGCATTTGATCTGAGATAAGTAGAACCAGCCCAGCTGACTGGCTCTTGTGGCGTGCCGTTCTTCCTGGCAGCGCTGTCTTCCGAGACTGATGTAATTCCTTTAAGATTGATGTTTCCATTATGACACACTGACCACTGAGTGTTTGAGTTGTATTAAACTCAATGAACTACCACCACACTCGTGCTCTGGTCTCTCTCTCCCTTCTCTTCTCTTTCAGGCATGTTATATGTTGAGATGGGTTGTTATTGGCAAATGATACGGTATTCACTGATTAGAGAACATGAAACATGAATAGCATGCAGAATTTAAAGGAGGCCCCCAAACCTGAAGCTCCCCCAAGTCTCCAGGCCTTCTCAGCACTGTAAGTAGATCGAGCGGCCAAGGGGACCCTCCTACTCCCAGACCCATCCACCCAGAGCAGCCCCAGGAAACAGATGTGTCATAACTATTTCACCTTCTCTGAAGTGAATTTCTGGGTCCTCGGAGCAGGCTGACTCATAGCTCACTTGACTTGCCCTTATCTGGGCACAAGGGGACACTTGGCATTCCCTTGAGAGTTTCCAGCGTTAGTAACTCCAGCTGGTCAGCAATAGACAAAGCATTGTGGAAGGAGCACGGGGGCCCTCTCGAACCTGGTTAGAGGGGTTGTGTCATGTCTCAGATCACACAGGAGCACCGGAACTAGCATCTGAAGAGCATACATGATTGTGTCTCAAGTGAAAGGAGGATGCAATTGTTGCTGTAGGTTCCTAGCAAGGAGAGATTATGCTAGATCACAGGTGTCATGGAAGGCTTCCTGGAGGTGGTGGATGTGGGCTGGTGGTTTAAGGAAGTAATAATGAGATAATAATAATAATAACAACTATAAAGGTATTATTTGCTGAGATCCTCCTATGATGCAGGTACTGCTCCAAATGGTTACTACGAATAGTTTGGTTTAAGCCTCATCATTTTTCAAGGTGGGTGCTATTATGATACCTATTTTATAGATGAGGAAACTGAAGCAGAGAAACTGGCAGGGGAACATTCAGATGGGGAATTTGCATAAGCAGAGGCACGGCGGTGGGACTAATGGCTTTGGAAGGGAGAGAGGTCTTTGAGAGCATCCAGTCTTGATGATACCGAGGCCCAGAGAGGGCACGCCGTTTGCCTAAAGTCATAAGGTGGTCTGGGAGAGCCAAGTGGGAGGCTTTCGTTGGCTGCCCCAGTGCTCACTCTGCGACCCTGTGGAAGAAGGCATGTTGACCAGCCTAGTTGGAGCAGAGAGTTGATGAAGGGACATAAGGTGTCTCTTGTGCCAAAAGCTTGATTTTCATGTGGCAGGCCATCAGGAGTGATGAAACAAAGGCAGTGATTTGAGAAGAGTGACCTGGGATTTGGACGCAGAGCAGATTGGATTCAGGTGGGCCCGAGGCAAGAGAGTTATTGCTGGGTCTAAGTTTGAGATGCTGTCTGCCTTGATTCATCCAATGGCACTGAGAGTGGAAGGATGCAGGAACACTGGTGCTCTTTGGTAACTGATGGGCTAGTCAGCAGGAAATGAATCTTCACTTCCTATCAATTCAATGCAGATCATTATTATTGTATGAGGAAATGAACAGGCAGTGATTGCTTAGAGGATAAAAATGAACGTGAGAGGAAAAATACAACCAACAAAATCAGTCCAAATGTCTGGCATCATGATTTATCTGAAAAATTTCCTGAAGAACGCACTGGTGAGGACCAGCAGCTCCAAGTTGGCTTTTGACAGTGGTTCTCCGGGAGGTTTCCAGGATCTTTTCTTTCTCCCCAGTGCTCTTCGGATGCACTGTGTGCCATTTACAAAGGGGGATGCAGGAGGTTTTCAGTGTATAGATGAAGCGATCGTGTTTGCTGAGAACCCTCAACCCCTGCCTCGGAGGTGGCCTCACCGCCCATCACCTGGGAGGCACAACCTCAGGAAGGCCCTGTTTCCCAGCTGGAATGGCGTGGTGCATTGGGAAGACAGAAAGAGCTGCCCTTTCTGGCTCCAAGAATTCTTGGCTTAGAAAGGAGATCTTTGGGAAGCTATCCTTCCCCAGAGATCTCTCAGTGACATTGCTTAATTCTCCAGTTAAGTCCTAGAGGTCACTATTAATAAAACCAGTCGTGAAGGGAAGATGAACACTGAAGAGGATTAAAACTGGACTCTGAGGGAAGCTGGTGTTCGGATGCAGGTGTGACCCCTACCCTCCACGTCTGCACTTCCTGCTCCAGTCACTCGACCACAACATTCACAAATAACAACTGAGTGGATGTCTGTCTGGAGGTTAAAGTGTGTGGAACAGGACATTCTGGTCTGTGAGCACTGGCGTTGTCAGCCAAGGCACACTTTAATTTGTGGATTGTTCCGCCCAGAGATGAAAAGGTAAAACTCCCTTTTGACAGTGAGTTGACCCCATCAGCCTTAATGCTGTTGACTTTTATTTATGGGACGTACAACTCTTGGTTCCCAAATTCTTGTGCAAGAAATAGAAAAGTCTTTAGTTTTTAACAACTTGATTTAATTTCTAATTCAAGCTGACTTTTCTCTAAGAATGGCGGAAACTTCCTAAGAGTCATTTAGCCCCTCAAATTCCCCACCACCATTCTTTCCAGCATTGCGGAGATGTTGAGGAAAGCCTGTGGTCTTAGCTCTCCTCTGTCTAGAGCCACCTGCCCGTTTGGGGGCAGCTGTGCTGCCCTTTGTCCCATCTGGGGCTCACACTGATCTCCACAGGGAGCCTCAGAGGAATCTCTTTCTCACCACGTGCTCCCTGGTGGCTCTCTGCTACCTCCATAGCGCTCTGTGGGACACAGGAATCTTTCTTCCTTGCTGTTGCCACTTACCAAGGATAGGAATCTCTGTAGACTTGTCATGGCCTTGTGTCCCAGACTCGCTCTGCAGATGTTCCCTCTGGAATCTTGCCCTGCTGCACCCCCTTAGACCTAGGGGAACTCGGGATCTTACGAACTGCTTTCAGATTTTGCAGCCTCCCAGGAACCTACCTGCAGCTGTACTCTCATCTTTTCTTGTCCATCTTTCTTTTCTTTCCCTGCAAGCCAGTAACTTTTTATCTGGTCTGAGGGTGCGTTGGGGTGGATGACTGGGGAGAAAAGCTCATTTCTCTTCAAAAGCTTTTATATGTCTTGGCTTGTTTATTTGTTCCTCCAAGGGACTGCATTTTTGGAACACATCAGCCAGAAGACATTCACGGATGCTTTCCTTCCTTTGCTGAATTCTTCCCCTGTGGCAATAAACGCAGAACAGCATAGGTGCTTGAATAGGATAAGGACAAAGGAAGGAAAAAAAATTACCGGAAAAAATAAATAGGACAATATTTCAAATAATAGTATCTTCCCATTGCAAAGTCTGATATTTGGGCGTATGATGTACGAGTGAGTGGAAGACCTGTGGTGGGTTTGTGGCAACTTGAAAAGTCAACCTCTTTGAACTGCTTGTCAGCAGGCAATTGACCCAGTGTCCTGGTTCGCTTGATCCTGGAAGAAATGGTTTTAGAAAGTGTACCAAATGCAAATTTTTTTAAACTTGTACCTAGAACACTTGTCTGAAAACAACACCAATAGGAAGCACCCCATTTTACTTTCTGTTTTTATTGAAATGTTTGGTTATCTAAAATCTTTTAGGCTTAGTTGTATGTCTGTCAAACTCTGGGTCTGTACTAATTTGCATATGTCTCCATGTGGGAAGTGAGCTGAGTCTTTGGTCAGGATGGTAAATTAGGTTTAATTTTATACACACATACACATGTTTGTTTGTTGCTTCTTTGATTTTAGGGAGAATAATCAAGGGCATGACAAAGTTGGAGACAAAGTTCAGAAGCCACTCTGATGAGAGAGAAAATCTCTGCTATTTGCACAAACTACCCTATAAGGCAAAAAGCCAAGTTTTACAACCTCTTCTCAAGAAACTGTCATTTTCACCGAGAGGAAACAAAGTCTCGGTTTGCACCACTGTTATAATTGATTCTAAAGGAACTACAGTTCTTTTTGAAAATGTTATGCACAAACCCGTCAAAACCAAGCCAGATTTGGCAAAATCCTGACATGGATTTGTGTTCCTTTTCAGATTCTCTTTCTGCAAACCTTCTCCAGCCTGCTATAGCCACTCAGTTTATTTTTTTATTGTGGTAAAATATACACAACCTGAAATTTTCCATCTTAACCACTTTAAAGTGAACAGTTCGGTGGCATTTAGTTCCTCAGTGACCCTGGACATGTTTCAAGTGCTCAAGAACCCCATGTGGCTCGTGGGTGCTTATTGGACAGTGCAGAGCGAGGATGTCAGCATCAGTGCGGAGAGCTCTGCGGGACAGTGCTGTGCTGGAGCTCATCTTGAACCGACTCCTGCTTAGAACTCATCAAACACCTGAGCAGATGGCTGATGCCTGAGGGAGTTAGGCTAAAGGGTGTGGCAACGCCCCATCTTCTAATTTTCTAGGCTCATGGAGAGGCAAAGACTCAATGGGAATATCTTTAATAAGCGAAAACAAAATTCTGTCTTAGAAAAGAAAATAATTATTTCTTATTCACTTCTGCAGTATAAGAATCTTTTTATAACAATATATTAGTTTTGGAATTTACAAATGCTGATGAAAATAGGCTTCTGATTTTATCTTAAAGGAGATGCTCAAATAATCAGCATTTTTCTATGTTCTAAAAATATTGTTAAAGACTATTAATGATGTTATTCAGTTTCTTTTATGTTAAGTATCTACTTCATAAATTGTGTAGAACTTTACACTAAGAAGAATGTTTGTCTTTCTTGACAACTCAAATATCCTTAGGAAATAATGGGTTTCACTTTTTGACTTGACTGCCAGGAAGCTCAGACCCAACTTCAGAACTTGGTTATGGTAAATATCTAATCCCTGGCTGCTTGTAGAATTATTTACTCACTTTACCTTTTTCAGTTACCTAACTTTCATCTTAAATACTTTTTCAAAAATTTTTATGTGTATATGTATTTTTTAATTGTAAGCTCCCTGAAAATATTTTTGGAAGTAGACAAACTATGCATAATAATGACACATTAGAATTATTTTAGAATTATCCATGAATTCTCAGAATTTTATCATATGCTTTCTTCATATGTAAGTTTGAGTCCTGTGCTTTTTGCCACTCATCAAAACGAGTATTTGCCTAGTTTTGGTGGGATATATCATTCATAAGCTCAACAAGTTCCAGAACTAGGTATCATCAGATTCTAGGGTGGGATGTAGTTTTTGTTCAAGAAGCAAACGCAGTTCCCCATCAACCTCTCCCAGCATTCCTTTCACCTGAGTGAGGCGCTCATTCAGGCCTGCTGAGCTGGTGTTGCTCTCACACCGCACGGCTGAGTTACACATGTCAAGTACTGTACCAGCACTAGGTCTTTATTTCCTCATGGGCACATCTTCTTGTACCTCCTGTGTTTCCATTGTTTTGTTTATCTTGAAATCCTTCTCCATGAGAGTCTTTGGCAGCCCTGTAGAGCTCCCTGCAACGCTGGATTGTTGTGCAAAGGCTTTGAGAACATATATGTGTGGTCCATTTCCTGGGGCAAGGCAGGCCCAGCACAGGGGTGTAGACAACAGAAACAATAATTTCATAAAGGAAGAGATGTGTGAGCCAACAGGACACTTAACTCTTCATGTGTTAAAAAAAATTTAACACTGTCTTGGTTGTCTATTAGATGCCAAGAATTAAAAGACAAAATTGGTAATCGGGACCTTAAATTCTGCATCCTCAAAAACTTCGTCTATTGGAGGAAACACACATGTTACAATATAACACAATCATTTATTCATGGGGCAGACGTTTAGGCAACACCTACTATGTGCCAGTTGCTGTGACAGACCCTGAGAAAACAGCGGAACATGGGAGACACAGCCGAGTGCCGGAACAGGGGCCATGTGCAGTGTTCTTAACGGTCACCCGGGGAAAAGCCATTATGTTTGCTGTCACCCACTTGTTGACTGGCTGGTGCCACTTAGCCACATTTTCTTCCATTTCTTGGTCCTGGAATTAGCCGTTTTCTGACGATGTCTTTTGTGATGAAGTTTCCATAAAAATGTAGATGAGGGGAAGTTGGCCGCCACCAGCCGTGATGGTTCAGGGTGGAAGGCAGCTCCTCATGCAGGAGGAGGTTTAGGACGTGTTTCCAGGTTGGGTTTGCAGCAGCATGTCACAGCTCACAGCCGACAGCAGGCAATCACCCACTTGAGAGACACAGTCGCATGAAGGCAGCCCCTGTCAAGTGCAGTGCGCTGCCGTGTTCTGATGGTGCCTGGCCAACGCCACGACCACACGGTCACAGTTAGGAAGTGGCTGAAGCGCGTGTGTGGGGCCGTCCCGCTTCTGTGTCTGCAGCCCCCTCCCTCGTCCTGGGAGTGCTCTCGGGCTGTGGATTTGTAGAGAGACGCTCTGAGTCGGAGCTCGAGGGTTTCTGCGTGCTTTCCCCTACAAACACCCCCTAAAGTTGCTGATGTGGAAACTGAGGGTCATCCTGCCTGGCAGGGCAGGGGCAGGGCCAGGGTCCGCGGTGTCAGGCCTGCGCTCCCTGGGGATGTGCCTGGGGGAACAGGGTGGTGGGCTGAGCCAGGCTGTGTACTGGGGAGCCAGCAGACGAGGCTCCACAGCTCAGGGACTCCAGCAAGCTGGCCATTTGAAGGCCCTGAAGGAGAGAGGAACCCACACGTGCTGTTTCTGCAGGTTTCTGCGACTGTTGTTTGTGTTTCATAAAAGTATTTCTATCATTTGGTTTTTTTATGTAATGTATCTCGGGGCTTTTGAAATTATTTTGCAAAGAGTGTGTGTAACTCTGAACATGAAACAAATGTACAAAATGTGGGCCGACGCATCAGAGAAGGTGCAAGCCCGCAAGCATCGCTCTGCCTCTGCAGGCTGCCGACCGAGCACCAGGCCCCAGCTCCTCCCGCTGCTCCTCCTGAGGGCCGGGAAGAAGATGGGAGCACAGAAGTGCTGCTGTCCTCAGACTCCTCCCACTGCTCCTCCGGAGTGCCAGGAAGAAGACGGGAGCACAGGAGTGCCGCTGTCCCCGGGCTCCTAAGCCTTCCAGTTAGTTGTCTCTGAATCTTGTTATTGGTTGAAAAGCATTTTTCTTAGCAGATGGGGTTAAAGGAGAGAAGCGAATGTCTCTGGTGCTCCCTAGACCTTGTCCCTTTATGGAGAAATTGTTGGCAGAGGCGCTGCGGTCAGCGTGTACTGGGGAAGGTGGGTCAGTGTCCCGGCTGCTCGGTTAGAAACGCCTCCTTTATGCCACTTCAGAGGGTGGCTTTTTTCTCCCACCTGATTCTGTCTCCTTTTCTAGGAGGGCTGGCGTTCCAGGGAGTGGCTGTATGTTTTCTCAAGTCGTTTTGCTGTCGAGCCACCCTGCTTGGGCATTTGGAAGGGAATCTTCGGTTCTTTTCTTTATCCGACACTCCTCTGCCAGTGCTTGACCTCCCAGAAGGCCCTGCCTGTGGAAGCACAGGAGGCCCCGCTTCTTGAGGTGTCGGCCGTGCACCACACTGGGAACAGACGCATCTGGAAATCCGCCCGCTCCGTGGACGCTTTTGTGTCGTGTTTAATGATTTGCACACAGGTCCTGCAACGACAAATCCATATGTGAACCACCGCTCTGTGTTTGCACTAAGCTGCACAGAAATCGTGCTGCGCTTGCAAGAGGCACGGCTGGCTGGCTTGCTTCCTGCCAAGGTTACAGTGCTGGCCTTGAGTCAGCTTTATTGGTTATTATTTCCTAAACTTTTCTAATGAAAAGAATCTCTGGGGTGCCTGTGAAACCTGCAGCCCTGCACCCTGCCCTAGGATGACGAAAAGAACCTCCAGGGAAGGCGCCTGGGGACCTGGGTGTTCAACAAGCAGCCCGGGAGTTCCTGTCATGGGAAGTTTGGGAAACTGGGGACAAGCTCACTTGGGGCCCCCTTGCTTCATAGACCCACGTCCCTCGATTTCAGGGCGAGCAGAGACAGCCCTGGGGCACTTCTCCAATGGCCTCTGCCTTGGGAATTGTCGAGCTGGGGTCCAGATGGTTCTGGCTGGAGGGCCCAGACTCACGGAGCTGTCCTCCAGGATGAGGCTGTGGGTCTCCTAGACCTGGTGCAACTATAGATGTTGGCTCAGCTTGTTGGGCAAGAAAAGATGGGCAACTATCTGTCTCTTTATGCATTTTCTGAGTCTTTTGGCCATAACAGGCTCAGAACAGGTTGCAGGCTTCTAAAAGGACACATGGGGAGAGTGAGACTGGGCTGCTCTCTAAACACTGTCAGCCCGTTGGAAAAGGCTTGATAGAATTTTACCTGCAGACCAGGGAGCACCTTTTCCGATGACGGTTCTTGTACTGCTGTTTCAAGCCTGTACCCTGGGCTGGTGGGCACCTTGCGTCCACCGCCGACACTTTTGGCCAGAAGCCTGGATGTTTGGGAATCACAAAAAGGGATAACAACCCCTACCTTCCACCGTGTTATTGTTTGCCGGTGATCCGGCCAGGCTTCTTGCTCGCTCATCCTTTCTCTATTTATAAAACGCCCACCTACCTCCCAGGATAATTGAGAGGAGTCATTCACAAAATGATTTTAAAGCGCTTTTCAAGGAGAGGCTGCCATGGAATTGCTTCATAATAGCGAAAGTTTTCACTTGAGTGGGTATTGAAAACAAAGGATTGACCTTCCAGAAAAGGAAAACACTCCTAATTTACTACAAATAGAAACAAATACATTGTTCGTTTGTAGCTGTCAGGTCACTTGCTTGCAGAGGGGGAGATTGACGCCATGAAATAGCCACTAATTCGTCTCGCCAACTGTTCAAGTACGAACAAGTTTGGAAAAATCCCTTCCAGATCTCAAGGCCATCATCCTACATTCTGCTCATGGGCTTGGCTTGCAATGGGCCCAGCTGTGGGGACCCTTAGTTAACCCAAGATGACAAGCTCTTTAGTTACTGTATTTTGCAATGGTTCTTCCTAGCGCTCACCCATGGGATGGGTACATGCTTATTCCACCACAGTGGGTGGGTGCACTTAAATGCCATGGGGAAGCCAATGTTTTCTGTGCTGGAATTAACACTACGCTCGTCTTTGGACAGAAAGGACGCACAGTCATTCTTTACCTTTGAGCCCGTTGTGTAGTGAGAGCCTCTTAATAACCCTCCAGACTATGCAGGTATTGTCACCCCCACTTTATGGAAGATAAAACTGAGGCCAGAGGTCAAATAACTAGATAGATGACACAGGATTATAAATACAGGAGCATGACTTGAGCCTGAATATGAGCCACTGTGCTCCCCATCAAATTATGCTGCCTTAAGAAACTGACTTCTCTAGGTATCTAGCCACATGTTTTTCTGGTCAACAAATTAAATTAAATTTAGTCCCTAAGAGAGGGACTAGTAGAAGGAAGAAGTGGTCTTGCCTTAGTTTTTTTGGGTTTAAATCTTACATTAGGAAAGACATGCTTTCTTGTTTGTTGGTGTCAACATGATAAATCAAAGAGCCCTATTGGCAATGAACATCAGTAAGTAACTGGAATTGACATTTTATAATTATGAAAATTTAAAAATGTTCTGGTGGTAATGGTGACACTGATAATATTGATGTGTCGTGGTCTGAAGGCACTCACTTTAATGTTTATGCATCCCCAATACATAATAATAAATTCACTAGGCAAGCAGTGGGCCCTAAGCTTTCTTCTAATTTATATGATTAATAAACAAGTACTCCATTAAATGGGATAGAGTACTAGTTCAGAATTATGGTGTTGCAGAGTTTTCTCTGTAACCACTTGCAAAGACCTCTTGAGTAAATTTTTAGTCTTTATTTTTAGATGACTTTCTTTTTTTCATAACATGGCAACCTACCTCTTGTATAGTGCAAAAAATAGTCTATCCAACCCATGGATTGTTTAACAGAAGATTTGGAAATGATGGCACCTCTGTTGTAATTACTAATGTTAATCATCCACACCTAGTTTTGCCTTATGTCCTAGCTGGTTGAGGAAACTACTCCTTAGCCCACGCATCTTCACAGGAACCTTTCTGCTTCTGCCATAATCAGAACGGTGTTTCTCAGTCCACACACATGACCCCTGGATGGTTAGTGTTGGGCTACTGAACAGGGATCCCATAGAGTGTCATCTTGTATTTTTTAGTGATTATTTTTTTCAAACTACAGATCGAAATTCTGCTTCTCATTTTGGGGTGGCTGGCATCCTCGTTCTTGGGGTGCGCATAGTAAAGCAGCTTCCTGAAGGGGGTCGATGAGCTCCATCTGCAGCCAGAGTTAATTCAGACGCAGACTCTCCCCCCTGCACAGCGCCGGGGCCCATATACAAGTCAAATCTGCTATTTTTCCTTGGGCAATGATTTATTTCCCTCTTAAATTGGCTGGACCAGTTAGTTTTTTATTTTTATTAAGTCACACTATTCTTAAATGAAACTATTGATTTAAAGTCAGCTTAGTGAGGATTTAATTTGTTTTCAGGGGATTAGAGCAGGTAGCATGGGATAATTTTACAATAAAGTGGAACAGAAGCATTCCTTCACAGGACTCTCACCTTTTTTTCTCTTGCCAGGCTGCACAGACATTACAAATTTTCAAGTAAATTGTGGAAATACATTCATAAATCAGTCCTAATTCCTCTGCCTGCTTAAGAGTGATTCAAAGGAATGTGTTCCCATGACCTTGTCCCATTGTCCTTCTAATGATAGTCCAAATGTCAGTGCTGAAACCACACATGTGCATGTGGGTGCACGTGCGCGTGTGCACCCCCCTCCCCACACAGGGCTCTTTTCTCCTTGGGGTCAACCCGTCATCCCACTCTCTCGTCCTTCCTCACTTTGTATCGCATTGTGCTTTGTTCACACCACATGTTCTTTCGTTGCACAGGAAGGGGTGAAGGAAGAATGCTGGGGCTTCCTCCCTGTCCTGTTGTGTCCACGCTCCCTCTTTACTTGTCCTCGTGCTCCATGACCCTCCATCCCGTTCCGTCAGCCCGGTCTTGCCTTCCCCAGAAGTGACTGCAAGTCTATGTGCCTTCAAATGGCGGGAGGGCAAAGAGGGACGGGGGACATGAGCAGCTCTCCTGACGGCCTTAAAAACCAACTGAGCGAAACCATCCGAACTCAGCTAGAAAACATTTTTTGTTGTTTGTTTTGAGAAGTACAGTCTTGTCATTGCCAGTCTGTTTTCTCTGAACTTGGCTGTCACTATCCATTTCCAAAGGAGTCTTTTCTTTGTATTGAAATCAAATAGACTTAGAGCTATTTTCAGATTAATGGCCCTTGGTCTAGAGATTGCTAAACCACTTTGGTCAATCATTCTGAACATTTCCAGTTGTCTCCAACCCCCTTTGACTGGAGTTTCTGGGACTGAGTCTTGCCAAGCATCAGATGACTAAGTCCATCTGCTTAATCCTACATGGCCACGTCGGGCTGGCTCAGCACTGCTCCTAAGGTGCTGCCACCTTGCCCTGGTGTGGCCCAGTGTGGCCTTCATCCCCTTCATCCTATAATAAATCTTGACTTCCCGAGTACTTAGTTTCATGCCCCACACAGTGGAACAGGGAGCCAGGGACGACGGGTGTCCATTTGAGAAGTACAGATGTGTCCAAGGAGCAGTCCTAGGCCCCCTGCAGAGCAGATGTCAGTGATGGATGAGGGAGCGAGGGGCTTAGATGGCAGACCAGAGGATTAGGTGTCTCTTGGGGTTCTGACTTGCTATGGCATTCTGTTGGATTGCAGAGAGCAGATGAATTCCTGAGTTATGACACAGAGGAGAAACCAGAGACACAGTTATGCCCAAGACTCGAGAGTGCAGCAGCAGATACATGGGGCCAAGTCAGCCCATAGGACCAAGAGGAGGACCTGGCCTTGGTGACACCTATCAACCAACAGCAGGCTCACCAAAGAAACTAAAGGAATAAGTCACACCACGAGAAAACACAAATGGCACAGAGCACAGCTGTCATTGTGGCTCCAGGAACCTGGGCTGAGCCAGGATTGTGTAGGTGCTGAAATGCAGAACAGCTAATGGATTAAAATAAAAACTCCATTTATTTTCTGAGTAGTCAGAAGAAAGCGTCTACTTAAAGGTGTCATGAGAAGCATAAAGAAACGGAAAAGAAACGCTTAGAGTAACAGCACTGGAACAGCGGCAGGAGTGGAGACAGGAATCTGAAGGCTCAAAGGCCAAGAGCTATTTCAAGCTACACCATTTTAGAGAATTCCAGTAATCGAAGGTAGTGATCAAGCCACTGAGGGCGGGGAAGCCCAAGAAATAGAAGATGCCGAAGAGAACACCCAGGGGAAGGTCTCACACGTAGATTGGGGCTCTGTCCGTCTGTGTTTCAAAGAGGCTATCGACACTTCAATGAAGGAGAATCTTACAACGTGCGCCCCTGCAAAGGAAAACGAGCAGGTAAACAAAAAAAGAAACTCTTGTGATATCTATATTAAGGAGCTGTATACACACATAATTGTTCATTAAATATGCTCATTGGTTATTTGTAGAGCTTTTAAAAAATTCTTTGTCATCAGTTTCTTTGTTTTCAAAGTCCACTAAAGAACCTCAGTCAGGAAATGAGAAAGTGGAAAAACTAAATCGTCTCCAGTTGTTTTACTGTTAAATTCACCAAATTTCAAACACTTGACCTAGTAACTAGGTAAGGATTGGGTGCATCAGCCCTAAGCTACCAGTTATCTAACTGGAGCCAAAACAGGCCGAGTTCCTCATTTGGGCCTTTGAATTTCACGCATTCATTACAGTGAAGGGAAAAGTTGTGTGGAGGAGTTCTCATGATCAATTTTGTTTGTTTGTTTAAGGAGTGTCCTCTAATTGGTAAATGAGCCTTTTAATTAACATATGTGCTAAAAAACTCTCAACAAACAGTTGTAGAAATCGATAAATTGAACTTCATCAAAATTAAGAACTTCTGCTCTTCAGAAGACACTGTTAAGAAAAGAAGACAAGCCACACACTGACAGAAAATATCTTTAAACCACATATCTGATAAAGGACAAGGTTCTAGACGAGATAAAAAACTCTCACAGCCAGATCATAAGAGAAACATCCCAATAAAAATCATGAAGAGAAGATTTGAAAGAAACTTCACCAAACAAGATATACGGATGGCAAATTAGCACATGAAAAGGTGTTCAACAGCATCAGTCACTAAGGAAACACAAATTAAAATCCTGATGAGGTACCGGTACACACCTATTAAAAGAGCTAACAGACCAACAACATGAAGTGCTGGCGAGGATGTCCAGCCACTGGAACTCTCATACAATGCTAGTAGAAATGCAAAATGGTACAGCTACTTTGGAAAAAAATTTAACAGATTCTTATAAAATGAGACCCGCTTATCATATTACTCACCATCCTGCTCCTAGGTATTTATCTAAGAGAAATGAAAGTGTACGTCCACACAAAAACCTGTGTATGTTGAATTTGAGGGGACAGGACACACACCCTGAGCTGCTCTTTGAGCAACGAATGTGCAGGGATTACATGAATGTGCATGTGGCTTCATTCATAATTGCCAAAATCTAGAAATAAACCAAATATCCACCAACTTGTAAATAAACTCTGGAATACCTGCACAGTACTACTCAAAAGTGATAAAAATGAGCTACTGATATGTACGATGCATGCATGACTCTCAAATAGGTTATTCTAAATTAAAGAAGCCAAATTCAAAAGGCTACATACTCTGTGATTTCATCTGTATGAAATTTTGGAAAAGGCAGAAAAACAGGGACATGGAACAGGTCAGTGGTTGCTAGGAACTGGGGGTGGGTGGCGGAGTGGTCAAGGTGGTGGGGAGGGGATTAGCTACCAATGGGATTCAGAGCGGTGGAAGTGTTCTGTATCTCAATTCTGATGGTAATTACATGACTGCGTGCATTTATCAAAATTGATAATTGTCAAATGATACCTCAAAATCTGAGTTAAAACCTGAAGCAAAAGGAAATGATGGAACCTTTTAATTTACTTAAGAATTTTGTTTGTGCCGCTATTTTCGTGTGGATAAGAAATGGCCTGATTTTGGTGATAAGTTTATGCAATTTCTTCGGAAAATCCATCTCCTCTTGTCAGGAGTGAGCTTCCTATTACCAATAAAACAATAGTCAACT
Source organism: Equus przewalskii (assembly GCF_037783145.1). Taxonomy (NCBI): domain Eukaryota; kingdom Metazoa; phylum Chordata; class Mammalia; order Perissodactyla; family Equidae; genus Equus; species Equus przewalskii. The sequence continues at coordinate 91,311,082 of NC_091837.1, read as the reverse complement.
CCCTGAATGACTTCCATTAGACAGTTTTCATTGCTGCAAATCTCAAGGGATGTTTGCACCGTTACTTTGCAAATTAAAAGAATGAAGTAAATGTAATGGTTTTGACAAGATAGAAGCCTTAAATAACTGGGAATTTTATAAAACTTAGACTCTGTAAGAAGCATTGCAATTTGTGGGATTATTGGTTTTTTTCTTTTTTATCCCTAAGTTTTTGAGATCTAACACAACTTTATTCTGTTATCATTTCTGGAATTTGCTTTATCTATTTAAACTACTTTTAACATTTTTAAAAAGAAATGAACCTGTGTATAGCGTTCGCATTTTAGAGAGTGCATTATATGTTGTCCATTTGATTCTCTTGAACCCCTCCTGTGGTACGTCTAGAATCTTCCCGTGCTAATTTCGTACAAGAGTAAGCAGAGGCTCAGAGATATTAAAACTTCCCCAATTAACACGTGTCAGGGCAAGTGCCTGAACCCAAGTCCTTTCATACAAATCCCCTGTGCTTGGCCCTCATTCTCTCTAGTCAAGGTTTTTATTGAGTACAGACTATCATTGCATAAGATCTAGGGGAATAAAAAAATGACCCTCACCCCAGATCATTTTGCATGGAAATCATAATTTAGAGTAGTCTTGCTCTGAGAGAGGCAAACTGAAGATCCATCCTATTTGAAGGTAAAGGTCACCTGGAGTTTTGAGGTCTGAGTAGAGGTACAATGAAGGCTGGGTAATTGGATGAGTGAACAAAAGCAAAACGTGTATGTGCCTGTTCTTGGGGAGGTCACCACACCACAAAGTGCTCATTGTTGTCATCGTGCGTAGCGCCAAAAACCGTTACTGCCACAAGAAGAAGAAAGGAATCAAATAACCCAGGGCCCTTTGTCTAGCTCTTTGCACAGAAGAGCTCCGTAGCACAGAGTGGCTATTATACCCCTTCGTCTCACTGCGTTGCCCTTATAAATGGGACGTGCTTCCCTATAAAGAGCAGAAGGGCAATGTGCCGTACAGGCCTTTGTGAAGGCAGGTGATGGTGAGCGGCGCGGAGGCAGACAGAACCCTCACGTTGTCTCAGCGTCATCCTCGCCCTGGGCACCTGTGAAGGAGACACCTGGGGATGGCCACCTTGGCTGTTCCAAAGAAAGGAAATAAACGGAAGGTGGCCAGACCCAGAAATCTGGCAAAGGAACATGAAAAATCCAACTCAGAGAAGATGAGTGATCAGAAAAAATTCTCTCGCTCGTATGTGGATGAGTAGATTTTCTACATCTGCCAGTCCCATTTTTAGCTGATCGATAGTTCTCTCTCTCTCTCTCTCTCCCTCCCTCCACCTCTTTCTCTCTCTCTGTCTGAAGATTAAACAACAAAAGATGTTTTCTGTAAACCAAAGTAGGAAGTACAGTCGGCCTGCTCCCTGGCTGATGTACCCATGTGTAACTGTACAGTTTAATTTTGTGTTGCATTAATCAAACAACAATAAAAGCCATAAAAACCCCACTAAGAAGCATTTTTACTTAAGACCCAATGCTAAACACCCAGGGACTTTGCCTATTGTCTTCTCCAGTGCCCCTGTAAAAGGAATTAGATAGCAAGAGAAAGAAAGAAAAATTGAGCCACTTTTTTTTTTTTTTCCATAGAAAGGGAGAAAACATATAATAAATTAAGGGTAGTGGGAGTGAAATCAAGGCCAGAGGTAAATGACGTTTAATTGTGTGAGCAGCTCTCCCTTCTGGTCCCTGCCAGCTGCTGCTGTTATTGCTACCTTCCTGTTTTAAGATGAAAGCAATGATGGTAGACACGTGCAGACACACAAAAGAACCTATTTGGACTGGCGTGTCAGCTCATCTTTATCAAATGTTGCACAGGTATATTTTGTTGCCATGCTTCATTACCCCAGAATGGCATGCCTGAAATGTTTGTCTCTTCTATAAACCCAATAGCTTTCCCAGCCAGGCACATTTGACAGAGCAATAGACGGGTGTTTCTTTCGCAGGCATGGGTTTGTAAAGGCCGGGCAATTAAGGAGAGAGAGGGGGAGAAAGAAAGGGGGGGGAAGAGAGAGGAAGAGAGAGAGAGAGAGAAAGAGAAGGAGAGAGAGACAGGCAGAGGGAGAGAGGGAGGGAGAAAGAGAGAAAGAGGAAGGGAGAGTGAGAGAGAGAGGAGGGGAGAGGAAGAAGGAGAGAGAGGAATTTATTTAAAAAAATAAAATGTGTGTTGTGTGTACATTTTTAATGTCTTTAATAAATAAAGAAAACATAAAGAGCTGCATAATGGATCTGGACTGTGTTTTAGAAAGGATTGTTCTGTGATGGGGAAAAATCTTATTTAGACAACTAGGTGGTTGATTTAAAATACGAAGTATTGAAAATAATTTCTGTGAAACAAAAGGAGATAGAGCAAATGTCAGGGAAATGCTGTAATGGTAAATAAGACGCTGGTCACCAGAAGTGAAATTTGGTTTCTTTTACGCGTAAGACTCTTGCATGAAAATCCACGCCTTATCTTTTGGTAGCCTACTGGAAAATCAATATTTTAATCCTGTGTGATATAGATTAAGTTCTTGGGAATTAGAATTGGCTAGGCCTATATTTTATTTTTTTCTCCCTTACAGCAACTGTGATAATGACTTTTGCAAATCAGAGAAGGAGGCATGAAGATTTGGCAAAGTGAATGCCCATCTGATTTCTTGCCTTCCCTCTGGCGGGACTGTCCCCGCTGGGGCCGGCAGGCGTGCTCGCAGATTCCACTGAAGAACCCAGGGCAGCATCGCTAGGAGCTACCTCATTTGCAAAGGGAGCTTTTCTCCCTCTGAGTTTGTATTCACACAGCATTTCTGGCAGAACTATTATTAACCGAGACTTCCACTTGTTATCTAGAAAAGAAGGGAAAACAATAATTGATGGGCAATTTCAACGTGGGGGTCACCAGAAGCAACACAATGAACCACATATTTTTTGTTGTAGTTGTTTCGTCTTCTCCAGGAATGACAGGATGTCAGCTGATGTCTAGATGGAAATTTGCAGAACCCGACGCGTTTGAGACGAGAGGAGAGTCAGTTCCGTGACGTCTGCTCTTGGCCCATCAAACCGGAGGTGTTTTAGAATTCAGAATCTTTTGGAATTTAGAAAGGCAATGCGGTGGCGATGTCGTGTACTGGACTACAGAACGCTTCTCGAGGAGTCGCAGGCAGCGCTCCGGAATCAAATACATGAATAGAGTTGCAGCCAAATATAGGAAGATTCAGTCAAAATGGGATAATAGAAACTATAAATAGTCTTGTGTCAGTTCAGGTTAGGTCAGAATTTGTCACAAAAAGAGCTACAAAAATATTTTCAGCTTTCAATTCTTTGGATTTTTGTAACTGCAGATAAGGGATTGCTCACCTGCACTCTTTAAATAGAAAACACCTCTCTGATGTTACTAACAACATGTGGCCTCGCACCCACCCGCTCATTAGACCCACGAACATGGCAGGCTCCCTTCAGAGGGGCCAGTCCACCTCAGCAGAGCAAGGTGGCTTCTGTACATGACGCTGGCATATGTGCAACCCTGCTAACTTCATCAGAGGACGAGATGTAAGAAGAAGACGTTGCTTGGTGCACTTTGGTGGGGCCCCACAAAGCTGTTTCCCATGGTCTCTGAATAGGGTAAGGCTGTTTCTACTGCTCCTTTAATCTGTCCTCGGCCTCCTGCTTCACCAGGAGAGAAGCCTACACTTGACCTCTTGCCCTGGCATTTGATGCTGGAGAGTGCTGGTCTTCTTTCCTCCTGGTTCCCAATGCCAGTCAGCCACTTGCTCGTAAGTGAGCACCACTCGAGGCCCCTTACAGCATTGGGGCCGTGTGACCTCACGTTTGCCATTGACTTGTCTTGTTACCTTTAGTGCCTGAAATGAAGTTTCCATGTGTATCTTCAATTCCTTCTTGAGCAGTGGCGCCCCTGAAACTTTGGCTGTGCTGTTCCCTGGTTTGGACAGCCTTAGAAACGTCGCTTCACTTCTCTTGGCCTCAGGTTTATCCTCCATAAGGTCCCCTTGAGCATTAGTGGTCTTTGGTTACTTTTCAAAGCTGGAAAAAAGGGTATGTTATTATTTTCCTTTTTCAAGAATTGAAAGAGGCCGATTGTGTGTGTGTATGTGTGTTTAATCCCCGACAGTTGGAAGAGTAACAAATTTTTATAATTTATGAACAGTTCTGGAAGGTGGCCCAAGTTTACATTCTGGGCTTACCATTAAAACTTTGTAAAAGAGTCTATTTATGGCCCATCAAAGAAACGCACGCCCCAGAACCTGGGCCTGCACAGGCTGTGAAGGCTGCTTTGCAGCAAATGCTTGACGGTCTCCTTGTGGGAACATAATTAAATATGGTTTCACAACGAAATTGTCCCTGGAAGAATTCTCTTTGTGGGCAGTGTTTCAGGGCTTCCTTAGGCTGAATTACTTAAATGTTGTACGCTAGAGGCAGACACAGTCAAAGGAAAAATGAGGGTATTTAGTAGAGATTAGTCATGGCAGATTCCAACGTTTATAACACCAAAAGTTTCTGGCTACTTTATTTTCAAGTTATTTGTATTTACAAGAAACAAAGTGAGAAGCTAATTTGAGATCTTGGAACATCTCTATCCAGGAGAATCCTTCACTGAGGACAAGGGAGAGACCTTGGAATCCTGGTCAAACTCTCCGCCATCGGCTCACACCCCCCCATGTTAGGTTTCCCTGTGTGTGGAAGGCTCAACTCTCAGTGACCCGATCGATTGATCTCTAATAGGAAGTGAACCAAGATGCGTTCTTCTCGCTCCGGATGGCATCCTTCCCCCTTCCAGGCTGCTTCATCCTGCCTCAACCCCAACCAACCACTTCTTCTTCCCTCTCCAAGCAACTTAGCTGCGTGAACTCCGAGGGGAGAGAATGGAGGAAACACAGTGCCTGTTATTTTATCAAGCAGAAAAAAGCAACACCTTGGAGGTGAATGATCGATATTATTATAAGCGAGGTGTAGCTCAGGGCAGGTGAGTGGTGTGTTAATGAGGCGCCACCTCCCGCTTTCTGACAGATGACTGTCATTGTTCAAACGCGGCGCCAGCGTGATTGATGGCTGGGTCATCCTGCCCTGCAGTTGGAACACTGTCTTCTTTCTTCTGTTGTTGTCTCCAATCTGTTGACCTGAGAATGACCCAGCAGAGGTGGAGCTGAAATTAACATGTCATTTTCTCCAGCGAAATTAAAAAAAGAGGGAGTCGGGGCAGAAGAGGGGAGGAAGAGAAAATTTGAAACAGAGAAGGTATATAGCTCAACAGCAAAAACAGGAATCCTGCAGGAACGTCCCCATGGTGTTTTAGGCTAATACATTTCTAATAAAGATTGAAAACATATGTTAATGCTCACTTATGTCATGTCAGTTTAGCCCCCATAAAAAGACACTCAGGGTCTTCTCCGAATTCATAAAGGAAGATGATACAGCAGCTCTTGAGCAGCTGTGTGCTCTCATCAGTGGGGTCCCCATCTGAACGACACTCATCCTTCATTCAACAATATTTATCGAGAGCCCGTTTTCTGCCAGTCACTATTCTGTCTCCACAAAAGTGTGTTTTAAAAAGTGTTTTCACATTGCACATTAAATTCAAAATATAGCAAATCGTAGACTGTAGGAGCTGGAAAGTCCAAATAATTTCATTTTGTTTCTGAGTTTATCATCCCACATCATGAGAAACCCTGTGGTTTTCTGACTTATGCAGCCAGTTAATAACAAGTTAATATCAAAGCTGGATGAAATCAAATTCTTCTAAATGATTCCGTCTGATTTTCTTTTGGAAAACAGGCTTGAAATGGTCTCCCTTCCCGCCAAATTAATCATGCTCTTTCTCTAACTTCCACACAATGTTAACTGTTTTTTTTTTTTTAAATATTCTTTCTGGGCAGCTAGTTTAACACAGTAATAATTGGCTGATTTTTTGTACTTCAGAAGTAAGAATAATGTTGTAATTTCATTATTTCTTTAGATATCTTAAAACTTTATGTATCATTTTGACTCGAGAATATATCTAAAATTGTTAAGGTGTTATCTGGCCATTCTGTGTTCCATCTCAGTATTAATAGCTGAACATGACACTTGATTTTTATAGGTAAGAAAGTGGCAGAGATGTCCATCAGAAAACCTCAGTCTTTGTGCAGTCAGGCAGATTGCAAGACAAACACTCAAAACTGGATCCATAGACTATATGCTATTAATAAAAGATGAAACAATGTTGCTATATTATGAATGAACTTATTTCCCCTCATGTGTAAGAGAAAGATATATTTGTGGCAGATTATCGTAGGCTTACCATAATAATATGATTTCATTGATCTCTCTCTAAACTGGCCTGTGCATGGGGAGTTATACATTACAAGGTAAATTTGGGGACTGTGTAGTTTATCAAATCATATCCCTTTGGAGATGAGAATTACTCAAAATGAGCATCAAGTTGTTTACCTCTGATTTGTGACTGGATCTTTAGATCTTGCCGTATAGTTATTTCAGGTTTTCTGAGACAGTTCCGAATTCAAGCGATTTAACAGTTTTCCAGTAAAGTGATGCACTAACAGTATAATGAAAGGATGAATATTTATATAAATTAGTTCACAAATCAGAAAAAAGTCTGTTGTTAGGCTTAATGTTCCAAAATTTGGTTCAGAAACGGTCATGTTAATTCTATAACAAAGTGACAAACTGTGTTATCCTCAGCCGTGAAGTCGTCAAGATTCCATGTATGTTTGAGAATCATTTACGGATGGGACTTCCGATGAGGTCAAAGGAGGTTCTCGTTTGCATCAACTTCAGGAAGCACTTAACAAATATTTATTGAGTATCTACTGTGTCCCAGGCACAGTTTATCCACACCTAGGTTTAGATTTGTGAAAAGTCTCCCTGATACAAGCAAAGACAGAGATGTGCCCAGTAAATTGAGGTGCTCGTATTTCTGTGTGTTACAGCTGATGGGCAGTGTGACGCGGTGCAAACAGCCCCATCTGGACAGACCTGGCTGTGGGGCCTTGAGGAAGCCCCCTTCCTTCCTGACCTGCGGGCACCCCATCTATAATAAGGAGCTGGATTGATACTCTGTAGAATCTCTGCCCACATTCTATAATTCTGCTGCTGTCCAACACACGTCATTCTGCCCTACACTGAAAGACGACGAGAAAGAATTTGTAATTAGTGAGCCACCAAATATATTTTTTCCCTTCTGGATTGGAAACACAATCAAAGGTCTGAACATTCAGTTTGTGGTGAATGTTGGGAACGATAGTGATACAGAGTATGTAGTCTATTTGCGTTTGGGCTGGAAATTGACTTTTTTTATGTTGGGGACAAACCGCTTAATCACATTTGGGCTAAAAAGCACCTACTGGTGAGAGGAGGACCGGCTCTGTAACAATGAGCACGCAGGCTATCTTCGCGATGGCATGGCCTCGCTTGTTCAGACTGATCCTTGATGCATAGGCTCAGAGGAGAAACCTCAAGATATGAGAGAATGAGTCTGTCAGATCCATTTTTCTTCTTTTTCTTGAGGGTGAATTTATTTTTCATCGTTTGAAAGGAGTGTGTGACCATGTTTCGACAAAGTCCTTTTTCCCCTGGAATCATATTTCCATTTTCATTTCTAACAAAGCACATATTTGGGTCTCAATATCTCATTGGTTCATCTCTCTCTGTCCTAACAATCCTTTGCATTTCAGACTTTATGCCAAAGAAAGAAATGTTGTGAATGCGGCTCATAATGGTGATGGATTACAATGTGAGGAATCGTGGCCAGCGAGTTCGCCAAATTACCCGAGCCTGCCATGGTGCTGACTTGGGTCTGAATTATGGAGAAGATGAATTTTGGAATCTTTTCTGCTGCTAGGACAATGAACACGCTTTGTTAGTAGACCATAGAAACGTTGCAGGAAACAGTGTGTAGAATCAGAAATATAGCAAAATGGGGTCTGGCTAGACTTTGGCTGAGGTCCAGAGCCCAGAAGTGCAGACAGACACAGGGGGAATTGGGAGGAGGCGCACAGTCCTCCAGCCGCCCCGTCCTGAAGTTCACTCGGCTGCCTTCTCCCTTCTGTGCCTGGACCTCTGGCCTCTGCCTGACAGAATGGCATGGCCCTGCTGAGAGGTGCAGACTGTCTATCATTTCAGCTCAACTTTCAGTGATGCCTGACAACTTTGTCTTTCCCTCCCCAGAAAACAGCGTCTTTTGTTACTCACCTTGCACCTTTAAAACCTTGTCAATCTGTTGAAGACTGCACCTGTCCTGGACCAGCGTTTTCAACAAATAACTGATCACACAGAGGAAATTTGACGCCCTGACGTGTGCACCACCACAACAACCTGCTGCTCCACCTTCTAGATTTGAGCCCACACAGCCTGACTTCTCACCCCCTGACGGTGAATCTCCCTGCTCCATTTTCACTCTAATCCATCTCCCGTCTCCTTGGGGATATTATTCTCTCCCACTTTACCGTGTTGTTTCCGATTTATCGCCCCCTGCTGGCTCCGTCCTCGCACCATTGGGACTTCCTCACATTGTTCTCCTATCAAACTTTTTGTTAGCACCAGATTCTGCCCTATTTCTCTCCCTGTACAGCTGCCCTCGTTCCTCAGCTGAGTGCCTACCCGTCTCCCCAAACCCAAACTGCCGAGGACAGTAACGTTCTGATGACCAGACCCCAGGCTTCTTTACCACCAAGACATGTCTGGAGTATTGGCTGCTGTGGATAGCCTTGGGCTTCTTGGGCCCCTGCCTCTCTTCCTACTCCCTGTCTGTTTCTTCTCACTCCTTAGGCCTTTCCCCCATCTCTCTCCTTCATATATTGCTATTCTACATCCTTTTACCTTTTCTTCTCTCCCTCCCTCCCCTTCTCCCTCCTTCTCCACCCTCTCTTTCTTTCTATATCCCCCAGAAGTTCCTTTGCAGTCAGAATCTTTTTAGCGTCTGACTCTGATGACGCCTAAGTCTGAATCTCTGGCCCTGAACTCTTCTGAAACCCAGAACTACATTCCCACCTGGACCAGCTTCCTACTTCTTTGCTTGACTTGTTGAGCTAACCAATGTTTACTGAAGGTTCTATGCGTCAGGCGCTGGACTAGGCCCTGGAAAGTCAACTGGGAAACATTCACAGTCCTTGCCCTCAAGTGGTTCATTGTTTAGTAGCTGGATTCTGACAAGAAAGCAAGGAATTATACTATAGACTCATGTGGCTGTGATCGCGGCAGGTGCTGTGTGTTATGGGAAGAGAAGTGTGTCCACTTGCCTGGGTCTTCTTTGATTTCCTTCATCTGTGTTTTAAAGTTTTCAGTATACAGATCCTGTATATATTTTGTTAAGTTTACACCTAAGTATTTCATTTTCTTTGGATTGATTGCAGATGGTATTGTTTTTAACTTTTGTTTTTATTGAGGTAACATTGGTTTATACCATTACATAGAATTCAGGTGTACATCATTATAATTCAGCTTTTCTATGTACTACATCATGTTCACCACCAAAGGTCTAGTTTCCATATTATGTTTTAAATTTTTATTTCGTAGTTCATTGTTAATATATCCAGATGTGTTGACTTTCGAGTGTTGTTCTTGTTCCCACAAACTTACTGAATTCAGCTTTTAGTTATGGGAGATTTCTTGTAGATTCTTTGGGATTCTGTAGAATTAATGTAGGAAATAAGTTCTGTGTAAATAGGGGTAGTTTTATTTCTTCCTTTCCAGTCTATATGCTTTTTATTTATTTTCTCTTGCCTTATTACAGTTACTAGAATCTCCAGTAGTATATTGAATAAGAGTGGTGAGAATGGACATTCTTGCCTTGCCCTTGATCTTGGGAGAATACTGCTGAGTCTTTTATCATTAGTATAACGTTAGACGTAGGTTTTTTAGAGATCTTCTTAATCCAGTTGAGGAAGTATCCTTGTGTTCCTAGTTTTCTGAGAGTTTTTTTAAAAATCATGAATGGATTCCACATGGTCAGAGGACATACTTTGTATTATTTCAATTATTTGAGGTTTGTTTTATGGTCCAGCATATCAAGATATGGTCTTTTCTTTTTTCTTGGTAACTGCTCCGTGGGTGCTTTGTAACCCACCCCCCACCCACCCAAATGAATCTTCTGCTGTTGAGTGGAGTGTTTTCCATATGTTATTGGTTCATAGTGTTGTTCAGATCTATATCCATGCTGATTTTCTGTCTAGTAAATTCTATCATTTGCATAGAATGTGGTATTGAAGTCCTCAATGATAACTGTGGATCTGTCTATTTCTCCTTTCAGCTCTATCAGGCTTTGCTTCGTATAGTTTGAGACTCAGTTGTTTGGTGCGTGCACGTTTAGAACTGTATATCTTCCTGGTGGGTGGATCCTTTTATCATTATGTAATGTTATTCTTTGTCTCTAATAATTTTCTTTGCTCTGAAGTCTACTTTATCTGATATTAATATTGCTACTCCAGCTCTTCATGGATAAATGTTTGCATGATATATCTTTTTCCATCCTTTTACTTTCAATCTATTTATATGTTTGGATGTGAAATGAATTTCTTTTAAGCAGCACATAGTTGGGTCCTGTTTTTTTTTTTTTTTATCAACGGCGTCAGTCTCTGCCTTTTACTTTGTCTATTTAGACCATTTACACTTAAAGTAATTATTGATATAGTAAGGCTTAGGTCTGCCATTTTATTATTTGTTTTCTGTTTATTTGCTTTCCTTTTAGTTCCTCTGTTCCTATTTTCTTGCCTTCCTGTGGGTTACTTGAACACATTTTTGGATTCCATCTTGATTTATTTATCATGTTTTTGGGTGTATCTCTTGGTATAGTTTTATTGGTGTTTGCTCTGGGTGTTACAGTATACACATGTGACTTATCGCGGTCTCCAGGTATCATCATTTTACGACTGTGGGTGATGTGTTGACTCCTTATTTCCATTTAGTCCCTTTACCTTCTCCACATTTAAATATAACTTTCTTGTGTGTCTGACTGTGTTATAACCTTTCTTTCAATCATCACTATTCATTTAGAAAATTAACAAGGAAAAAGGTAGTCTATTGTATATTCTCATACTTCTACTCTTTCCATTGTTCTTTTTTCCTTTCTGCTGCTCCAAAATACCTTCTTTTTTACATTTTCTTAATTTGAAGGATTATCTTTAGCTATGCTTTAAGAGTTGACCTACTAGAATTCTTTTTTTTTCCCCTTTCCTCTAAGAATGTTTTTATTTCTCCTTCATCCCTGAAAGATGGTTTCACTAGTTGGCAATTCTTTCCTTTTAGTACCTGAAAAATGTGCCCCTTCCTGCTAGTCTCCATGATTTCTACTGAGAAATCTGCTGTCACTTGAATTCATGTTCCCCTCTGGATAATGTATCATTTCTCTGTGGCTACTTTCAAGAGTTTTCCTTTTCCTTGGTTTTCAGCGGTTTAATTATGATGTGACTTGGTGTGAATTTCTTTGGAGTTATCCTATATGGGTTTTATCTGGTTTCTTGAATCTGTAGGTTTAGGGAGTTCACAAAATTTGAGAAGTTTTCATTTATTATTTCCTCAGATACTCTTTCAGCCCCACAGTTTTTCTCCTCACCTTCTGAGAGGATATGATATGAATGTTTGTGTTGTTTTTGTTATTGATCCCAGGTCTCTGAGTCTTGGTTCATTTTTTTTTTTTTTTTGTAGTCTATCTTCTCTCTGTTGTTCAGACTGGGTAAGTTTTACTGATTTGTCCTTCTGTTCACTGGTTCTGTCCTCTGTCTTCTCCATGCTACTATTGAACACCTTCCTAATTTTAAAATTTCTGTTATTGTATTTTTCTGTTCTATTACTTCCATCTGATTCTTTCTTATGGCTTTGATTTCTTTGCTGATATTTCTCTGCTTTTTAGTTTGTTTCAAGATATGTTGTAATTGCTTACTAAAGCCTTTTTATGATGGATGCTTTAAAATCATTGTCAGGTAATTCTAACATCTGATTCATCTGAGTATTAGCATTGGTCGATTGACTTTAGTCGTTCAACTTGTGATTTTCTGATTTTTGGTGTGATGGGGGGTGGGGGGTTTATTGCCTCCTGGACAGTTTGATTATTATGTTAGGAGTTTCTGAGTCCTTTTAAATATTTTATTTTAGAAGGCAGTCACCTTATTTAGGCTTTGCATATAGGTCTTAACCTACTTTTGTAGGCTATGGTTCAAATGACAATTTAATTTTCAGACTCTTTGTGGTGCCATTTTGGTTGGCTTGGTTTATTTTGTGTTGTTGGGATTCATGTTGGTTCCTACTGGTGCTGCCTGAGGGGGCAGAAGGAGATTCCCCAGGCTGGGCCACCTGGTGTTTCCAGGTAGGAGAGGGGAGTATCTGAGCTGTAGGGACAAAGAAGTTTGTCATGCCTGGCTACTTGTTATGGTGGGGCCCCCTTACTCATGCTGCCCTGTGTCTCAGTGGTGGTGGGGGTGAATGAGGTGAAAATGAGAGTGCCTTTGATAAAGTAATGGGAGAAGAGAGTAATGCCCTTCATAGAGTAATGAGAGAAAGAAAGAAGAAAGTCATGATTTGAAGGTGGGTCAGAAATGAGAGCAATGAACAAAAACCAAGAGACAAAGAAAGAGGAAGTTAGGTGAACTGTCAGTGTCCCATTAACTAGGACCCTCACACTGAAGAAATAGCAGATGGTGAGGAGTCAGATATAAGATGGTTAGTCCAGTATTGGACAAATTAAGTTTAAAGATCTTTAGAACATTTTTCTTGAATGTCTTGAAGTTAAGGATTCTAAGTAGCTACCTCAGGTTTGGGTGGACAAAGGCCATGTTGTCACTGAGTGAGCATAGAAATAGCACCAGAGAGGAGTTTGAGGCTTTGAGATTGTGAATCCTGAACCAGTCATGTTATGGGTCAACCAAAGCAGAAGAGACACACCAGCAGGACAATAGCTTTGAATCATCAGTATCAAATAAATTCGATTCATTGTGGTTGACTTACTAGTTAGGGAGTGAATAATATTGGAATATAGGAAAATTTAAAACATCCATATATGTTCAAGATTAAATGTAGTTTTCACGTAATTAAATATATAGTAGATTGTTTCTATTAATGCCAGGATTATGTATTGTCTTTTATATAAGCTTTATTAAAACAACTGCACATGCAAATAATAAACATGAAGTACATAGAGCTGTTCAAATCTCTTTTAGGTCTGACTTCCTTGGACTGAGCTTATAGTCGCTCCTTTCTAGAGCATATTTAATTTTAGTGAATCTTATTTTGACACGAATACCCATCACAGCATTGGGAATTAATTCTCCCAGAAATTTCTTTGGATTAAATTACATCACATAAAATTCAAATCTTGAAAAAGAACCATGACTTTCTAGAAAAAACCACACACATAAATGCTGCCTCTAAATATAATGACCTAAGGCCTCAAAGTTAAAACACTGTTAATATCATTATTGGAAAAGGTGAAATACAATGGTAGGACCATAGATAGGAGTAATGTTCCTGGAAGGAAATGGACCAATACATAATAATGGCCTTAAAAATCTTAATACACTTTGTTCCCATAATAATACTTCTAAGAACTTATTCTAAGGCAGAATTCTGAGATTATCTTAGGAAAAATTACGGGTAACTTATTTGATAAATTGGAAACTTGTCTGTAGTTTTTCGTGGAAAGCATCTTGAATCCAGTAGAGAGACTCCATTCCTTATGTGGATATTTGAATCTCTCTCCTGATCTTATCACACATAAGAGGACAGTAGAGTAGGTCATCAACTTACACGGCAGGAAGAGCAGGCACTTCTTATGGGAAGTTGTGTCGGAAAGCTCAGTGCCCTCAGTTTGGGGAGCAGGTCTATTTGTCTCTCCATCCCTCCTCCTTTCCCTCTCTTTCTCTCTCTTCTTCCACTCCTTTCTTTCATCTTTTTATTCCTTCTTTCTAAATGGTTTCAAACCTGGATAGAATAAAAATGTAACATTACTTCCTGATTTTGAGAAGGCTGCAGTCATAAACTAGTGGTCATAATTAATTATTTCCTATTTTGAGAGCTCTAAATACAATACTCTGTGTGTTTCTGCACTCCCAAGGGTTTGAATTAGGAGCATTGAAACCTGGTGAGCCACTGCCTTAACAGCACAAGAAGTCCCTTAAGCTCACCGTGCAAATGTTTCAGGAAATACATATATGCTGGGCCTGGTGAGTCATACAGCCAAGGAAATGTGCTAGCTATTATAATTGTCTCTGGATTAGAAGAGGCCCATAGACTTGCCAACTTATCTGCTTTAAGCCTCTATGAGCGTCTAGAAGGTTGAGTTCTGCAGAAAATGCTGAAAGCTTTGACGTCGCCACATGGAAGTTACCATTTGAAAAAGGTAGCAATATGTTTTCACTATTTAGGGGTGTGTGGATAAAGAATTTGGGTTGAGCCCCATGGCTTAAGGAGTTCTCTCCCTCTTTCTCTCTCTTTTTCCTGAAAGTAGGCTGCTGAATCCATTCAGTTGTGTCAAATCATTTTTTGAGTAAAAAGCTGCAACATCTGAATTCAACTCAAAAGATCCTGGAAATTCTGGGTGAAGGCAGGAAATCCTGAGTGAGCTTCAGCCTCTGCTTGTGGCGCAGTGCCAGGAAGAAATAGCACGCCCATGAGCACAGGCCAGAACACTTCTTGGATTTTGTCGGCTCTGATCTTGGTTGCTTTAGGAAATTGTAAGTTAAACCCCTTGAGTCAAGATGGTGAAAAATGGTTGTGCTGACGACTCTGAAGGCAGAGGTAAAACTATCTGCGTGCAGACGTAGACTCCACTTTGATTCTAATTCCGCAGTTTTAAAAAGGTTGTCGAGTGGCCCCACCAAGGAGCACTTGTGTTGAGTCTCTTATAGCAGGGCGGCTCATCTGCTCTTCTCTCACCTGGACACAAGGACTCGAGACTGTCAGGCCCTTCTACAGAGGTTGGTTAAGTCTATCGCGCACCTGTAGTGCTACCTCTTCTAAACACTTTTCCTAAAGTAACAGCACTTTTTTCTGATGATCAAAATAATAACATGGTCATTGTAGAAACTTTGAAATATAAGAAATACATGATAGAGAAAAAAAAGTCACTCTTACCCAAGCTTGTTAAATGAAAAGTGGTATTTCACCATTTTTCCCTTCTCTGATGATGAGGCTCTACTTTTATGAGTTTACTAGATGTTTATTTTGCATAGATGTGAGAGAATACTCTGTTAACATACGGTTTCTATTGCATTTTGTATTCCTATTTTTGTTACTATTCTGTAATAACTCTTTAAATATTAAGAATATTCTCTTGCTTTGCCATATGTGTTGCATATGCGCACACACACATGCCTCGATTCTTCCTTTGTCCCTAAAGCGTTATTTTACTTTTAGACTTACTAAAAGAATGAAAGTGTTGGTTTGAAAGAGCTAATCTATAAATGGGAATACTCTATGTGTCATTCATCAACCATAACAGGTGTGGATATAGGGAGACTTATGAGTGCTGTGGAGGCATGACCACATTCCAGCTCTGGGACACCTGCCTTTCCTGTCTCTCCAGGATGTCTGGATTCCTTATCCAGGGGCAGCTCTTAACTCTTTCTGAAGCTTATTATTATTATTGTTGTGCTGGCTGTGGATCCCTCGTCTACACTCTCCGCTTGACCCCACTCGGATGCTCATTAGTCCCAACTGCCTTTTGGAATTAGACCATAGGCTTTGGCGTCAAACAGGCATGGATGCAAATGATCTTGTCACTTACCAAGGGAAGGATGTTTACCTGACTCCTCGGTCACAATAGTGTGGATGAAAAATGCCAACCTCACAGGACTGATGTCAGGATATATGTGCGTATACACACATGTGCGAGCACAGATATACACACATGCACACATATACACACAAATATATACACATACAATATACCTATATACACACATGGACACACATATGCATATGCATGATCACACATACACACAGATACATACACACATATACACAATATACATATACACACACATATATACATACAGGCACACACATATATACACATACACAGACATACATACACACACAGAGACACATACACATATATGTACACATACACGTACATACATATACACACAGAAACACATACACAAGTATACACACAAACACACGTGTTGGGGGCCTGTAGCTGATGCATTAGATTAAGAATGTGCAGATTACGACCTGCTGAAGGGGAGGCATAGCCACCCACCTGGGGTCAGCAGGGGGCTTGCTCAGGATCTGAGCTCCCACTTTGGGGAAGTGACACCCTGAGGTCCTTTTGACTGAAGGCGCAGTTTCAATACACTCACACAAAGGAAGTCAAGTCACAAGACCTGCTACAGATCCCGGAACAAGGGATGTGGCGAGCCGGGGAGGGGCAGTTCTCTGTCCCAGGTCCCGAGGGGCAGGAGACAGAGAGAGGGGAGCAGGCACCTGTTACTGCAGAGGTGGTTGGGGTGAAGGTTGCTCACTTTTCACAGGCTCGACTCTGGGCGGTCATTTGAAATGGCGTCCTGGGAGAGGCAAGGTGGACACTTGTGTGGGCATCCTGAGCTCAGGCCCCTGTCTCAGTGTCCAGACTCTGGGTGTGAGTGGGGTTGTCATACTGTAAAATGCCAAGGCAGCAACTCGGAATGGCTGTTTTCTCATCACAACACAATACATGTATGTACATACGGGCACACACACACATACATACACACATAGATATACATGTATACACATATAAACACACAGACACATATATCACACACATACATACATACATGTATACACACTACACACAAATGCACACACATCCACATGCATATATACGCACATACATGTGTACCACATGCATACATTCATATACACAAAAATATACACATATATGTATACATATGCATTTATACAATATACACTTACACATAAATACACATATACACACATACATATACACAGACACACATACACACATATGTGTATATACACACTTATGTGAGAAGGAGAGGGGACCTGGCACACAGTAGGCCTGCAAGTGGAGAAGCTCAGCATGGCATCCTGTAACCTGAGAGAACAATTGAACAGCATCCTGCTTAGATATGATACAAAATCTAGTTTTCATTTACTGTTCCTTTACTTATGATAACAGTGTGGCGGGCTGTAGATAAAGGATTCAAAGAACACGCGTGAGAGCATCTCCAACGCTCTGGTTTCCTACTTCCCGGCAGGTGGGCGTGTTAGCGAAGCTGGTGGGGTGAAGTAGATTAGAACGCTGCTCATTTACCGTGTTTTAGGAGGGGTGACCAGCTGTTGTGAATGAAGAGCATTCTAGAATAACTGCCAAGGATGACGCACAAAATCACCTGCTGGACGTTCCTGTAACCCTCTCACCGTCTCCACGTGTTTATCACACAGTTGGAAACACCATCAGAACTAACAATAAATAAGGCTGATAATATTCCTTGTTAATGTTTTGGGAACTGTGGATAAGTGAGATTTCCAGATAATTTGTAAGCCTAGAAAACACCTTTCAAAGCCCTCTACAATGGGAGTGACAGCACCTTCTCTGTTTCCTCAGGCTGAGGGTCTGGACCGTCCGTTAGTGTGTTGCTTGTGCCTGGTCCTCACCACCCACCAAAGCTTGGACTCTGCCATGAGCACCTGCCCAGCTCCCTGTGCATCCCTGGCTCTGGCATTCTTCTTCCCCTTCTAGAAGGATTTCAGAGGAGACCAGGAGCTCAGCTTGGGGCCCAGTGTCATATCTAGGCTCAGGCAGATTCTGCTCTGACCTTGACCCCTTATTGTAGTATTTGGGCACTTTGCTTGGTGCCCACATACCCACATGTACAAATTTGCATCACCTCTTTCAGGACCTGCTCCAGCTGAACGCCCTCTGCAGACCGCCTCTCGGAAACCTGCCCCACGCCTGCCTTCTACGTGAACGTGGATGTACTATTCTCGGTGATCCAGGGGACTCCAGGTACTGGCTTTGAATCCAGGCATCTTGGGATGGTCCCTTCTAACCAACATGCTGGCTGCTTGGTCAATCCCTTTTATTGTGGGACTTGAGCTGACTGCCTGTGGGGATTTCTCCAGCAGGGCCCTGCCTTCCAGACCCCCCACCCCAATCAGAGATGGGCCCTTTGCAGGGGTCTGCTTGGCTCTTGGCTGGGCCGCTCCTCAGGCTTTGACCTCCCTCAGATGCTGACTTTGTGGAGGTCTCTGGGTGTGCCTGTGCGTGGCACCCCTCTGCACCAAGGGGCACCTGCTTGTGAAGTTGCTCCTCTGCAGGCTGCAGCACCGGGAGCACCTCTCGTCCACCCACTTACATCCTCTCTGCTGTGCTTGTTTCCATTTTCTTTAAATGTATAAAGAGTTCTGTAGTGACAGAATCAAAAGACCTTCTTCACACTATGTCTTATTTCTACAACCACATTTTAGGTTGTCTAAATCTTCAGTACACCTCATGATACCCCACGTGACCAATATTTGTTATATAAATCTGTAGAAATAGAAATTGGCTGTGTATATCCACACATAGATCTTTTGGGACCTGGCTCAAGGGTCATACCAATTTTGGAAAAAATATTAATAATGTAAAACTAATGAAACTATCAATAAATTTGGAAGATTTTGAATTGTCATACAAATATGGACTGATATTCTCGTGCCACAACTACATTAAATACCGGGAAGAAACCCATTTTGAGACCTGAGATGCTGAGGGGCTCTGAGAGAGAGCAAATGGCATTCCGACTCGAATCACGAGTTTATTGCTTCACGTCCTTGCTCTGTGTTCAGAGCCCATCGTCCCAAGGGCTTCGAAAGCTCTGAGTTGTAAGCAGGTTTTGCCAGGACAGACAAGTGAGCCTCTTTGCTTCCTGCAAGTGATCTTGGCATTACACTTGCGCACACAGGCACACACACATGCATGCATAAGCGCATTAATTCACATTACAAGATCTTTGAAAAAATAAGCAGGCTGCCATGTGAAAGGAATCTGACTTTAAATTTAAATCCAAATATATGACACTTCTCACAATAAATAGAGAAAACTATGCACCCCCCCCATATATATAAGGAGTTTGAACTCTGACTGTAACCCATCATTCTTATAATGGCAACAACCACCTTTACTGAGCCCTCTCTATTGGGCGTTGTTCTAGGAGCCTTATTGTCGTTCAGGTGACTGACATTCTTGGGCAGCATGGCGTGCTGTGCCAATGGCTGGTTATATGGTATAAGTCTGGCCAACCTGGTCTCTTGCTAATGGAGCTTGGGGTACTGGGAGGCGTTACCCAGAAGGTGCCACACGAGCCTGTGATGTGCAGATGAGGAACTCCAGCTCAGAAAGGTTAAGTCGCTTGCCAGAGACCATGCGGCTGTGAAAAGCTGTGACAGGGATTCCAACTGAGCTCTGCTCATCTCAAGGCCCCAGCTTTCCATGCCACAAAGCAACTTCTCAAACCACGGGAAGTTGGAAATACACTGACTGCTGAGTATTACATATTCTTATTTTGTGCTTGCGTCCAACCTACCAGGAACCAAAGTCCAGTGGGTGTCGAGCCGTCTACTCGATCCTGGTCAGTATATAGGCAAATATTCCCTTTAGATCACAGCCTTTTTCTTTTTTTTCCTCAGCACTATTAACACATCATCTGTAGATAATTTACATTTTCAATCTGTTTTCACTTCAGAATTCTCCTCAGAATCTGTTTTCACTTCAGCCTCTTCCTCAGTGTCAATACTTTCCTCCTTTTCTATGGAGCCTCCAGGTATCTTTCCCAGATGGTGGGCCACAGTGAGCAGCCACGGGCATCTGACCCATTCTCGTATTCCACTGCCCTCCATCCCCCATCAAATGCCAACACGTAAAGTAGTTATTTAGAGGAGAAGCCTCAAATTGACACAATCAGCTCACAAAGGAGCTTGGGGGAGCGGGGAACCAGGAGGCCATTAATAGTGGGACCAATGGATGGAAGTGGGGATACTTGTCTCAGAGGATAAGGGTCGCTTTGTAGCCATTTCTTGGACATTGAGGAGCCCCTGACTTATGCATGTGCTTCATCAAGTTTTGCATGGAATGCTCCCATAACTGCCTGGTTGCCCCTTCCCGGAACATCGCGGCATCATGTGGTGGCTACAGCACACGCCTGCGAGCCTGGCTGCATGGTCCAAACCCCAGTGCCACTGTGCACAGCCTGAGTGGTCTTTCATACAGTGAGTCCTTTTGCTTCAGTTTGCTCATCTGTAAAATGGGAATAAGAACAGCTATCTTATAATAATTTGGGGGAAGAATAGATTAACTCATGCATGAAAATTGCTTAGCACAATTCCTAGTGTCCAGTAGAGTTCGATAAACATCAGCAGTTGTAATAACGGTGGGTCTACTGCAAAGGCGATCCGGTAGAAGAGTCAAGAGGAGAAGGAATGGAGGTGCCCTGGGCTGACGGCACGTCAGGCCCTTTCCAGCTCTACATCTATGAGTTTACGAAATAGTTGATTGAATCCGTGCTATTCTACTCATCAGTAAGTTTATTGTTGTGAGTAATGCTGCACAGATTAACAGAGACCGAAGGACATGCAATCCTTCAAAAACTTCCAGTTTTATGTCAGCACTTTCAGAAACGCTTTAGCCAATTGATTTAGCTTATATTGCATCTTTCTGTATGCGTGACAGGACAAGAGGGAAAATATTACATTATGTCCCCCTGCCTTTTTTTTGCTTCTTTCCCCCCCAGTAATCTGATAAGTTGACGTGTGGGATAAAATCACCCTGCCCGGGTTTCTCATTGTCCGCCGGATTATTTGCACCACAGCGCTCTACAGAGCTAGTGACTTCAACCAGCTCGGACACCCCTTCAGTCGTCCATCTGTTCTCCAAAGACATATGTTCGCAAGTGTTTCTAAGACCAAACCCAGGACCACAGAGGAATAGTTTTGTAAAATTTTGCACTTAATTCTTTGGCTTAAATTTAAAGGCTATATGTCAACTCAATCTAGACGTACGAGTGATTTATTTAAAGCTGCTAGAATGCAGCGGTTAGAAAGGAGGATGGCTGATGAAGTACTTACAACATTTACTGGGAAGTCACTCTTAGGCCCATGTGGGAGCAGAATACGTTTTCTTTATGAAATGCTCACTAGTAATGGCGAAAACAACAGTTACCATTTACTGAGCGCTGCTCTGTGCCAAATGCTTATACTCACGATCTCCCTGCATCCATACCACGATCTGGGGAGATGATGTTGTTTCCTCAGTTTTACAAGTGAGAAAAGTGAGGTTCAAAAAATGTTAAGTGGCTTTCCCAAATCAAAGAGCGAAAAACTGGGAGAGGCAATCGTTGTTCTATAATCCCCTCTATAATTCCCTATGACAATAGAGTCTATCGTTGTTCTATAATTCCCTCATTATTCAACAATTCCTTCATTATTCAACAAGTCCAGAACTGCTTTTGAAGGAAGAAGAAACAAAAGAACAGGGTTGGGTGTGTGTGCAGTTTGAACTCTGAACTCTTCGGCACCCATTTTGGTTTGTTATCCTCCACAGGTGCTGAGAAGAAATGATGGCCAACACATTTCCTCCAACAAAATCTGGGTAAATACACAGTGAAGCCAAAAATAATTATTGTGTTTCAAATAGTTGACACCTACCTCTTGTGATGACAGAAAGCAACCAAATTCAGGCAACAGAGTCAAAGATTATTGTGATTTTGTAACTTCTTTCTGGGTTGCACTTAGTTCTCCTATTTGCCAAAATTATTATTGTTGTGTTGCTCTTGCTGAAGGTTATCAAATACGTTATTTGGTATTAATTTATGGTCATCGGCCAATTAAAGATATGTTTTGTTTTTTTCTTGGCTGAAATTTCTCTGGAATTCACTCCTTACCTGTAAATAAAAAAGGAGGATGAGCTTTTGAGCTTCTCACGTTGGTAGATGGTCCTGTGGGGAATGTACTGTGATGAACCTTCCAGACAGAGTCGAGGGCGGCCTGGAGTCCTGAAGGGGGAGGCTGGAGTGACCGGAGTTAGTAGGAGCAAGGGGCTGTGGAATGCCAAGCGTACAAGAACCATGGGTGGTAGGAAAAAACGTGGCATATTTCCCAAATGACAAATCAGGGATCTGATCATACATCTCCAGGTGATGAAAAGCATGGACGGAAGTGGCTGTTTCCTGCCTGAGGAGATGGTATCTGACCTTCCGCTGTGGCCTTTCCCACGATGGTTCTTTCCTTTCTGCTGTGCACACTGGATACCCGGGATCAGTTCTTAGAGCTGCCCCTGAAAGTTAGTGCAGACCAAGTGCACGAAGGGACGTGGCCTGGTCTCCTTTATCTTGACATCTAAACTCGTGGGGCATGCCTTTGGGTTGCCTATCATTTGACAAAATGGCTAGTTATTTAGGAGGGGAGCGTGCAAATCCGCAGATGAAAACTTTTGTCTGATACAAGGCCAAGTAAAGAAAATGGATACCGTGAGCGAGCGCTCGGGAAGGGCAGACACAGATCTTTGTGCGAAATGTTCGCTCCTTTGAGTCAGACGAGGACACCAGCTCCAATCAGAAGTAGCAAAATCTGCTATACTGGAATTTTTACTTTCGTAGCTGATTAGTTGCCTTCCTTAGAAAACCCTGTAAAAATCCCTTCCTAATGACATTTATTTCTATTGGAAAAGGAGTTGATGTTGAAACCCCAGACAACAAAATGGTTTGTTCTGCTGGAATTTCGATTAAAAAAAGGTTTTTTCCATAGTTATAAGTGTTAAACTGTAAAACATAAATATAACTGACTATTTAGAGTAGATTCTGAGTAAAATTGTCACATGAAATGAGTGCACTTATTTTTCCTAGTTCTTAGTACCAAATGCTTTTTAGCTCTTTTCCTAACTCCCATTCGAACTCTCAACTCAACACCAAAGGCTTTGCCTCACTCTTCCTCTCCCAGTTTCCCTTCACTGCTCAAACAAAGCACTAGCCTCTCCCACAAAGCTCTGGGTAGGACTGGCATCGCCTTTTTCCTCTTCTGGGCACTAGATAGGGGTCCTTCCTAATCAATAAAGGTCTGCAATAATTCAAATTGTAATCTCTAATTATTAGATCAATTATATCCAATTTGTGTGATGAAAGCTCATGTAGCCAGAAAAATGATGATATTCAAAGGCATCAGCCTGACACTTGAACATTTCTAACATTCTTAACATTTTAAACTTCACCGCAGAAATCTTACTCATATATTTGAACTGTTGTCTTTTGATGCAACTTGTAAATCTAGGTGAATCGTCTGAACTTACACAGAAAATAAAATGCCCATTTACAACAGGAATGGAAAGTTTAAATCACTTTAGTCTATTCCTGGCGGAATTTGAAGTAGCCGATTCAGAACGTGCCGCCCTAGCCACGTGGCCGATGCTTCTGCAGGTCTTTATGACCCATGCGTCCCTCTCAGGGGAGCATGGAAACGTTGACAACACACTTTCATTTATCCTTTAGGCATTGTTTGTTCACACAAGTGATAGAAGCTCTCTCTCCTTTCTCTTGTCTCTTCCCAACTTACTTTTTCCTAACTTCTTGATTTCAGGGAGTTACCTATTTTCTTCCATATCTGAACGTTGAGAAGCCAACCGTTGCGTAATCGACTCTCATTACAGAGCCGTTGCTGAAATGCTGCAGGCTTTCATTCTTGTTTCCACTATTTATGAAACCAAAATGTTCTAACTGAATATGCAGCAACAGAGACGATGTGGGCTAATACTTTTCATACTGTATCATTAATAATTTTTTACATTAAAGCAAATAAAAATTGTTAGGGTACCTGATGAAGTTATTTGAAAGGATAGTGTTTGAGTCTCTTCAGAAAAAATGATGTATTATTTAAAGCAATAACCTCTAGAGTTCTTAAAAAATTCAGCACCAATTCAATGAAATGGAGATTTATTGAGCACCTTCTTGGTAAATGCAAGGAGGATGCCAAAAAAAAGAAAAAGAGGTGAAACAGAGTCCACCTTCAAGAGATGTGTTGCTGCAACATAAAATGCGTAGACAACGTAGTCAGGGGGAAATTTCAGTGGCCATTTTAATGCCGTGTCAGGATTTGACCTGGATTATCTCATTTAATTGTCACAATGCTGTGATGAAGGAACTAGCATTAGTCCTATTTTATAGATAGGAAATTTGAACCCTAAGTTAAATGCCCAGAGTTAGCAAATAGTGGCCCTGTCCCCATGCATCTGAAGGGAGCCCAGGGTGTGGGGGTGAGGCAGAGATGGATGGTCAGTGAGCGCGGTGGGGTGCAGGCTATCAGACTCTAAACCAGGAATTGTTCTCTGTACTGGGAAATGTGCAGGGGAAAGGCCAAGCTGCCACTTTATGAGA